>NC_043717.1:72070257-72137524 GCF_006229205.1 Suricata suricatta
GACGCGGGGCTCGAACCCACAAACATGAGATCTGACCTGAGCCGAAGCCGGCCGCTCAACCGACTGATCCACCCAGGCGCCCCAGGAGTGCAATTTTTATAATCCACAATGCTGGGGAGATCTTTATGTGGCAATCAGAAGAGACTGATAGATACTGAAATGTTCTTCAAGCCAAAGCAACCCAGAGCCTAACTAATATTTAATCTCACCCTCAACAAGCCACCTAACACTGACCTGGCAGGTCACATGGATTTAGTTACTTGTAGTAAGGTTTCTAACCTCTTTGATTAAACTTCGTTAAGTTAACTAGGCCTTTTAATGAAAAGGGTGACTAAACAAAGGCTTCACCTTCTGATATAAGTAGTGTTGCCACCACTGAAATCCACATTTCACATAGTATTGTCATGTAGATACTGTTTGTAGTCACACAGATTATATGCATACTTCTAACTGTATTACCAAGGATTAAATCCTATATGTTACTGGCACTCTGTACAATCTCTTAAAAAATACTAGCTGCTGTAGGCACCAGTTACTGGCATCTTGTTTTCAGAATTTTGTCTTTTCTCATGAGTTGTATTTACCTTTTTCCCTTCTCATTAAATATTTTATTCTTTCACTTAACAATGAAAAATAGTATTTATCGCCACATATACAGATGAAGTAGAGAATAAATGAAATTAATATCTTTATTCCTTTATGATCATTTTTGAAAATGAGCAGATATACTTTTATTTCTTTTTATTATTTTTATATATATTTTATTGTCAAAATGGTTTCCCCAGTGCTCTTCCCAAGTGCCCTCCTCCATGACCATCAACCCCCTTACCCCCTCCCACTCCCCCTTCAGCTCTCAGTTCATTTTCAGTACTCAAGAGTCTCTCATGATTTCCCTCCCTCCCACCCCCCAACTCTTTTCCCCCCTTCCCCTCCACATGGTCCTCCATTAGGTTTCTCCTGTTAGTCCTATGAGTGAAAACTTATGGTATCTGTCTTTCTCTGCCTGACATATTTTGCGTAGCATGACACCCTCGAGGTCCATCCACTTTGCTACAAATGGCCAGATGTCATTCTTTCTCATTACCATGTAGTATTCCATTATATAGATAAATCACATTTTCTTGATCCATTCATCAGTTGACATTAGGCTCTTTCCATGATTTGGCTATTGTTGAAAGTGCTGCTATGAATATTGGGGTACACGTGCCCCTATACGTCAGCACTTCTGTATCCCTTGGGGAAATCCCCAGCAGTGCTATTGCTGCATCATAGGGCAGTTTTACTGATAATTTCTTGAGGAAACTCCACACTGTTTACCAGAGCAGCTGTACAAGTTTATGTTCCCACCAACAGTGTGTGAGGGTGCCCATTACTCCACATCCTCGCCAAGCATCTATAGTTTCTTGATTTGTTCATTTTACCACTCTGACCGGCATGAGATAGTATTTCAATGTGGTTTTGATTTGCATTTCCTGAGGATGAGTGATGTTGAACATCGTTTCATGTGTTTGTTGGCCATCTGGATGTCCTCTTTGGAGAAGTGTCTATTCATATCTTCTGCCCATTTCTTCACTGGATTATTCGTTTTTCAGGTGTGGAGTTTGGTGAGTTCCTTGTAGATTTTGGATACGAGCCCTTTATCTGATTATGTCATTCACAGCTATCTTTTCCCATTTTGTCGGTTGCCTATTAGTTTTCTTGATTGTTTCCTTTGCAGTGCAGAAGCTTTTTATCTTGATGAGGTCCCAGTAGTTCATTTTTGCTTTCATTTCCATTGCCTTTGGGTATGTGTCAAGTAGGAAACTGCAGCGGTTGAGGTCAAGGAGGCTGTTTCCTCCTTTCTCCTGGAGAGTTTTGATGGTTTCCTGTCTCACATTCAGGTCCTTCAGCCATTTTGAGTTTCTTTTTGTGTATGGTGTAAGAAAGTGGTCTAGTTTCATTCTTCTGCATGTTGCTGTCCAGCTCGCCCAGCACCACCTGCTAAAGAGGCTGTCTTTCTTCCATCAGATACTCTTTCCTGCTTTGTCAAAGATTAATTGCCCATACATTTGTGGGCCCAGTTCTGGGTTCTCTATTCTATTCCATTGGTCCATGTGTCTATTTTTGTGCCAATACCATACTGTCTTGATGATGACAGCTTTTGAGTAGAGGCTAAAGTCTGGGATTGTAATACCTCCCGTTTTGGTTTCCTACTTCAATATTACCTTGGCTATTTGGGGTTTTTTGTGGTTCCATACGAATTTTAGGATAGTTTGTTGTAGTTTTGTGAAGAATGCTGGTGCAATTTTGATGGGGATTGCATTGAATGTGTAGATTGCTTTGGGTAATAATGACATTTTAACAGTTTATTCTTCTGATCCAATAGAATGTTTTTCCATTTCTTTGTGGCTTTTTCAATTTCCTTTATAAGTTTTCTATGGTTTTAATCCTATAGATCCTTTACATCTTTGGTTAGATTTATTCCTAGGTATTTAATGTTTGTGTGTGTGTGTGTGTGTGTGTGTGTGTGTGTGTGCAATTCTGAAAGGGATCAGTTTCTTGATTTCTTTTTCTGTTGCTTCATTATTGGTGTACAAAAATGCAACGGATTTCTGTACGTTGATTTTGTACCACAAGTTTCATGAATTCATGGATCCATGCCATTCATGGAACATGTGCCATGAGTACTCGAGAAGAAGATGAATTTCCAGCTTCAGAATGCAAAGTTCTATATAAATCAATCAATTCCATCTATTCCAAGGTGTTGTTCAGGTCCCTTGTTTCCTTAATGATTTTGTCTCTGGTTGATCTGTCCATTGCTGTATGTGGAGCATTAAAATCCCCTGCAGTTAGCACATTCTTATCAATAAGATTCTTTCCGTTTGTGATTATTTTATGTATTTGGGCACTCCCGAATTTGGCGCATATATGTTTATAATTGTTAGCTCTTACTGATGGAGAGACCCTGTAATTATTATATAATGTCCTTCTTAATCTTTTGTTACTGCCATTACTTTAAAGTCCAGTTTGTCCGATATAAGTATGGCTACTCTGGCTTTCTTTTGACTTCCAGTCGCATGATAGATATTTCTCCGTCCCCTTACTTTCAATCTGAAAGTGTCTTCAGGTTTAAAATGAGTCTCTTGTAGACAGCAAATAGATGGATTTTTGTTTTTTTTATCCATTCTGCTACCCTGTGTTATTTGGTTGGAGCATTCAGTCCATTTATATTCAGTGTTATTATTGAAAAATGTGGGTTGGATTCATTGTGTTCTTTGTAGCGTTCATGTTTGTAGTGGTGTCTCTGGTACCTTGTATTCCTTGCAACATTTCCCTTATAGAGTTCCTCTTAGGATTTCTTATAGGGTTGGTTTGGTGGTGATGAATTCTCTCAATTTTTGTTTATTTGGGAACACCTT
Organism: Suricata suricatta; assembly: GCF_006229205.1. Classification (NCBI taxonomy): domain Eukaryota; kingdom Metazoa; phylum Chordata; class Mammalia; order Carnivora; family Herpestidae; genus Suricata; species Suricata suricatta. The sequence goes on from NC_043717.1 coordinate 72,073,656, forward strand.
TGTCTCTCCTTCTATTCTGAATAACAGGCTTGCTGGAAAAAGGATTCTTGGCTGCATATTTTTTCTGCTCATCACATTGAAGATTTCCTGCCATTCTTTTCTGGCCTGCCAAGTTTCGTTAGATAGGTCTTTACCACTGATAGGTTTCCCTGTGTATGTTAGGTCCCTTTTATCCCTAGCTGCTTTCAGAATTCTCTCTTTATCTTTATATTTTTCCAGTTTCACTATGGTATATCATGCCAAAAGTTGATTCAAGTTATGCCTTAAGGGGTTCTTTGCGCCTCTTCTATTTCAAAATCTATTTCTTTCCTCAGGTTCAGGAAATTCTAGGCTATAATTTGATCAAGCACCCCACCAGGACCTTTTTCTCTTCTTCCTCAGGTATTCCTATGATATAGATATTGTTCTGATTGTATCACTCAGGTCTCGAATTCTCCTCTCATGCTCCTGTATCAATTTCTCTCTCTATTTCTTAGCTCCCTCTTTTGCAAGAACTGTCTTCTAATTCACCTATTCTCCTCTCTGCCTCCTCAATCTTTACAGTGGCTGCTCCATTTTATTATGTACATTATTAATTGCCTTTTTTAACTTGTCACAGCTATTTTGAAGGTTCCTAGTCTTTGTGTCAGTAGCTTCTCTGATGCTTTTTTCATGTTCAGTGATTAATTTTATGACAGTTTTTCTAAATTCATGTTCAGTTATGTTGCTTAAATCTGCTTTGAGCAGTTCTGTGGCTCTACTTCTTCCTGGAATTTCTTAAGAGGAGAGTTCTTTCATTTTGTAATTTTGGCTAGCTTTCTGTCTCTTGTCAGTTTTAAAAGCTCATGCACTGTGAACCTGTTATTATTGCTCTATTAAAGGAGGCTGATTGACTGTCCAGGGCCTGTCGTTTCAGGAAGTGTTCTTTTTTTCGTGTCTCTCCATTTCTCTTGTTGTGCCTTTGATTATTTTATTGCCCTACTCAGCGATATTTGGGACTCTCCACCATGTGTACTTGGGCTTTTTTCTTGAGGTAGCCCTGAAAATGAAAACAGACAAGCACACTGGGAACAAAAGCACACAAAGGCACAGACAACTCAAACAAATAAGCAAACCAAAAGGGGACAGGATGAAAAAGAAAGGAAAGAAAAAAGAAAAGCAGAAAAAAGGTGGGGGCACAGAGACAACAAAAGAATGAGGACAGTCTGAAAGCATATCACCATCTGAGGGGAGAGATAAGAATTAGATAAGGGAGAGTATATCTTAATGGCAAGAGAAAAAAGAGGAAGAAAAGAAAAAGGAGAAAATAAAATAAAAAATAAAATAAATTAAATTAAATTTTTAAAAAAAGTAGGTCTCCCATGTGTATGGGCATGGTTTGGTTTAGGTGGGTCTCAGGGACTGCTCTTTGAGGCCCCGCCTTGGTGCTTGCAGGGAGAAGAATGGCGGTGCCCCAAGCTCTGCTCACACTTAAGTGCTGCAGGCTGCTCTTTTGAGTCTGATCTTGTGCCTTGGAGGAGCCAAGTTGTGTTTTCCAAGCCCCGCCTTGCTTCAAAATCCTAGTCCATGTACATTAATGCTACCACCCAAGATGAGATGCACTCATGCTGGCAGCTGGCTTCTTAGGTGGGATCGTGTAGGAGGATGGAGCTGTTTCTCTTGGCGCTTCCCTGGGATTGCTGTTGCCACTGCCTGAGATGAGGTGCACTCCCACTGGCAGCCGGCTACCAGGATCACATAGGGGTGGGGGCTATTTTTCCTGGTGCCACCCATGATTAGCACTGCCGCTGCCTGAGATGAAATGCACTCCCACTGGTGGCCAGCCACAATCACTCAGGGGCAGGGGGCTGTTTTTTCCCATCGATGCCGCTGAGCCCAAGGAAGAATTCGCCAGCTATATGGGACGGGTTTATCTCCCTGAGCCCAGTGGTTATACATGGCATGACAGTATCACTCTCCATCCAGGGCTAAGTTCTTTGTCTCTTCTTTAGAGACAGTACTATGAGCGTTTCCAGTCTCTCTCTTCCCCTTATCTCTCTGGGTCTCCACGCACTCTCCCTGTGTTGGGCTGGGGGTCCCACCCCTTCACATCTCTGGGGCCCTGACCGTTTTTTTAATTTCCCCAGTTTGCACTCAGTCACTCAGGCATCTTTGAGGTTGTCTTCTTTCTGGAGTCTGTGTGTTCTCTTCCCACTCTTGCAGATCAGAGTATTGATGCTTCAGTCCTTCTCAGTTTGATAGATGCAGGAAGGCGAAGATTACAGAGCTCCCCACTTCACCATCTTGCTTCTCCACTTTTATTTCTTTCTAAACAAATCTTGAAAATATCAAAAGCAATTTTGTTGTGGTGTTTCCCTTCAGTCTTTTATTCTCTTTCATTATGAATCAGGAGCCAACAGAGAAGAAATAACCAAACATTGGGATTGGTTGGAACAAAACATCATGAAGACCTTATCTGTGTTTGATTCAAATGAAGATATTACTAATTTTGTACAAGGAAAGATAAGAGTAAGTGATGGATATGTTTTGTAGATGGAATACTAAAATCTTTGACCCTCTTATTTAAGATCAAACACTATGTGGAAGGTCATTGTTTTACTGACACCTTTCAGGATTGGCAGAAGAACATATATGAATGTCAGATTCAGTGCTAAAGTAAATTATAAAAATCAATGTTTAGTTTTTAGTGCCCTTGTGAGTACTCTTATGGATATTTTTATTTCAATATTTCTTGAATTTAGGATTTGAATGAACCCTTTACTTATTCAAAAAAATATTTAGCAACCATATTTGTGGTAGCTCCTTGTGAGGCAATAGAAAAAGCCTAATTAGAAAATTAAAGAAAATTTGCTCACATCCTTCCTAAGAGAAGCATATATGTACACAGTTTTATTCAGTCAACTATTTAAATATATAAAATGTATTTCTGTTGGTAGCTAATAATTTTCAAAAAATATTTTGTTTTGCTTTAGGGATTAATTGCTGAAGAGGGAAAACAAGCTTTTGCAAAAGAAGATGATCCTGAGAAATTTCGAGAAGCCCTTTTGAAATTTGAGAAATGTTTTGGTTTACCAGAGCAGGAGAAGTTAGTGACCTATTACTCATGCAGTTACTGGAAAGGACGGGTTCCTTGTCAGGGTTGGCTCTATCTTAGCACCAACTTTCTGAGCTTCTATTCTTTTTTGTTGGGATCAGAAAGTAAGTGGTTTCTTTTGCTTACCATGACTTTGAACTTGCTGACCTATCAACTCTGGATGTTGTTAGGTTGTATATAAAGTAATGGATTGATATTAAGAATAACTAAACTATACATTGAAAAATTCACTTCATCTGGACAAAGAATCCTTTTATGGCTGGTTGCTTAACATAGGAGCCATTAGAAGTATGTATATGCCTTGCATATTGTGGGAAGTGAAGGCATATTAATTGATGATGGTGACCTGGCATATAACTCCTTTCTTGTTCTAAACTATCTAATTTCTGCAATCCATGTTTTAAATTTACAATATAAATGTAGTAACCATAGTACCTAATGGCCCATAGTTATAAGGAAGAATCAAGCAGTAATGTCATAGCACACATATAGCTTTTACATCAGTGGTTATGCAATTATGTAAAGTAACGGATTTAAATATAAAATCAGAACAATTTTTAAAAGTTCTTTAAAGTTGTATCTGTTCCTAGAATCACCAATTATTGTATGTTCATTGTTATGCTTCAGACTTTTAACTAATCTTGAGGTCTAAAGTATTTTGTTTGTAGCATTTTTAAGTGGTTAACTTGTTTCAAAAGAGCTGACGGATAAACATTAATCAGCATTGAGAAATTGAATCATACTTGCTTATAATTCTTATTTGCAGTAAAACTCATTATCTCCTGGGATGCAGTCTCAAAACTTGAAAAGACTTCAAATGTTATACTAACAGAGAGTATTCATGTGTGTTCCCAAGGGGAGAATCACTACTTTTCAATGTTTTTGCATATTAATGAAACATACCTTCTTATGGAACAGCTGGCAAACTATGCTATAAAGAGACTTTTTGATAAGGAAACATTTGCTAATGACCCAATCCTTGATGATCCTCTACAAATCACCAAAAGGTATTCAAAGCTTAATTAATACTTTTTAAAATATTGTTTGGCCAAAGAATAGCGACACTAATTATTATTAATCTATGTTATATGGTAACATATCTTTGGAATTAATCATTGATGTGTGAGGGTTTTTTTTAGCTTTTTCAGATGTGTTTCACAAGTAGTATCCCCTCCATTGAGTTTAATTCTTAGAAGGAATAGAAGTTAGGGTTGAAAATTATTTATTTATTGAGATCCCAGTAGAATTTTCCCTGGAGTGCCTTTAGAAATATAAAGATTTTTGTATGCATAGTTAGTCTATATTTCTCTATGAGTTGTCTAAACAGTTTCAGGTCTGATATTGTTAAAATGTATTGTTTTTTTTAAACATAATTTATAGACAGCATCATTTTGTTATGAAGAGGCAAGTCAGTGGAGTCAGTGAAGTGTAGACTTTAGAAAGAGACTACAGCAACCCTTGGACAAGTCATTCTATCTCAGGACCCTAGTTTGCTCCTCTATCATTTCTACCTCAGAGAGCACTTGTAAACGGCAAAAGATTTATTCAATCTGAAGAGAAACCAGAGTATCAGAGAGCACTTATGAGTAGTGGGCAATATATATAACATGTGAAAGCACTTTATAAAGTATAAAACCCTAGATCAATGTTAATCATTACTAACGCCTGCATGAGAAGGATCTCTGATAAATGTTAATCATTATTAATGCCTTGGAAGACACCAGAGAAGCTATTGCTACAAAGATTATGGACCTTAAAAATAGTTGTAATGAATTTAAAAATGTTATTAATGAGGTGCCTCCTTTAATATAGCAGAGCTCTCAGGTGCAGAGCTCATAACAAGCTTTTAAAACATACAAGAGACAGAAAGCTAGCCAAAATGATGACACATAAGAACTCCCCTCTAAAGAAATTCCAGGAAGAAGTGACAGCTAAAGAATTGGTCAAACAGATATAAGCAGCATAACTGACCAAGAATTTAGAACAATGGTTATAAAATTAATTGCTGGGCTTGAAAACGGCATGGAACACACCAGAGAAGCTATTGCTACAAAGATAATGGACTTTAAAAATAGTTGTGATGAATTTAAAAATGCTATAAATGAGGTGCATAATAAAAAGGAGGTGACCACTGCATGGATTGAAGTGGCAGAGAGGAGAATAGGTGAATTGGAGGACACAATTATAGAAAGAGAGGAAGCCAAGAAAAAGAGAGATAAATTGATCCAGGAGCAGGAAAGGAGAATTTGAGAACTGAGTGATGCAATCAAACAGAACAATATCCATATCATAGGAATTCCAGAAGAAGAAGAAGAGAGAGAAAGGGGCTGAAGGGGCACTTGAACAAATTATAGCTGAGAACTTCCTCAATCTGGGAAAAGAGACAGACATTGAAATCCAAGAGGCACAGAGAACTCACCTCAGATGTACCTTGAATCAATCTTCTTTATGACATATAATGAAACTGGAAAAATATACGGATAAAGTGAGAATTCTGAAAGCAGCTAGGGATAAAAGGGCCCTAACATACACAGGGAAACCTATCAGAGTGGGTGGAGACCTAGCTACTGAAATTTGGGAGGCTAGAAAGAAATGGCAGGATATCTTCGATGTGATGAACAAAAAAAAATAGGCAGCCAGGAATCCTCTCTCCAGCAAGCCTATCATTCAGAATAGAAGGAGAGATAAAGGTTTTCCCAAATAAACAAAAATTGAAGGATTCCATCACCACTAAACCAGCCCTACAAGAAATCCTAAGGGGGATTCTATGAGGGAAATGTTGCAAAGAACAAAATGTACCAGTAACACCACTACAAGCATGAATCCTACAGAGAACTCAGTGACTCTAAACCCATATTTTTCAATAATAACACTGAATGTAAATGGACTAAATTCTCCATTCAAAAGACATAGGGTATCAGAATGGATAAAAAAACAAAATCCATCTATTCGCTGTCTACAAGAGACTCATTTTAGACCTGAGGACACCTTCAGATTGAAAGTATGGGGATGGACAAAATATCTATCATGTTACCAGAAGTCAAAAGAAAGCTGGAGTAGCCATACTTATCTGGGACAAACTGGACTTTAAAGTGAAGGCAGTAACAAGAGATAAAGAAGGGCATTATATGATAATGACAGGGTCTATCCATCAAGAAGAGTAAACAATTATAAACATATTGGCACCGAATTCAGGAGCACCCAAATACATAAAATAATCACGAACAGAAACAATCTTATTGATAAGAATGTGATAATAGCAGGGGACTTTAATACTCCACTTACAGCAGTGGATAGATCAACCAGACAGAAAATCACTGAAGAAACAAGGGACCTGAAGGACACATTGGAATAGATGGATTTGACAGATATATTTAGAACTCTACATCCTAAGGCTATGGAATTCACCATGCCATGCATGGAATTGAGATCATACCATGCATACTTTCAGATCACAATGCTGTGAAGCTTAAAATCAATCACAGGAAAAAGTCTGGAAAATCTCCAAAAACATGGAGGTTAAAGACTACCCTACAGAAATCGGTTGCATTTTTATACACCAATAATGAAGCAACAGAAAAAGAAATCAAGAAACTGATCCCTTTCAGAATTGCACACACACGCACACACACACACACACACACAAAACATTAAATACCTAGGAATAAATCTAACCAAAGATGTAAAGGATCTATAGGATTAAAACCATAGAAAACTTATAAAGGAAATTGAAAAAGCCACAAAGAAATGGAAAAACATTCTATTGGATCAGAAGAATAAACATTGTTAAAATGTCATTATTACCCAAATCAGTCTACACATTCAATGCAATCCCCATCAAAATTGCACCAATATTCTTCTCAAAGCTAGAACAAACTATCCTAAAATTCGTATGGAACCACAAAAGACCTCGTTTAGCCAAAGTTATATTGAAGAAGAAAACCAAAACGGGAGGCATCACAATCCCAGACTTTAGCCTCTACTCCAAAGCTGTCATCATCAAGACAGTATGGCATTGGCACAAAAACAGACACATAGACCAATGCAATAGAATAGAGAACCCAGAACTGGGCCCACAAATGTATGGGCAATTAATCTTTGACAAAGCAGGAAAGAGTATCTGATGGAAAAAAGACAGCCTCTTTAGCAGGTGGTGCTGGGCGAGCTGGACAACAACATGCAGAAGAATGAAATTAGACCACTTTCTTACACCATACACAAAAAGAAACTCAAAATGGCTGAAGGACCTGAATGTGAGACAGGAAACCATCAAAACTCTCCAGGAGAAAGGAGGAAACAGCCTCCTTGACCTCAACTGCAGCAATTTCCTACTCGACACATCCCCAACGGTAAGGGAATCAAGAGGGAAAGTGAACTATTGGTACCTCATCAAGATAAAAAGCTTCTGCATGGCAAAGGGAATAATCAAGAAAACGAGTAGGCAACCGATGAATGGGAAAAGATAGTTGCAAATGACGTATCAGATAAAGGGCTCGTATCCAAAATCTACAAGGAACTCACCAAACTCCACACCTGAAAAACGAATAATCCAGTGAAGAAATGGGCAGAAGATATGAATAGACACTTCTCCAAAGAGGACATCCAGATGGCCAACAAACACATGAAACGATGTTCAGCGTCACTCATCATCAGAGACATGCAAATCAAAACCACACTGAGATACCACCTCATGCCAGTCAGAGTGGCTAAAATGAGCAAATCAGGAGACCGTACATGCTGGTGAGGATTTGGAGAAACGGGCACCCTCCTACACTGTTGATGGGAATGTAAACTGGTATAGCTGCTCTGGAAAACAGTGTGGAGGTCCCTCAAAAAATTAACAATAGAACTCCCCTATGACCAAGCATAGCAGTGCTAGGAATTTACCCAAGGGATACAGGAATGCTGATGCATAGGGGTACATGTACCCCAGTGTTCATAGCAGCACCTTCAACAATAGCCAATTCATGGAAAGAGCCTAAATTTCCATCAACTGATGAATGGATCAAGAAGATGTGGTCTTCATATACAGTGGAATACTACATGGCAATGAGAAAGAATGAAATATGGCCATTTGTAGCAATATGAATGGAACTCCAGGGTGTTATGCTAAATGGAATAAATCAGGCAGAGAAGGGCAGGTACCATATGTTTTTACTTATAAGTGGAACAGGAGAAACTTAGCAGAGGACCGTGGGGGAGGGGACGGGGAAAAATAGTTGGGGAGAGGGAGTGAGGGAAATCAAGAGAGACTCTTGAATACTGAGAGCAAACTGAGGGCTGACCAGGGTGGGGGAGACGGGAATGGGGTGATGGTCATGGAGGAGAGCACTTGTTGGGATGAACACTGGGTGTTATATGGAAGCCAACTTGACAATATACTATGAAAGAAAAAAATCATTATTAATGCTTGCATCAGAAATATCTCTGATAGCTGTTTGCCGCTATATTTGGTTTCTGAAATGGACCAGGGTCCTTTTGAACTGCTCAACAGTCAGAACAGTTGACCTAAGTGTGCACGCCAAAGGGGAGGGAGAAGAGAAGAGAGGATCTAGAAATAGCTAGTGAATGCAGCTTCTGGCCCCCAGCAGGAGGATGTAGATTATGGGAAACTGTGAGAGGAACCTAAGCTGCAGTCCTATGGATGGACCAGAACAAGTCACCTCTAGAGGGTTGTGTGATTACTACATAGCCTTAAGTGGGTATAGTTATTCCTCTTGCCTATTTCTAAACCATTTCTAAAATCTGGATACATGAGGACCTCTTAGTGAGTGTGTCTGCTTCTCTGGAAAATTTTTTACAGGTCCTAGTGTGTATGATTTATAAATAGAAGTCTATAATAAGGATTAGGGATCCTGTTTATATTATAGTTGAGCATTTGTTTTTGTAGTTTGTTCCTTGATTGGCCACCATAAAAATAAAGTTTTTAGCTATTTTATTTCCCTTAGAATATTCTCTAAAAGGCCATCTATCAACAGCTATTCATTACCAAGTCTGTATTATTGAGATCTAAGATATTTATTTTTGTCTATGTGCGTTTTAAGAAAGCCTATCAAAAATCATATATATCTAAATTCTTGTTTCTAGTAAGTTAGGAACAGTAGCTTATTCAGGCTTAGTATCCAAATGGCTTTTTTTTCTAAAATTGATTATCTTTATTGTTTCAGCTTATTGCTTTTACAAATATGTATTACTTCTATAATTTAAAGAATACAGAAGCACAATAGCAATAGTTAAGTTCAGTGCATATCATTTCATGCTTTTTAATACATTAATTAATAAATATTTGAAAAAAACATGATTGGGACTAAACATCACATATTATTCCATAGTCTTTTCCCCCACCCCTTAAAATAATATATCGTGGACACTTTTCATTTATATAAATAGAACTCATCTTTTTAAATAATAGTAAAATAACCCACCAAATTATAATTTCATTGAGGTAAAATTAATATGGCTTTTTGTTCATCAGAATTATTTTGAAAGACATAATGAAATACCACATATTCAAATAGTATATGCTGGAAAGATGAATTTGGTTTTAACTTTGTTGGCTTTGAGTTACAACTTGCATAATTTACTCAATACCCCAGATGGCATTGCTGCCTAACACAAGTGTTTACTGCCTCTAGAAAAATTGTACTATCTTAAGCAATTGTTTTCATTCATGTATTTATATATCAGTTAACAAGTCATCTTTATTTCTTGATGCCTATCCTTTGCCCAATACTGTATAAGCAGCGTATTTTTAATCTTACTTCTACTTTGGATTTTTTACAACATTCATTTAAATCTTTGCTTCACTTAATTTTAATATTATCTTTTATACACTATTCTTCTTGTCTAAATTTTGATGCCATAAATTTTCATTTTTAATTTTTCTTTTAATATTTTATTTTTCATTTTTATTTTATTTGAACTGGGTAACTTGATTTTCTGATAACCACATATAAAAGTTATTGTTGGTCAATGTTGGTTTTAGCCATATTTGCATATTATGGATGTATAATAATAATCCTCCAGTAGATCATTCCTTAACAGATGAAGTCCTAGGTCATTCTAACTTTTGTGCCTTGTAATCTAGTAGTAAAACAAAATTGGAAAAGGGAACAAAGAAAATGAGTTTTTTATGAATCAGTGTGTTTCTTCCATTTCATAATTTGTTGAAGAATGTAGCATGTGGTATTTAATCTTCCTGCTCTACAGTACATTTAGATATATCAAAATGGGCATGTGTGCATTTTAGAAGTCATTATTTGAGCCTCCTTTTCTCTTTTCTACAGAGGTCTGGAAAATCGAGCCCACAGTGAGCAGTTTAGTGCTTTTTTTAGGCTCCCCAAAGAAGAGGCTTTGAAAGAAGTACATGAATGTTGCTTATGGGTACCATTCTGCCACTTTAATACTCATGGAAAAATGTGCATCTCAGAAAACTATATCTGCTTTGCTAGCCAGGATGGCAGTCTATGTAGTGTAATTCTTCCATTACGAGAGGTAATATAAATTTGGTTACATATCAGTTCTTAGTTTGAAAATGCTGTCATTCACAGAGTGAAATATACTTTTATTCTGTAAATTATTAAAACCTCTATGTACACTATCCTTTTAGTAATTTTTACATAATCTTTTTTTTAAGTCCAGTATTATTCTTCATGATAAAAGTACCATTCTTCGGGAAAAGAGTACTAGAATAAGAGCTCTTATTAAAAGTGAAAATAGAAAAAATAAAAATGTACAAACCAGATAAAGGTTTAGGATGACTCAAGGTGGAGCATGATCACTCAGGCATTTATGACATGAATACCAAAACTTAGACTATTACATTTGGTACACGTAGTCAAAGAGAATAGAATTGATAGATTTTATGTAAGTTAGGAATAAATTGTCAGCATTATAGCACTGAATTTTTACATTTGTACTGTCATTTTTAAAGACTACACGTTAAGTAAACCTTTTCCTTGAGAAGTGAAGTAACTTGCACTGAGGTTACTGTGTCAAGTGGTGCAAATAGTACCCAAAGTCTATTTTTTTTAATTTAGTTTATTTTTTGAGAGAGAACAAGCAGGGGAGGGGTAGAGAGAGAGGGAGAGAGAGAATCCCAAGCATGCTCCATGCTGTCAGCACAGAGGCTTGATCTCACAAACCATGAGATCATCACCTGAGCTGAAATTAAGAGTCGGACACTTAACCAACTGAGCCACCCAAGCACCCCATCTTTTTAAAAATGTGCTTCTTTGGAAAGAGAGAGAAGGAGCAGCAGAGGTGCAGAGAGAGAGAGGAAGAGAGACAATCTCAAGCAGTCTCTGCGCTGTTTGTGCAGAGCCTGACACCGAGCTCTGTCTTATGACACATGAGATAATGACCTGAACCAAAATCAAGAGTAGAATGCCTGACTGAGCCACCCAGGTGCTCTCACTTCTCACCACCTGCAAGTCTATTTCTTAGTATGTCATGCCATGAACCAAAACTTTAGCCTCAAAAGAGTAAGCTAAAGGGGTCCCTGGGTGGCTCAGTGGGTTAAGTGTCCCACTCTTGATTTTGGCTCTGGTCATGATTGTGAGAATGAGCCCTGCATTGGGCTCCACACTGGATGTAGAACCTGCTTAAGATTTTCTCTCCCTCTACCCCTCTTCCACTCACACGGGTGCATCCATGCTTTCCTCACTCTCGTAAAAAAAGAGTAAGCTAAACATATTTTGCCTGAAAGTATTAGTAACAAGGGAGAATGTGATTCATTTATAATGTTTTCACCCCCCAGGTCTTAGCTATAGATACGACAAATGATTCCACCAAATCTGTCATCATTAGCATCAAAGGAAAGACAGCTTTTCATTTCAGTGAAGTTAAAGACTTTGAGCAACTGGTGGCAAAACTCAGACTCAAGTGTGGAGCAGCTTCAGCCCCATATCACGATATTAGCACAGAGGTAATTTTATAGCAGTACAATCTTTGTTTAATAAAACTTTGTGTTTTGTATGGTCCATTCTTTCAAAAGGAATTCCTAGTATCTTTTCTATTCATACTTAGGGTTATTTTTTTAAAAAGACTAAAACCAAATAAATTACATTCTGTAGGCCACATCATAAAGCAGGAGTGAAAATTATTCTTTTTTAGGAACTCATATTTTAAAAAATTATTACCATTTGATCTTTTTTTACTATATCTACAGTATCTTGTACTTTCACATAACATGGCTTATAATAACTCAAACTATATTTGAGAATTATTAAAGACTTGGAAAAGGATTCTCCCCTTACTACTGCAGAGAGACCACAATTTTAAACCAGTCTGAATATCTTTTATGTAATATTGAGTAGCTTAGCCTTACTTACATAATAAAGCCCAAAGCAAAATAGCGACAAAGCTATTTATTAGTAAAGTATTACGAAAAGCAAATATTCTTGGCAAAGGGTAGTTAAAAAGCTTGATTTTGATGTTTAGTATGTCCTTTATAGAAATGTGAATAGTTTCAATTCAAATTTTCATTTTTAATGCCTAGGAAACTCATGTTTTAATAGATTGATAAAACATCACATTATAACTATTGTATTTTAATTAAAACTTTGGACAAAAAAGTCAGCATTGGCTTTATTGGCTATGTTATTTTATTTGTATTGGATTATAGAGGCTTTTACCTCTCCATAGTAGAGACTAAAATATTATGTTAAGTCCATTATAATGCAGTATTGATAAGACTAACTTCCTCTTTGATAATAGAAAAACACAGTGAAATCATGTAATTTAAAAATACATAGATCTCCGTTCCAGACACAGAATTTTCATGTTGACCATCAAGAATTTTCTTGCCCCAGCTTTATAATCTTTCATTCTCTTCAGGTGTGCAGCCAGGATATTCCTTAGTTTGATGTCAGGACACAGGCAAAATCTGATCAGTCCTGATAGTTTCTCTCCTAATGCTTCCATATTCTTGCTTATGTCCCTTTTTTCCCTATCCCATTCCATTTCAGGTTCAGTCTCTGTGTTAGATTTAATGCACTGCTTATCTTTTTCCTTCAGTTTATCTGTGTGTCTTAAACCTGAAAAACTGGAATTTTCCCCTGAAAACTCTCAGGTGCCTCTAGGAGTTGGGTATGCTCAGTTGTCAAGAAAGGATTTTGTTTCAGAATGATTTTATCATCTTTTCAGATGTATGTCAGAGTTCTAAAGTTGTCTAGTTTCTCTTACCCATTTCTAGAAGTTTAATAAGGATATGTACAAAATACCAGTCAGTATATGGGTTTGCTAGGAAATGGATTTTTTTTCCAGTGTTCTCTTTAATCCCCATCCCCTATTTGCCCCATCCCCCATCTACCTTCCTTCTGGTAACCATCAGTTTGTTCTCTATAATTAAGAGTCTGTTTCTTGGTTTGCCTTGCTCTCTCTTTCCACCACCACCCCCATGCTCATTTGTTTTATTTCTTAAATTCTACATATGAGTGAGATAATATTGTATTTGTCTTTCTCTGGCTGACTTATTTAGCTTAGCAGTATACTCTCTAGCTCGATCCATGTTGTTGCAAATGGCAAGATTTCCTTCTTTTTTGTGGCTGAATAATACACACACACACACACACACACACACACACACACCTTTTTTTTTTAATCCATTCACCTATCCATGGACACTTGGGCTGTTTCTATAGTTTGGCTATTGTAAATAATGTTGCAGTAAACATAGGGGTGCATATATTTTTTTTGAATTAGTGTTTTTGTATTTCATTGTGTAAATATCCAGTAGTACAATTACTGGATTGTAGACTAGTTCTATTTGTAACTTTTTGAGGAACCTCCATATTGTTTTCCACAGTGGCTGATCCAGTTTGTATTCCCACCAGCAGTGCAAGAGGACTCCATTTTCTCCACATACTTATCCACATCTGTTGTTTCTTGTGTTGTTTATTTTTGCCAGTCAGACAGGGATGAAGTGGTATCTCATTGTAGCTTTGATTTGCATTTCTGTGATGGTGAGCATCTTTTCATGTGTCTGTTGGCCATCTGTATGTCTTCCTTGGAGAAATGTCTGTTGATGTCTTCTGCCCATTTGTTAGTTGGATTTTTTGTGTTTTGGGGTATTGAGCTGTGTAAGTTCTTTATATTTTTTGGATACTAACGTTTATCAGATATGTCATTTGCAAATATCTTAGTTTGGTGGATTGCTTTCTTCATTGTACAGAAAGAAACCTTTTATTTTGACATAGTCCCAACAGTTTATTTTGGCTTTTTAAATTTTTTAATTTTTTTAAAGATTTATTTATTTAAATTCAAGTTAGTTAACATACAGTGTAGTACTAATTTCATCATTTACATATAACACCAGGTGCTCTTCCCAGCAAGTGCCCTCCTTAATGCCCATCACCCATTTGGCCCATTCCCACACCCACCTCCCCCTGCAGCTTCTCAGTTTCTCTGTATTTAAGAATCTCTTATGGTTTGCTTCCCTCTCTGTCTTTAACTTATTTTTCCTTCCCTTCCTCTGTGTTCATTTGTTGTTTCTTAAATTCCACCATTGGGGCGCCTGGGTGGCTCAGTCGGTTAAGCCTCCGACTTCGGCTCAGGTCAGATCTCACGTTCGTGGGTTCGAGCCCCGCGTCAGGCTCTGTGCTGACAGCTAGCTCAGAACCTGGAGCCCGCTTCTGGTTCTGTGTCTCCTTCTCTCTCTGCCTCTCCCCCTCTCATGCTCTGTCTCTCTCTGTATCAAAAATAAATAAGACATTAAAAAAAATTCCACCATTGAATTAAGTCACATGATATTCCATTTTCTCTAATTTCTCTTAACATAATATACTCTAGTTCCATCCATGTTGTTGCAAATGACAAGATTTCATTCTTTTTTTTTTGTCACTGACTAATATTCCATTGTACACATATACCCATTTTCTTTATCCATTCATCAGTCGGTGGACATTTGGGCTCTTTCCATATTTAGCTATTGTTAATAACACTGCTATAAACATTGGGGTGCATGTGCCTCTTTGAAACAATTTTGTATCCTTTGGATAAATACCTAACAGTGTAATTGCTGGGTCATAGAGTAGTTCTATTTTTAATTTTTTTCAAAGTTTATGTATTTTGAGAGAGAGTGCACACAGGGGAGGGGAAGAGAGAAGGGGAGAGAATATCAAGCAGGCCCTGCGATAGAGCTGGACATGGGGTTGGAACTCACGAACCACAAGATCATGCATGACCTAAGCTGAAATCAAGAGTCAAACCAGGTATCCTTATTATTAATTTTTTGAGGAAACTCCAGACTGTTTTCTAGGATGGCTGCACCCCCCTGGGTTTTTTTTTAATGGCCTTTTTGTGTGATGGAATGAAATAAGTCACACAGTAGTACTTGCTGGAAAACCTTTTCAAGTACCAAAAGAAAGACTGTCCTTTTCCAATTGGATATTCATTCCTCCTTTTTTGAAGATTAATTGACCATATAATTGTGGGTTTATCTCTGAGTTTTCTATTCTCTTCTATTGATCTATGTCTATTTTTATGCCAGTACCATGCTGTTTTAATTACTACCACTTTGTAATATAATTTAAAATTTAGAATTATACTTCCAGTTTTGTTTTTCTTTTTCAAGATTGCTTTGGCTATTCGAAGTCTTTTGTAGTTCTGTACAAATTTTAGGATTGTTTGTTATAGTTCTGTGGAAAATGTTGTTTTTTGATAGGGATTACATTAAGTATATATATTGCTTTGAGTAGTACAGACATTTTAACAATATTTGTTCTTCCAACCCATGAGCATGGAGTGTTTTTACATTTCTTTGTGTTGTCTTGCATTTCTTTCATCAATGTTTTATAGGTTTCAGAGTACAAGTCTTTCACCTCTTTGATTAATTTTACTCCTAGATATGTTATTATTTTTGTTGCAATTCTAAATGGGATTGTTTTCTTAATTTCATTTTCTGCTGTTTCATTATTAGTGTATAGGAATGAAGTAGATTTCTGTACATTGATTTTGTATTATGCAACTTTACTTAATTCATTTATCACTTCTAGTAGTTTTTTGGTAGTATCTTTAGGGTTTTTTGTATAGAAAATCCTTTAATCAGCAAACAGAAACAATTTGACTTCTTCCTTTCCTATTTGGATGAATTTTCTTTCTTTATCTTGACTGATGGCTCTAGCTGGGACTTGTAGGACTATGTTGAATAGGAGTGGTGAGAGTAGGCTGACTTATCTTTTTCCTGATCTCAAAGGGAAAACTTTCAACATTTTACCGTGGAGTATAATGTTAGCTGTGGGCTTGTCATTTATGGCCTTTATTATATTGAGGTATATGTCTTATCTACTTCTTTACTTTGTTGAAAGTTTTTATTATGAAAGGACATTGAATTATGTCCAATGGTTTTTGGGGATGATCTTATGACTTTTATCTTTTATTCTATTCATGTGGTGTATGCCATTTGTTGATTTGTGTATGTTGAACCAGCCTTCTCTCCCAGGGATAAATCCCACTTGATCATAGTGTTTATCTTTTTAAAGTGCTATTAATTTGATTTGCTAGTATGATGTTGAGAATTTTTGCATCTGTATTCCTCAGGATTTTGGCTTGTAATTTCTTTTCTTGTGTTCTTATTTGGCTTTAGTGTCAGATATTACGGCCTTGTAAAATTAGTTTGGGAGTCTTCCTATCCCCTTCAGTTTTTTGGAAGAATGTGAGAAGGATTGGCATTAATTCTTCTTTAAGTGTTTAGTACAATTCACCCATGAAGCCATCTGGTCCAGGGCTTTTCTTTGGTTGGAGGTTTTGGATTACAGATTCAATGTCCTTACATGTTATTAGTAAGTTCAGATTTTTTTTTATTTCTTTATGTTTTATTGATAGTTATTTTTAATTGCAGATAAATATTTTATTGTTTGGATATATCACAGCATTTATCCATTCACCTTTGATAGGGATACCTTGGTTGCTTTCAGTTTTTGGCAGCTACGAATGAAGCTGCCATAAATATTCATGTGTGGGTTTTTGTGTAGACATGCATTTTCAACTAGTTAAGTATGTACCTAGGAGCACAATTGCTCAATCATATCATAATAAGGCTATGTTTTGCTTTGTAAGAAACTGACAACCATCTTCCAAAGTGGCTGTACCATTTTTGCATTTCCACCAGCAATGAATGAGATTTCTTGTTCCATATCCTCAGCAGCAAGTACTTGTTCTTGTTAGTGTTTTGGATTTTAGCCATTTTAATAGCCAATAGTATCTCATTGTTTTTTCATTTGCAATTCCCTAGTAATAGAACATTGAACATCTTTTCATATGATTATTTGTCATCTTTTTATCTTCTTTGGAGAGGTCTCTATTCAGATCTTTTGCCAACTTGTTACTGGGTCCTTATTTTTTTAAACATAATTTCCTTTCATTCTTTTAATATATTTATAATAGTTACTTTACAAAATCCAGGAACTGGGTCCTCTCAAAGACATTTTCCATTGGTTGCTTTTTAAAAATAGTTCTTGTTTTTATTTTTAAACCTGGCTTTCTCTGATTACCCCCTTGAGTCAGCATAAATTAGCGGTCAGCCAGTGATGGGTCAGAGAGTTCCTTAAATGCTGTAGAAATTTTCCACTTTTTCAAAGAGAATCTTTATGTGAAGGTATACCACAGACTTCTGGAAGCTTTTAAATCAGCCTTAGCTTTCATTTTTTACCTCCAAAGTAGGCCAGATTTGAGCAACTGGGGCCTTCCTCTGTCCCCTTTCTTTCCTGGGTGGTTTCACACCCCTGTTACTTCTAGATCCCCAAGAATATGTTAAAATATTTCAAAGTTCCCTGTGGTTGTCCAGATCTTCCTTTTAGGTTTTTAGCCAGGCTCTAGTTTTCCCCAAACTGAAATCATAGCCTTAGGCATCTGTGATGTTATCAGCAGATTACTAAAGCTTTCTGTAATGCCCTGGGGACTGGGATTTTCCCACAGACCTGAGCTCTGAATTAAATCAAATGATAAAACCCTGGAAATGGGGGTTTTTTAGGGAGCTGCTAGTCTGGTCAAAATATTGGCTGTGTTCTGGGGATGGGGATTTTAGTGAAGCTCCAGAACACCCTTTGGCTATGTTAATGTAGGCTTTCATGGCTACCATACCTCTAAGCTTGGGAAGGAGGGATCATGAGAATAGATAACTTCATGTTAGAACTTCACAGAATTTGGTGTTCCTACTGAGGTTCATTAGTTTTACTTGTATCTATGCTTTTCAGTTTGTTCTGTGCCTTTGTTTCATGTCCAGTGTTCTGACAAGTATTTTTTTAATACTTTGCCAGTATTTTGTTTTTGTAGGGGAGTGGGTTCATTGAAGTCCTGAGTTTGCTGTTTCAGATGCTAATTTGTTGCTATCTCTAATTTTGAAAGAAAAACCTCTGTGAGATATTGCTTCAGTATTGATTATGTAGACAGATTGTGCTTTATAAATGACAGATAAAATATGAGTATTTTTTCTTCTTGCAGAAACTTTTAAGCATACATTTGGCAATTGCATTTTTTCTTTTTCAGATTCCTGTTAGTTCTGATTCTACAGACCCATCTGATAATATTGAGGTATGGTCTTTGACATGTCAGAGAGAAAGCAGTAAAACTGTGAACACCGAAGCCTTAATGACAGTATTTCACCCTCAGAATTTGGAGAATCTTAATTCCAAAATGGTAGGAAAACAAAATATTTAGATCTATGGACTGAAACAGTTTATCAGAAATAAAAATCTTAGAGCAGACTAGAAGGTACCACAACTGAAAACTTTCCTTTTGGTGCTCAAAAAGGTTTTCCAGCAGGTACTAATGTGTGACTTATTTCATTCCATCACACAAAAAGGCTATTTTCCAAAAAAAAAAAAAAAAAACAACCAAAAGGACTATTATCAAGAATTGAGATAAATTGAATATTGTGTTTTATATGCGTAGATTGCCAATAATTCTAAAATTGAGGTGATTGGGGGGAGAATGATGGTTCAAAGTTTTACCTCTGAAGTGTAATGCTTTTTCTCATTTTTATATGAGTTTAGGTAAGAATTAAAATAGTAATATAAAACGATTATGCTTACGTGGATTTGAAAGATTTATGATGAGTGCTCCAGTGCCCCTCTGTGAATACTGATTTTGACTTTCTCTGTTCTTGATTTCCACAGGTATTGTTTCTCACTGAAGAGAGATTTCAAGTTATTTGAAAGAAGTTCATTTCTAACCATATTTAGTTGCTTTGATTTTTTGTTACAGTTGAAAGAAAAGATGAAGGAACAGTCATGGAACATTCTGTTTACAGAATGTGGGCGTGGTGTTAGCATGTTTCGGACCAAAAAGACTAGAGATCTGGTTGTAAGAGGCATTCCAGAGATCTTAAGAGGAGAGCTGTGGATGCTTTTTTCAGGTATTTATTCACTTTTCTAACAGATATTAGCTATGCCCCTTCGAGGAGTTATACACTAAGTAAAAGTAATTACAGAGATGGCTGGAACAAACTCTTACTCATCATGAGTTCAGACCAGTCAAAGAGAGTAAGATAGTTATGTGTACTTACTTATATATCCACACATCCATTGTCTGAGCAAATTAGTTTATTAGACAAGATATGGCTAACTGGGAATATCTCTACCTCTAGTGTCCAAGGAAAGTTAAGGGAAAAAAACACTTCATGAAAATTGTATTAGATAAAATTGGTGTCCTGGGGGTGCCTGGTTGGTTCAGTCAGTTAGGCGTTCTCTTGATCTTGGCTCAGGTCAGAATCTCAGTTTGTGAGATGGAGCCCCGCATCAGGCTCTTTGCGGACATGGGATTCTGTCTTCCTCCACCTCCCCCTCAAAAATAAATAATTTTTTAAATTGGTGTCCTGATATTATATTCTAGTGAAGCCTTTTTTTTTTTTTGGTTTGTACTAGGATATTACTTGAGTATAAAACTAAAAGGTTATACAATTCTTTGTGTATATATGCAGGTGGTAGCTTTATTACATTCCTCTTCTTTTGTATGTTAATGCAATAATCTTTATAGGCGCTGTTAATGACATGGCTGTTAATCCTGGCTATTATGCTGAAGTGGTTGAGCAGTCCTTAGGGACCTGCAACTTGGCTACTGAAGAAATTGAACGTGATTTGCGTCGCTCCCTGCCTGAACACCCAGCCTTTCAAAATGACACTGGCATATCTGCTTTGAGGCGGGTACTCACTGCCTATGCATACAGGAATCCCAAAATTGGATACTGCCAGGTATGACTTCATTATGAGCCCATCTGTGTATATATTCCACATGGTAAAAGCATATCAAATATAGCTCTATTAATTTGAAAATTGTGATAAGAAAGATAGAGGTTGGGCTGAGATTGATAGGGGCATATTTTCAATCTAAGATGGTAGCAGGAATACTTAAGAGAATTGAAGTTTCATTATTTCATTTTTCTTTTACATTTAACAAATATTTATTGAATTCCTGCTCTGTAAAAATACTGTGCTAGGTGGATAAGACTATATAAAGTTGAATCCTATAAGGATCCTGCCCTTAGAAGTATATGGACGAGTAAGTATTAAAACCTATTTACTGGCAAATAAAAAGCATGTGGGGCAAATTGTTAAAGAAATGTAAAGTTCTATCAGGATTTATTATAGGGATAAATTATTTTCATCTGGAGGAATCAGAGAAGACTTTGTGCAAGTGGTAGTAGCATTTGTAGGTCTTGATAATTGGTGAATTTTGGATGTATGGAGCTGGAATGAAAGAATATTCTAGGTAAAGGGATCAGTGTAACCAAACACAGGTAGAGGTGAACATGGAATGTATGTAGAACCATGTTTTGTTTAGTAGAAATGTAGGATGAATGGAGCAAAGTAGATAGAGGGGAAAAATCAGGTAAATTGGGAGAGATCAGGAGTTTGAGTTTTATTTTGTAGACAGTGGGGGAATCATTGAAAAAATCCTTTAGGAGCACACTATATTAATTAGGGATGCTAGACTGCTAACACAAATAATCTCAAATAGGTAATAGCTTAAACACAATAGAAGTTTCCTCAAAGGAATAAACAGAGAAGAGCAAGTATTTAAGTCAGTAGGCAGCTCTCATTCATGAGATTATTCAGGGACTTAGGCTGACAGCACTCCCTGTCATCTTCAAAACATGGCTTCCAAGATGCTCTTTCATTGCCATTACCATTCACAGGAAACAGGAGAGAGAGCAAGGAAAAACAATTGTGCATTTTATTGGCTAGTAGGCCTAGAATGTGCATATATCACTTCATCCAAATTCTGTGGGTCTTGGTCTTCCAGCCAAACCTGTTTACAAAGAAGTTGGCAAAATATAGTGTGACCGAGCATATATATGTCCAGATACTATGGAAGAAGGGATATTGGTGGATAGCTAGCACTCTCAGCCACACATTCCTTTATAGTGGGCTGAGCACTTATAATGATTATGTATCAATCCTATCTATTCATTAAATCTTATCAACAGAATTTTTTTGAAAAGCTATTTAAGTGAATTGATCACCTAAATTACAAGTATTTAGCATATTTTAGGATCTCTGAGCAGTAAAAAAAAAAAAGAAGTATAGCACTTCTTTTCTCAAAGGACTTAACACTCACAGAATCTGCAATGTTATCTATATATAGTAGTGTAGAGGCACCTTCAAAGTAAGTGGCACTTGCTTTTGACTTCTAAAAGATGAGAGCAGGGGCACCTTAGTGGCTCAGTTGGTTAAGCATCTGACTACAGCTCAGGTCAGATCTCACAGTTCATGAGTTCAGGCCCCACATCAGGCTCTGTGCTGATAGCTAGCTCAGAGCCTGGAGCCTGTCTTCAGATTCTGTGTCTCCCTCTCTCTCTCTGACCCTCCCGTGCTCATGCTGTCTCTCTGTCTCTCAAAAATAAATAAAAAACATAAAAAAGATTTTAAAAATAAAAGGTGAGAGCAAAGTTAGAAACATGGAGGGCACAAGGAAAGTTATTCTGAGTTAAAGTAACAATATAAACAATACCATTCGTATGAGAATAGCCTGCCATGGAGATCAGACTGGCTAGATTTATGTTAGAATCAAGAAGTAAATAAGTTTGTGTGGGACAAGATCATGGGGAACCTTTCAAGCCTGGGAAAAGTCTGAATTACTTTTGATCAAAAAGTGAGCTGTACTGACTCATTATGGCTGATGGGACTAGTTGAGGAAGTTCTTTTATGTTCCTAGTTTGTTGAGTGTTTTTATCATGAAAGGGTGTTGGATTTTGTCAAACCATTTTTCTTTGTCTATTGAGATAATCATGTAGTTTTTTTTCTTTTATTCTGTTAATAAATCATTACATTGATTTATTTTCATATATTGACCCTCCTTGTATAAAGATAAATCTCCATGGGTCTTGGTTGTATAATCCTTTTTATGTGTTATTGGGTTCAGTTTGCTAGTATTTTGTTTAGGATTTTTACATTTATATTCATAAAATAAACTGATATATAGTTTTCTTAAGATACCGTTTTGGTTTTAGTATCAGGACCTCATATAATAAGGTGGGTAGTATTTCTTCCTCTCCTATTTTTTGAAGAGTTTATAAGGGATTGATATTAATTCTAGTTTAAATGTTTGGGAGAATTTGCTAGTGAAGCCATCTGTTCCTAGAGTCTTCTCTGCAGGAAATTATTTCATTACTAATTTGGTCTCTACTTCTTACAGGTCTATTCAGATTTTTCTATTTCTTCTTGAGTTGGTCTCGGTGTTTGTGTTTTTCTAAGAATTAACTATTTATGTCTATGTTATCTCATTAACCATTTTATAACTAGGTTATCTCATTTGTAGGATATTCCCTTATAATCCTATTTATTTATTAATCCCTTATAATCCTTTATAATCTTTTATTAAGTTTGGTAGTAATGGTCTCTATTTCCCGAGTTTAATAATTTGAGTCCTTTCTCTTTCTGTTTTCTATCTTTTTGGTTAGGCTACCTAAAGGTATTTCAAGTTGTTTGGGTTTTCTCACTTTTTAAAAAATTTTTTCAAAGAACTAACTTTTGGTTTTGTTGATTTTTTTTCCCCTATTTTTTTTTCTATTCTCTATCATGTCCTACTTGTGTAGAACTTTATAACCAGAGGTGAGATCATAGGGCCTTTTCTGTTCTTTCTTGAGTATACACACAGCTCTGGGCATGCATAAAGCCATATCGTGCACATGGCCTTCTAGATTCCCAGGAATTTCTCAGAGCTTTACAAAGCTCCCTATGGACAACTCATTTCCTAGATTTTCATTTTAACCCTTTATTAGCCTATTATTTGACCCAACTTTTATTCACTGCCTCAGCAAGCCACATGTTCAACAACTACCTCCAACTGTTTTCAATAAACACTCTGAAAGAAAAGTTTGCCTACCATGAACACTCTGTCAGGTCAAATAAACACAGCCTTGTAAGTGGAGTCTTCATGTGGAAACCACCAAACAGGTCAAATAATGATAATTATGTGGAAATAGGGCTCTGAAGGAGCTCCAGCCCCTGTCTCGTCGCTACAGTGACTGCTAGGTGGTTTTACCATGATTACTGGAGTGTTGGTTTTTAAGGCTACTGTGAAACTGAGCAGTGGATATGGGTATCAGGCGATTTAAAATGACACAGAGCTCACTGTTTTTACTGAGATTCAGCCATTTTATTAAATAAATGCTTTCTGAGTTGTTGTAAGATTTTGCTTAATTTTCAGAGTTCTGGAAAATTGATTCTGACAATATTTGCCAGTGTTCTTGTTTCTTATATAAAGGAGAGCACTTTCAGAGGGCCTTAACTCTGATGCCCCCTCCCATTATGGCTTCTTTTTTTTATTTTAATGTTTATTTATTATTTTGAGAGAGAGAGAGTGCACAAGCCAGGAAGGGGCAGAGAGAGGGAGATACAGAATCTGAAACAGGCTCCAGGCTCTGAGCTGTTAGCACAGAGTATTAAAATATAAGTATTAAAATATAAAAATGAGCAACAAACATGATAAGATTAGTCATAGAACCAAAAGTATAGATGGATTAATAAATTGTAAAAAAGAGAAAGCTTGGCCCCCAAAAATTCAAATTAAAACTATGAAATACCATTTCCACCATCAAATAAACAAGGATAATTGTAATTATTACAATTCTTAGTATTTAGTATTGGCAAAGGAGCAGTGAAATAAACATTCAAACACTATTGATCAGGAATATAAACTGGTACAGTCTTACAATAGTAGAATGGTTAAATAATTTATAGTACATTCAACTTACTATATTATTTCATAGTCATTAAATACACAGATTTAGAAGAATAATTTAATGGTATTGAGATTGTATAATATGATGCTAAGTGAAAAAACTCAAACTTTAGAAGAGGAAAAAGGAAGGAAAGCACACACACACAGTACATCAACTTATTAACAGTGGTGGTCTCTGAGTAGGTTGGATACAGGAGATTTAATTTCCTTCACACATTTCTGTTCTTTCCAGATTCTATACATTAAGGGCTTATTACCTTCATAACAAGCACTGTGGTCAAATATTGTACAAAAGTAATTATCTGACACAAGGAGAAACGGTGGAATGGAGAGGATAAAGCAGATCAAAAAGACATTTTATAGGAAGAAACTAGGCTATAAAAACACATTGGATGTGGCAGATAAAGTGTTTCAAGCATGATCAAAATTAGGATAGCAAAGAAGAGAATCCTATTTAATGAGGAAAGGTGTTTAGTTTTGAACACAATTGAAGATGATTGACATCTAGGGGATCTTCTCCTGTAGGTAGTTGAAAATACAGATGAAATTTGTTTCTCCAATTTAGTATGTTCTTGAAAATAATTTTTCCAGATTTGCAAGAATTAAGATATTTTACTCACTGAATTTAGTCTAAAATTATAGAGATATAATTTATTTTGTTTTATATTTATATTACTGCTTCATTTTCTTTGAATTTAATGTATAAAGTAACTGATTGAAAATGTTAGCCAGACTTTACCTTGTTTTGCTTTGGACTGGATCAGAGTTCTTATGTTTTCATTATGATTACTTTTCACAATTTTTATTACTGAAAACTAGAGTTTGAAAAAGAAATATAATCATCACCCAAGTAGTATTTATTTATTTATTTTTCTGTTAATTTTAGGCAATGAACATTTTAACCTCAGTGCTGCTTCTGTACGCAAAAGAGGAAGAAGCTTTTTGGCTTCTGGTTGCTGTGTGTGAACGGATGTTACCTGATTATTTTAACCATCGAATCATTGGTAAGCACACGCGCAAGCGTGCGCACACACACACACACACACACTCACATCCCGTATATAAACATATTTTTTTCTGAACAATTTATGTCTCTTGTAATTATGTATCCTATTATGTACCAAGTGGAAGAACTAATGAATTAGGTTTTGAAATACACAAAATGCAAGTAGTATCAAAATGTCGCATTTACTGGTATGCTCACAAGAAGAGCTTTTTGTACTGAATATGATTGGAAAGATTGTTTATACATTACTTTTTTAAGATAAAATGTCTGGTCTGTTTCTTAATAAGTAAGAAATAGAAATTTTAAGTTTACTATCTCTGTATTGCTGAAACAATGGTGATCTGAAGCGTCCAGAGCTACTGGAACATTTTTAATAGTTTCTTACTGAGAGATAGCTTTTAACCAGCTTTGAAATCTCTACATTTATATGAATTGTATTGATATTTTCAAGATTTAGAAGAAGGGTCAAGTTGTTAGTTTGTTAATTGTATAATATTTTCTTCAGTCATCAAATATTTATAGATTTTGATACTCTACCTTAAAGCCGTAGGTGGATTCTACTTTGTAACCTCACATGCCTTCACTATCATGGCTGGGTTACTGATTGTATTTCATTCTTACATTATAGTTATTTGTGTGTTTATCTAAAGTTCTTTCGTTATATTTATTTGTATTTATTCATTATAGTATTTATCTGAAGTTCTAGATATTAAGCTCTTTGAAGGCGAGGGTATTTCATTAATTGGTGTATCTCTTATGGTGCCTATTACAGGTTTCTGTACTAATAAAGATTCAATAAATTACTGTTCAAATGAATTTGAACTGAATTTCTCTAGTGCTTCTTGATTCATGACACTTTACTAGCAGATAAAGAGATGTATGAAATATAGGGAAGGCACTAAAAAAGTTCATAATTAAAGGAATAGAAATTAAGATATATTGGCATACTAATAAGTGGGAAGATAACAGAAGCAAATCCTTTTGAAGGGTGTTCATTTTTAAACTTCTTTTTATGTTCACCAGGTGCTTTGGTGGATCAGGCCGTTTTTGAAGAACTTATCAGGGATCACTTTCCCCAGCTGACAGAACATATGACTGATATGACATTTTTTTCCTCAGTTTCTCTCTCCTGGTTCCTCACACTTTTTATTAGTGTGCTGCCTATTGAAAGTGCAGTGAATGTGGTGGACTGTTTCTTCTATGATGGAATAAAGGCCATTTTACAACTGGGATTGGCAATACTTGACTATAATTTAGACAAACTGCTCACATGTAAAGATGATGCTGAAGCTGTGACAACTTTAAACAGGTACTTCCAGAACCATAACGTTTAAATCTGGAGAGCCCCTTAGAGATTATCTTGTTCAGTCACCTTATTTTACAGATGAGGAAACTGAGCCCCTAGAAGTTTAAACAATTTTCCCAGTGTCACAAAGCTAGATGAATGAAAAATCTAGGATTAATGTCCACTTCTTTGTTTCAAAATAGGACATAATTAGAGCAAATACCTCTGAAGTAAGTCACTTGATAACATACACATTTACACTAATATTGTTGGTTCAGTATGCTGGGACTTTTCATAGTCCCAGTTTGAGCTATAAAGTATTGTTGTGTAAAAGTAGAAAGAAGGGGAAGAGTAGTTGATAATGCTAAATATCCAGTGGGGGAGATCATTCTGGTTTACAACTAGTTTCAGTCAGGTAGGCTGAGTTTATTTTCCCGGTACTTTTTCTGTGAATGTTATTTTACATTGGAGCACGTGTGTGTGTGTGTGTGTGTGTGTACATTATGTATGTATATGTTAAAGAATATTTGGGTCACAGTTGTAAGGGTGCATCAAATACCATTTTGTACAGAATAAAATATATACACTATGGCATTCAGAAATTTCTGTTAGGGCCTCAATGTATCTTTCTTATTTCTCTTTTTATGCCACTACATACCCTGTATTCCATCCTTACTAGGCTATGTGGTATTTGCTGAGCACTCTCTGAGCCTATTTGCTTTCCTCGTGCTCTCCTCTCTGCCTCTAAAATAATTTCTTCACCATCCCATTCCTCTCTCCCTTATCTTCCTAATTCCTAACCATCTTCAGATTTCACTTCTTCATAAGACCACCGTTTGTCCTCTCAGTTGACGTAAACCTCTAACTAGGGAGAAATTAGTTGTCATTCTTTCTGTATTTTACTTCCACTAATTCTTGTATTACTGTCACTTTTGGATAGGTTCTTTGACAGTGTCACTAATAAGGATAGCCCATTGCCTTCATGTGTTCAGCGGGGTTCAAATGTGAGTGATGAGAAAAGCAGCCATATTAAAGTGGATATTACAGATTTGATTAGAGAGTCAAATGAGGTAAGTTTTTTTATACCACAAATATAATTACATGGCATAATTTAAATGATCAGTACTACAATTATATTTCTAGTGGCATATCAAGAGTAAGATAATAATACAACTAAAGACAACTTAAAATTCAACATCATTTTATTTATTTATTTTACTGAGGTATAATTGATATACAATATTATATTTCATGTGTGCAATGCAGTGATGCAACATTTGTATACATTATGAACTGATCACTACAATAAATGTAGTTATCTGTCACCATACAGAATTAATACAATATTATTTTTTAAAATAGTTTATTGTCAAATTGGTTTCCATATAACACCCAGTGCTCTTCCCCACAAGTGCCCTCCTCCATTACCACCACCTCTTTTCCCTCTCCCCCTCCCCCTTCAACCCTTGGTTCATTTTCAGTATTCAGTAGTCTCTCAGGTTTTGCATCCCTCTCCCCAACTCTCTTTCCCCCTTCCCTTCCCCATGGTCCTCCATTAGGTTTCTCCTATTCTCCTGTTAGACCTATGAGTGCAAACATATGGTCTCTGTCCTTCTCCACCTGACTTATTTCCCTTAGCATGACACCCTCGAGGTCCACCCACTTTGCTATAAATGGCCAGATTTCATTCTTTCTCATTGCCATGTAATACTCCATTGTATATATATACCACATCTTCTTGATCCACTCATCAGGTGATGATGGACATTTAGGCTCTTTCCATGATTTGGCTATTGTTGACAGTGCTGCTATGAACATTAGGGTACATGTGCCCCTATGCATCAGCACTTCTGTATCCTTTGGGTAAATCCCTAGTAGTGCTATTGCTGGGTCATAGGGGAGTTCTACAGATAGATTTTTGAGGAACCTCCACACTGTTTTCCAGAGCAGCTGCACTAGTTTACATTCCCACCAACAGTGGAGGAGGGTGCCCGTCTCTCCACACCCTCGCCAGTATCTATACTCTCTTGATTTGTTCATTTTAGCCACTCTGACTGACATGAGGTGGTATCGCAGCATGGTTTTGATTTGTATTTTCCTGATGATAAGTGATGTTGAGCATCATTTCATGTGCCCGTTGGCCATCTGGATGTCCTCTTTGGAGAAGTATCTGTTTATGTCTTCTGCCCATTCTTCACTGGGTTATTCAACTTTTGGGTGTGGAGTTTGGTGAGTTCCTTGTAGATTTTGGATACGAGCCCTTTATCCAGTATATCATTTGCAACTATCTTTTTCCATTCCGTCAGTTGCCTGTTAGTTTTCTTGATTGCTTCCTTTGCAGTGCAGAAGCTTTTTATCTTGGTGAGGTTCATTTTTGCTTTCATTTCCCTTGCCTTTGGGGATGTGTCGAGTAGGAAATTGCTGTGGTTGAGGTCAAGGAGGCTGTTTCCTACTTTCTCCTCAAGGGTTTTGATGATTTCCTATCTCACATTCAGGTCCTTCAGCCATTTTGAGTTTCTTTTTGTGTATGGTGTAAGAAAGTGGTCTAGTTTCATTCTTCTGCATGTTGCTGTCCAGTTCTCCCAGCACCACCTGCTAAAGAGGCAGTCTTTTTTCCATTGGATACTCTTTCCTGCTTTGTCAAAAATTAAGTGACCGTACATTTGTGGGCCCAGTTCTGGGTTCTCTATTCTATTCCATTGGTCCATGTGTCTGTTTTTGTGCCAATACCATACTGTCTTGATGATGATAGCTTTGTAGTAGAGGCTAAAGTCTGGGATTGTGATGCCTCCCATTTTGGTTTTCTTTCTTCAATATTAATTTGGCTATTTGGGGTTGTGATTCCATACGAAATTGAGGATAGCTTGTTCCAGCTTTGAGAAGAACGCTGATGCAATTTTGATGGGGAATCCATTGAATGTGTAGATTGCTTTGGCTAGTAATGACATTTTCACAATGCTTATTCTTCCAATCCATGAGCATGGAATGTTTTACATTTCTTGGTGTCCTCTTCAATTTCTTCCATAAGTTTTCTATAGTTTTCATCATATAGGTCTTTTACATCCTTGGTTAGGTTTACTCCTAGGTATTTTATGGTTTTTCTTAATACAATATTATTGACTATATTCCCTATGCTGTAATTTATATCTCCATGGGCTTACTTTATAACTGAAACTTTGTACCTCTTGGTCCCCTGCACCCATTTTGTACCCCTCCTACTCACCTCTCCTTTGGCAACTACTGCTCTCTTCTCTGCATCTATGAGTTTGGGTTTTGTTTTGTTTATTTTTTAGATTCCACTTATAAGTGAAATCATGTGATGTTTGTCTTTATCTGACTCATTTCCCCTAGCATAATACCCTCAAGGTCCATCCATGTGTTGCAGATGGAAAGATTGCATTGTTTTTATGTCTGAGTAGTGTTCCATTGTATAAAAATGAGTTCTCTGAACTCTTCCTATGTCATATAGCCTCACCTCCTTCAGTTTGCTATTCTTTAAATGAAATGATTCTCATTTGCTTTCACAGATAATGACCACTTATAAATATCTATCACCATATAAAAAGGTGAAAATTCTTCTCTTCTTAGAGACTAAGACTTTTTCCAATGTTCGTGTACTTTGTCTAGACACATATTAGATGGAATTCTCCCCAATAAATATGCAGAACTGAAATGTGGGAGGTAAAAATTTGCATAACCACTGAACAAGTTAGGAAAATATCTCGAAATAGAACCAAGGCCTCTGAGAATTGAGTCAGATGAAATTCAAGTATAAGAAAAGTGAATATTTATTATGAATGAGTATCTGCTGAAATCATTTTTTGCAGAAATATGGTAATATTCGCTATGAAGATATACATAGCTTGCGCTGTCGAAATAGGTTGTATGTCATACATACCCTAGAGGAAACGACAAAGCAGAATGTGGTGAGTATCTGTCCTATGGGGAAAGCCAATAGGAGTAACTTTTTTTTTCCCAACTTCCTTTAAAAAATTAACATTCCATGTGAAGAAAATGAATATAACTAAACTTTTGAGCTAGATTCTTGCCACAGCTTGGCTTACTGTAAATTTGTTTGAGAGGAAATAAGTTATTCTATTTGAATTATGTTGATTTCTCCAAAATGTTTTGTTATTTGACCTTTAATATTGAATGCTCTGCTATAGGCATTTAAGCATAATGTATTTGTGATGTGTTTCATCAATAAGAACAGCTAACCTACATAGTAGTTATTGCCACTATTATATTTTATTATCCTTGGAAACCTAAGATAAGGTAAAAAAAGCTATAAAACTGTGTTTTTAAATATTATCCTTTTTAATATTTGGATGGCTACTTAAGAAGTTTTTTGGGCTCTTTCCATAATTTGGCTATTGTTGATAGGGTGATGGGTATTAAGGAGAGCGCTTGTTGGGATGGGCACTGGGTGTTTTATGTAAGCAATGAATCCCTGGGTTCTACTCCTGAAACCAATACTACACTGTATGTTAATGAACTTGAATTTAAGTACATTTTTTTTTAAGTAAAAGTTTCCTACCCCAGGATTAACCAGTATTAAAAGTATTTGGCATATATCCTTCCAAATCTTTTTAGTATGTATCAATAGACATAAATGGGTGTGTGGACGGGTTGATACAGTTTTTTAAATGAGATCATACCAGTTACTTTTTTCTGCAACTTTTTTCACTGAGAAATATATAATAGTTATTGCATATCAGTATATATAGATCTACCTCATTTTTCTTAACATACTGAATAGTATACCATAATATGGACATGCTATACAGTTGACACTGAACAATGCAGAGGTTAAGGGCCCCAATTCCTTGTGCACTTGAAATTCCACATGTAACTTTTGACTTTCCAAAAACTTAAGTACAGTTGACTCTTGAACATTGTAGGTTTATACTATGCAGGTCCACTTACACATGAACTTTTTTTATATAAATACAGTACAGTACCATAAATGAATTTTTTTCTTTATGATTTCGTTGATATTTTCTTTTCTCTAGTTTACTTCATTGTGAGAACACAGTATATAATATATATATATATAGCATACAAAATATGTGTTAATCCACTGTTTATGTTTTTGGTAAGACTTCCAGTCAACAGTGGGCTATTGGTAGTTAAGTTTTGGGGGAGTCAAAAATTATATGTCAATTTTTGACTACACAGGGGGTCAGGGTCCCTCAACCCCCCACATTGTTCAAGGGTCAACTATACTCCTGTTGACCTGGGGCCATACTGATTCATTCAGGTTCAGACATTTTTAAAAAATCAATATTTGAGTGTTAGCTTTGAACAAAAGATTTTTCCATATGTTGAGTTTATATTGTTAACTTGATCAAAAGATTTTTCTGTATGTTGCATTTATATATTTTTCTGCTTTGTTAATGTATTAAGTTATATTAAGGAATTCCTAATATTCTTCTGTTGGATTTTTGAAATGAATCTTATGTGGTCATGTTGTATTATTATAATATTCTGCTTTGATAATTTTGCTGAATAGGTTAGCTATGTTATTTACATCTATATTAAAGTGACACTGGGTTACAGTTTTCTCTCTGTATGTGTGCTAACTTTAGTTTTCATATCAGAGTTGCACTCACTTCATAGAATGAATTTTGGAATAAATTATATTTTACTATGCTCTGGAATAGTTTAGATCACACAGGAATTATCAATTACCTGGAAGTTTGAGTAATTGAGCCTATAAAGCCATTTGGATCTGCTGTCTTTTGGTAGCTGACAGACTTTTATTACCTTTTCAGTTCTGTCTCCTCAGAATTTGCTCTTTCTGGATTAATTTTGGTAATTTATTTTTTTCCTAGAGAATTATTCATTTCATCTAGACTTTCAGATGTATTGCTATAAAGCTTATAGAATTCATTCAATAGATATTTAATGCTATCTCCTCTGTGCTGGACACTTTTAATGACCCCTAAAATTATAATGTTTATATTATCATTTTATTTCTCAATGATGTTCATTTGTGCTTTCTTTTATCACACCTGCCAGATATTTGTCTATTTAACTTTGTTTTTAATTAACTAACTTTTTGTTTCATTTATTGAGTGTACTGGGTTGTCTTTCATTTCCACTATTTTATTAATTCTTTTAACTCTACTCTCTTAAATTTCTTAAATACCAAAATTGTTGTACTATCAGTGCTTGTTCTTCATGGAGTAGGATAAAATTACATATTTTCTAAGCTTGTTACTTCTCGGATTATGTTTTTTGGCACAGAGAGGGAATGCACATCTTTCCCAGGGTCTTTAAAGTGCTTAATGACAACCCCACTTGATGACTTGACAGATTGTTTATGTGGCAAGAGAAGAATATATGGAATGAAACTTAGAATACTGTTACTTATATTTATAGACATTAAATGGATGTCCTTTGGCAGGGATCTCTGACTATGAAGGGATGAAGATCAAAGTACATATATATAAGAGTAGAATTGAACTGTAACCCATGCACAACCTTTTTAAAGGCCGGAACTTGTACATTTACCTTTGTTGTTCTTTTAAAAAGTTAGAATACAGTTATTTTATTCTAGCAGAGGGAAATTCTAAATGGATTTGAGGAGAATTTCAATACTGAAGTGTTAAATTATAAATTGCTTTTAATATTTTTAAGTTACGTGTCGTATCACAGGATGTGAAATTGAGCCTTCATGAATTGGATGCACTTTATATCATCTTTAAGGTACTGTTGTTTTTCTTCTAATGAAAAGTAATACTTTTTAAGCAAAATTTGGCCACAACCACTTATAAATATTTTATCTTTACTTATTTTAGTAGACATGCTTAAAAGAAAATAATTTTATTAAATTACTTTTTATGATTTAATGACTCTCCTTTTTTTTTATTTGTTTTTAATAGAAAGAGCTGTTTTTTTCTTATTATTGGTGTTTGGGTTGTCCAGTATTGAAGTACCATGACCCAAGTCTGCCATATTTGGAACAGTATCAGATTGACTGCCAGCAGTTTAGAGTGTTATATCACTTGTTGAGTCCCTGGGCTCATTCTGCAAACAAAGACTCACTAGCTTTATGGACATTCAGATTGTTGGATGAAAACTCTGACTGCCTTATAAACTTCAAAGAATTCTCTTCTGTAATTGGTAGGATGATGTCCAATAATTTTTTTTACGTTTTATTTATTTTGGAGAGTGCATGAGCCGGGGAGGGTCAGAGAGAGGGGGACAGAGGAGCTGAAGCAGGCTCTGCACTGACAGCAGCAAGCCCAATGTCAGGTTTGAACTCACAAACTGTGAGGTTGTGACCTGAGCCAAAGTTGGATGCTCAACCTACTGAGAAACTCAGGCGCCCCCAACAATTTTCTTTTTTAAAGCAAAATAAAGGTACCCCTAGAAATACTTAGTACTGCCTATTATGGCCGGATTTTATCAGCCTAAGTTACATCATCTCTAGCTTTAGCAATAAGTGGACCTTTTGCTAAATCTAAGTATGTTGGTCTTATTTTGACCCAGCCTTCTCAGAAAAGTAAGCTGTTAGATATAGTTGATTTAAAGATTAACACGAGGGACAAAATATTCGTATCTCGCCACACTCAGGCACATGGAGGCTTCAGCAGGAGTTCCCCCTCAGTAAAAATCCAACCACATAACCTAGAAAAGTGGTAGAGACATCTCCAACAAACACATTGTGCCTGTAGATAGTTCACCAGTTACATTGTTCCTTTGCTTGTCTGGACACCCTAGCATACTTTCTTATTAGGGATTGTCCCTTGAAGAAGAGTTCTCTCCTCAAATGAGGAGAGGCCTCAAATAAGGCCTCATTCAAAAGAAAAAAGAAAATTTAGGTTGTGGGAAGGGAAATCAGCAGGAGAGCAATTTTTCCCTCTAATAAAGGGTAGTTTACTTATATGCTTGAAAGAGAATCTGGCTGACTGGGTGATTAATTGTTGGCTTAAGTAACAGAAAGTTTCTGAATCTTAATTACTGGCTAACATCTTTATCTTAATCTTTGTTGCTGGAATTTATTGAATGTTCTCTGAAAACATGATTATTTGTAATTGAATTTTATTCAACAGATATAATGTACAATGGAAGTTTCACTGATAAGTTGAAGCTGCTTTTTAAGCTGCATATTCCTCCAGGTAAGAGTTTAACAATCTTTAATGATGTACAGGAGTTTATTCCATTTTTTTTTTTTGAGAGAAAAACAGAGAGCAAACAGAGGAGTGACAGAGAGAGAGAATCTTAAGCAGGCTCCATGCTAAGCACGGAGCCTGACATGGGGCTCAGTCTCACAACTGTGAGACCATGACCTGAGCCAAAATCAGCAGTCAGATGCTTAACTGGCTAAGCAACCCAGGTGCCCCAGTTGATTCCGTTTTAACAAGTATAATGGTAGATATTTAATTTTAATAAATAATGGAATTTTCAATATGATATAGGGTCATTGCCTCATTGTGGCCCATGGATCATATTTCTAGTATTTTTGCTGATAGGTAGTTACAGTGAAATCTATAGAAGACATTTTATATAACAGATGAGTCCACAAGCTTCCTTTCAGTTAGTAGTCAACTTAATGAGAGTTTATGTGTATGAACTACCTATCATTTGAATATTGGTATAACACTGACATGTGATGTTGTTATTAGGGAGTAGAATTTAACTTTAGACAAATTGCTAAATCTGTGGGATACTACAAATTATTCAGAAAAAAATAAGACTAGGTAGCAAGGATACTAAACATTTGGAAAAGGAAACAAAATAAAAGCTGCCATTTATTGAATACTTGCTCTGTTGAGGCATTTACTTTACATGCGTTCTTTTATCACAATATTCCTGAGAAGTACTATCCTTACAATTTTGATGATAAGGAAACTAAGGCTCAGAAAGATTAAATTATTGACCAAAGATCACATAGCTAATAAATTGCATGCTGAGATTCAAACTGAGGTCTGACTCCAAAGCTCAGGTTTCTTTCTATTCTGCCATATTCCCCTAATGTTACCATACCATTCCAGTTTACTTCAGTGTTTTCCACTGATTTTAAGAGTCTGACTTTCCCAGGCCTGATCCATATTTTGGGAAAACAGTCTTAGGTTTTAAGCTAAAGGAACATTGCAGAAGTACCATTTAGTTTAGAAAGAGTAATTCACACAAGCAAACAGCACCTCATCATTTGTCTAAAGCTATACCTGGGATTTCTTTGAGTCTTACCAGGATAGCCAGGAACCATTCTTTACCAGACCAAAAATCTAAAAGCCATCTCTTACCCTTTACATACTCCTATCATAAGCAGAGCACTAAATACCAAAGAAAAACCACCTAAAAATTTAATTATGAAGGACTTTACATTGCCAAGTCAAATTACTAGTAGAATGTCTAATGTTGCCATGGAATGAGTATACTTTCAGTAGAAGGATCAAAAATAGAAAGAAAAACCACTGTGTATCTTTTACAGCACTCAAATTCATGTTTGCCTTATTATTGAAGATGTTTTTAAATGTGGTCACATTTTCAGAGATTTCAAAATGCCAGATTTTCTTATTTCAACTTGTAATGGCTCTCAGAAAACTATTAAAAGTAAGGAGAACTAATAGAATCCAAAATGATAAGAACTTCTTGTTATTTGCTATAGAGTAGTATCACTTCCACATTTCTTTATGTCTTTCTTATTGAGACCTTTTGTTTTAACTGTCTGCCCCCAGATTTACTTGACCCCATTATAGAACCCACTGCTGTCCCTTGTTGTTAGTAAGTTGATTTGAGTTATCTGTTTTCAGCTTATACTGAAGTGAAATCTAAGGACCCTTCAAAAGGAGATGAACTTTCAAAGGAAGACTTACTTTATTTCAGTCAGCTTCATGGTAAATATCTGTTAAAAATGTATCCATTTTGATGATTAGTCACTCATAAAGATCTTCCTGGCTTAAGTATTTTTTTTTTTACCCAGCTCTCATTAGTAAAATTTTAGTTAATTATACTTTATATTTCCTTTGTGCAACCATAACACTTACCACAGTGCTAAATACATGGTAAATACCCCCAAAACATTTGATTAAAGTGTACTTTTGATTTTCATTTGGGGAATGTGTATTCTACTGGAGGATTAAGAAGAAAATGCATTTTGTTTCTACTTATGTTGCAGCATCAGACCATTTTTCATGCCTTGTTAAAATACAGTGCAGACAATAGAATCTTTGATGATTGAAGGTCATAGCTGTTATTCAAACAGTGAATACTTATTGTAAATCACCATAGGTGTAGGAGACAGGGAGGGATGAGTGTCTCCAAGACATAATTTGGAAGTGTTATGCACTTATTTTTGTGTCCTTTGCTTCTTTTTCATAAACATTAAATGTCTTACAGAGGGGTAAGTTCTGATTAATGTATGTTTGTAGTTACTATATGTTAAGCATCTGAACATTAAGTTTGAAGAGACCTTACAAATCATCTAGTCATATCGCTTAACTATATAGATAAGGGTACTGAGGCCCAGAAAGGAGAAGTGACTTGTGCAAGATTTCACAATGAGTTGCTGCTACAATCAGGACTGTAGCTCAGTCTCCTGACTTCCAGCATACTTTTTTCCCTAATAGTAAAAGTAATACAGTTTAGTTTGAAATAGGTCACAAGGAAGAAAATGCCACCCAGAAATAATATTTGTTAAATGTGGTATACTTCTAGGATTTTTTTTCGTACAGAGTATCCCCAGTGTTTTTTCAACTATAAAAGCTCTTGAATACTTTGTGTTCTTATGATAGGAGGTCTTTACTTATTAAGTATTTTTAAAATTCAGTTGTTTTCCTTTCCTCTAGTTTCCCAGCCTACAAATGTGAAGGAAGCAGAATCACTAAAGAAGAGCCCTGAAAAAGGTACTATGATTAAGGAATATCATTTAGTTTTAGTTACTATTTTTGTGAATAGTTAGCGGCAAAGGCACAAAGCGGATTCCCCTAGAGGCTGTTGATTTGTCCTGAGAGCTTTTTCACTCTTTTTGTGTTAGTCTAACAATTTAGTCTTTGTTGTCTTGATACTTAAGTCTCGGAAGTTATAGTAAATGGCCCATATTCATTTAATTTTACTGTTTTGAAAATATTTATTTTTAATTACAAGAGAAATAGATAATTCTTCCAAAGAAATTTAAATAGAAGTCTTTGTATCCCCACTAAACTCTACCCTGAAGTAAATGTGAAAACATTTTGTTCTGTATCCTATCCAGACCTGTTTCTATGTATACACAAAGACCTATAGACATCTCTCTTTTATTAAAAAAAGAAACATTCCATAAGTACTGTTCTACAGTTTGCTTTTTCAATTTTGTGATATATCGTGGACATCTTTTCAGGTCAATACATTTGGGTCTATCTTACTCTTTTTAATGGGTGTAGAGTATTCCATTGTTTGATTTGATTGTACCATAATTAAATAACTAAATCAATATTAATGGACATTTAGGTTGCTTCCAGTTATTTGTAATGCAAACTATGTTGTAACAGACATTTTATACTTACATTATAGGATACTTTTATACATATTTATGTAGGATAGGATAAATTCATAGAAGTATGAAAATGCTATGTCGAAGAATAAGCACATTTACTATTTTGATCAAGGCTGTCAAGTGCATTCTAAAAATCCATCATTCTTTTTATGTTTTTGAGTAACATTTAGTTAAAAAATAATGAATTTCCAAAGATTTGTTTAAATATGACACCTTCTCTAGGTTGTTCGGTATATTTAGTAATATAATTTTCCAGTGAATCTTAAATTATTAATAGTCACAATGAATCATATTATTAATAGTCACATTAATTATCATAATTAACTCTTCAAAGGAATGAATGGATAAGTAGTGTTTTGAATTTCTTTTAAGAAAAGCCACCATTCAACACTTCAGAATCTGCATATTAGAAACATCATATAGAAGCTATGTTAAACTTAATAGTATGGGTGAGAACATCTACATGAAATTTATATTGTCAAGCCAGGGTATACTGTTTAATCTAAAATGCATCCTTCTTCATCTCTCTTCACATCTTCCTAGTCCCCAGCCTTCCCAAAGTAATAGTTTTAGTTTAACAGAAATGGAGAACATATTCTGAAAGCCAGTGGGTGAAATAAAAGGTACATTCAGATAATTTCCTGAGTTATTAAAAGGTGAAATCTTATATCTCAATGAAATATCTTTCAATCATAGTTATTCCTTCTGATATTTGGGGAAATACAGTGGGCTGTTCATTATGAAATGGTTTTATTCCATTCATTCAGGCAAAGGAAAAGTTGATATTCAAGCATATCTAAGTCAATGGCAAGATGAGCTTTCCAAAAAAGAAGAAAGCATTAAGGATTTACCAAGAATGAATCAGGTATAGTATTTTCAAAGAAAAAAATCTAGGTCCTTGGTGGGTTTTTTTTTATGAATATGGAGGTATCCAGCTCTAAAATCACTAACATGCTATTACAAGAATAGTTAAATAATATGTGTATCAACTCTTAAATTTCAGATGAGCACAGAAGAGTAGGAACAAATTTTTAAATGATTGTCTGCTTTATTTTTTTAGTGTTTATTTATTTATTTTGAGAGAGAGAAGGCACATGCAAGCGAGAGAGGGGCAGAGAGAGAATCCCAAGTAGGCTCTGTGCTGACAGCTGACAGCACAGAGCCTTACATGGGGCTCAATCGCACAGTGAGATCATGACCTGAGCCTAAATCAGGAGTCAGATGGTTAACCAACTGAGCCACCCAGGTGCCCCAAAATGATTTTCTATGTTAAACACTTAAGTGTATTTAGTTTCAGAATAGTTCCTCTGCTATGACAACATGCGTGACTATAGAAAAGATGTATGTATAAACATATTTTAGTGTTTCCTATTTCCAGCTTTATTAGAAGTGTTTATTTATTCAGTAAACATTTTTTTTAGTGCCTACTAGATGACACACCCAATGCTAGGTACTAAGAATAAGAAGTTAATAAAGTAGGTCACACACTTGTGTCTTATCATCTTGTATTTGAACCTGCTCAAACAATACTAACGAC
The DNA here is from genome assembly GCF_006229205.1 of Suricata suricatta. Classification (NCBI taxonomy): domain Eukaryota; kingdom Metazoa; phylum Chordata; class Mammalia; order Carnivora; family Herpestidae; genus Suricata; species Suricata suricatta. The sequence goes on from NC_043717.1 coordinate 72,113,222, forward strand.
TACTACTCCATCTCTTTCTTAAACACTGTTCAGTTTATGTTCTTATGTTTTTTAAATTACAATCTTTTGGTTTATATGCTGAAGATTCCCAGAACCTTACCAAAATAAGAACTGTCAAATTAACAGTATTCCTCATGGACTGGATAATTTGGTAGCTGAATAAGTACTTTTTAAAATGAATCAGTATGATATTTATTCTAAAAATTTTTATAAATAGTACTACAGACTAAAGAAGAAAAATAAAACTTAAAAGTTTGGTACTACTTATTTTTATTAAGTATATCCTTTGTATTTGCTTTTTAAAAAATTTTTTAACATGTATTCATTTTTGAAAGACAGAGACAGAGTGGAAATGGGGGAGCAGAGAAAGAGAGGGAGACACAGAATCTGAAGCAGGCTCCAGACTCTGAGCTGTTAGCACAGAGCCCGACGCAGGTCTCAAACCCACAAACTGTGAGATCATGACCTGTGCTGAAGTTGGCGCTTAACCCACTGAGCCACCCAGGCACCCCTGCATTTGCTTTTTATTTACAAATAAACTTTTCTAGTAGGATGATTGACTTATAGGACTCTTGTGTTAGAATCAGTTTTTCTCTTTAATTGACAAATATCTTTTAGGAACGTCTGTGGATTATCTAGGAGCAACTAGCAAACAAACCAGTTTATTTCTCTACTTGGGTTCCACCTCAGCCTTTAAAGAGAAACATGTCTGCGTCATGATCTCATGGTTCATGGGTTCAAGCCCCGGACTCTGGGCTGAAAGCTCAGAGCCTGCAGCCTGCTTTGAATTCTGTGTCTCCCTCTCTCTCTCTGCCCTTCCCCCACTTGCGCACACGCACGCACTCTCTCTATCTCTCTTTCTCCCAAAAATAAATATTAAAAAAGAATAATAATAATAAATAAAGAGAAACATGTCTAAATGGGCTCTGTAGCGCTACCTTGTACTACTGGATAGTTCCCAAAACATTCTTCCATAATTTGTTGTCCTACTTGAGCTGCCCACTCTAGCCCTTTGGAGAGATCAAGGAAAACTCATTCATATTATGCTTTTTGTTAAGATTGGTTAATGAGGGGTGCCTGGGTGGCTCAGTCAGACATCTGACTCTTGATTTCAGTGGCTCAGGTCATGATCTCACAGTGGTGAGATTGAGCGCTGTGTGAAGCTTTGTGCATGCTGAGCATGAAGCCTGCTTGGGATGCTTTCTCTTCCTCTGCCCCTCCCCCACTTGTGCACATGCTGTTGCACATGCGTGCTGTCTCTGTCGCTCTTGCTCTCTCTTATAATAAATAAATAAACTTAAAAAAAAAAGATTAGTTGGGACACCCAGGTGGCTCAGTTGGTTAAGCGCCCTCCTCTTGGCTTCAGCTCAAGTCATCCTCTCACGGTTCATGGGTTCAAACCCAGCATTGGGCTCTGTGCTGGCAACATGGAGCCTGCTTGAGATTCTCCCTCTTTGCCCTCTCTGCTTGCTGTCTCTCTCAAAAATAAATAAATAACATTTTTAAAAAGGATTGGTTAATGAATGAACAATTCGCATGTGAGGAAATAGGGGAATTTGCCTATTTAAGAACCACCTAACATTGGGGGAATGCTGGTAGGTAAGTTGATCAGGAATTACTATATATATAATATACATATATAATGTACTGCTTTTAGGCAACAAATGAGAAAACTTAAATGGAATTTTATTCCATCTTTCTAGAACGAAGATTTATTTGGGGATTAATCATTAGTTTTTGTAATTTCTGTGGTGAAGTTTAAATAGAACAAATTCAAAAAAAAAGAGACTGTTTACTTCTACGTTCTCTTTCTTTTTGCTAAATGTAGTATCAAATGTGATATTTCTAACTTGTATCTTTCAGTCACAATTCATTCAGTTTTCAAAGACCCTGTATAACTTATTTCATGAGGACCCAGAAGAAGAGTTGTTATATCAAGCCATTGCTGTTGTAACTAGCCTTTTGCTCAGGATGGAAGAAGTTGGAAGGAAACTACATAGCCCTACAGCATCAGCCAAAGAATTCTCTGGTACAGTCTGTGCTTCTGGAGGACCCAGTGAGGGCAAAACAGAGAGCCACTTGAAGAAAGATCCCTCTTCTCTGTGGGAAGAACCTCAGTGGTCATTTGCATTTGAACAGATTCTTGCGTCTTTGTTGAATGAACCAGCTTTGGTGAGGTTTTTTGAGAAACCCATAGATGTAAAAGTGAAACTAGAAAATGCAAAAACCTCTCAGCTAAGTTTTAGAACCAAGATATAAATCTCTTAACAGGAATTGCCTGTCGTAGACGAGTTTACTAAGATTTCTGTAGCTGTCAAGCCTAATTCTTGGGAATAGAGATAAGGGATTTATCTTGTTATCAATGTGTTTGAAGGTTTAAAAAAAAGGATATGTGGAAGTACAATGATTCATTTCTTTGTAGTAATTTTTTGACATTCTCCATTACAAACGAACTTTTTATAGTTCACGTGATATGCAATATCAGGGGAATATGCTAAATGTTACCGCCAGAGGGCACTACCATATCACTTTTAGTAAGAAAATTACTAGTTCGTGCTGCTGTTTACATATGAATTAGGGATGATTTTGAAAATATAATATTATGTTTGAATGTTAGTGATGCTGACATGTCATCCGATAAACCCTTTTTTCCAAATTGCCTCAGGCCTATTACGATGCATTAGAAATCCAGGCTTTTAGATCTATAGCCTTAATAATCTAAGTGATTACCATGTGGGGACCTCATTTTCAAGTTATCTAACTGAAATAATACTAACTTTTTGAAGTTAATCTCATTCAGTTTTCTAATAATAAAGTTTCTTTTTTTAGTAACTTCTATATTCTTCACCTGAGCAGTTCAGCAGCTGCTGACTGATAAAAACAAGTCAAGAACAAGTCCAAAATTCTGAGCTCATATAAAGAGAAGAAATATTGGATTTAATTTTCAGCCAGATAAAGCCAGTCTCTTGAGAAGGGTTAAGAAACAATTCAGTTAACTATATAGGTGTCTTTTTAGACTGAGCAATTACTTGAAATTCTTCTGAGCACTGCTGTTTGTGGCATTTGTCTCCTAGTAGCTTGGACTGCTTTGGTTGGTTCTAGCTTTAGATTTTGAATTTTCACCAGTCATGTTTTAAGCTACATTAGATAGACTGAATTACTGTATTCATCTGGCAAGCTCATAAAGTATACCTGAGTGTAATAATAGTTAAGGTAATTCCTGGCATCTGTTTAAAAAGTTTTGACCATCTATGTGAGTTAGATGTGTAATTTCAATATTTTATACTGCTTATATTTCAGTCATTACAATGAAAGTCCATTTAGAGATAATGGGCTTTGTTAGCACTTTAAAGGAAAAAAGACAAGCAAATCATACCTGTTCAATCCTCTGTGCTGTTTTTGACCAGAGCAATTCATAAATAAATCGACTTAGGAAATTGTGGGGAGAAGCTATCCAATGGAGCTACTTTCTTCACAAAAGGCTTTGGTTTTAAGCCCTTTGACTTTTCAGATGTGAAGCAATGAAAGGGCAGAAATTCTTTATAGAGTAAAGACGTTCTCCCTTTCTGGAAAGGACTTAGTATAGTCAGCCTTTGACGAGAGTCCACTGTGAACAAGGCCTAACACAAAGGGTTTCATTGCTACAGAATATGTTATTTTCAAAGAGATTCAAGAATTTTAAGTTGACCCTTTGAAAAGTTCATAAATTGGGCTTGGCCACTTACTAATGTTTTCTTTAAAATGATTTGGTCAATCTTTTCAAGAAAATTACCTTAAATTACCTAAATATAGAGTTGGTAAATAAGCATCTATGCCTTTTCTCAGAAATGATTTGCTGAAATGTCTTCAGATTTTAGAGTTTAATTAACAGTTTATACATATACTATCATACATCTGCTATTTTGCAATGATTGTTAAATTATACTACATAAACTCTAGAAAGATATAAGGCCCTATGTTTATATACAAAGGCACTGTTGCACATACTTTGTTGAATATTTTGTCAGTTATATTTACAAAAAAGGTACTTTCTAAGAGCATATGTTATTAATATTTGATATGATTTTTAAAGTCAAAATATTGAAGATTACAAGGTATTGTATTTTAGTCTATATTAATTGAAATTGAATACTTAGATTTTTGAATTGTAAAATGATTATAAATGCAAGTTAAAAAGGTGAACATTTATTTTCTGAGTCTTCAGGAGAAATAAGATGAACACAGTTTTATAGATGCTACCTTGTTAGGAAAATGAGTTCTTAATATTAAAAATCTTATGTAGTTGTGTTGAACTGAACTGCTGCATTATACCTTATACATTAAATTAAATATGTTACGAGGTGGCTTTACTTGTCTTTATAAAAATGTTACAAATTATTACAGTAAATATGAAAATTATTTGCTTAAAGATAGTACTGTTCTTTATTATGATATATTTTGTTTATACTTAACTCGCTTATCACTTGAGAACTTCTATTCTTTATTAGTTAAGGTTAGGTTGCAGAGAACAGAATTTACTCTAGTTAAGGAGGAAAAGATTTATTACCAGACAGTAAGTGGCTTACAGAATCATCAAGAGACTGATCTAAATTGAGCTTTCAAGAACAACTTCCAAAACTACACCACAGAACCAGGCCACCAAGGGAGTTGCTAATTCTTCTACAATTAGGGAACTGCTACTTCCTGCTACCATGATGAAAAGCCAGCCGCTACAGCTGCGACTTACAGATCCATGTTCCACCTGCTACAGTTTACACCAGCAAAAGAGATGCCAAGTATACCACCTCTCACCACCCACAAGCTAGTGACTAAATTGCGATAGAGCAAGAAAACATCTTCACAACTACGTTTACTGGCAGAAATGGCAAAAGCAAGCATAGCCTTTACCTCCCTTCTGCCATTCAAGTCTCACGAGTATGCATCCGATTGGCCTATAATATATCCAGAATCCTAGTTGCAAGGGAATCTGGAAAATACCCTTTTAGCTTTTTAGCCTCTGCAGTACAGGAAGGCACACTGAGAGGCTAGAATGGACATTGAACACTGTATTTGTTTTCTACTGCTCTGTAACAAATTACCACAACACACACTTATTATCTCACCATTTTAGTGGGTTAGAACTCTGGACTCAGCTTAGCTGGGCAATGGGTTTAGGCTCTCATAAGGCTGCAACCAAGGGATCAGCCAAGTTGGTTCTCATGTAGAAGCTCAACTGGGAAAGAATTGACTTCTGTGCTCACTTAGGCTTTTGGCAAAATTTATTTCCTTATGGTTATAGGTCTGGAAGCCCCAGCTTCATACTGGTAGTCAGCTAGAGGCTGTCCTCAGCAAGTAGAGGCTTCACTCAGTTCCTAGCAGCTGCCCTCAACTTCTTTGGGCTGCCCAAAGTTCTTGCCGTGTGGGCTTCCCCAAAATGGCCACTTCATCAATCTAGTAAGGAGTATCTCTGGAACAGGACGGTATCTTCTATAATGTGATCTCACAATGGTGACAGTCTCCTCCCCTTCGTCATATTCTGTTGGTTAAAGACAAGTTACAGGTCCTACCCACTCTCAAAGGGAGAAGATTAAACAGTGGCATGTACACCAGGAAGCAGAGATCATGGGGGTACCCCATAGAGTTTGTCTGCTACAAGCACTTATCTCTGCTATCTACCTCTTTTACCATGCATCATTCCCTTCTTCCCGTACTCCTACGTAACAGCTGATAGCCTCAGTGGCAGACTGCTGCCTATCATAACATAAATCCTCATACAAAGAAAAATACATTAATCCTCTCACCTAAGGGAAGATTCGAGTTTCTACTGGTCACTTGGATCCATGAATGAGTGATATCCACTTGTCCTAATTCAATCCCAGTCCCATCTTGATATCCTGTAACATGTGAACTAAAAAAAAAAAAGTTAATTACCATTAAACTCACCTTATATAAAACAGTAGAGGAAAAGTAGGGAAATAAACTGATTGTTATATATAATTGTGTACCTTAAAGAGAGAGAGAAACTGTGGGTAGCTAATGTAGTCCTCATTTCTGCAACTAGTCATGAGGCCATAGTTACATTTTAATTATCCAACAATAAATTATTTTTGTTGTACACTTCTATGAATTTTAACACAGGTATATATTTCTATAACCATCACCACAATTAGAATACAGAACTCCCTCCTTCCACCCAACAACCACTCATGTTTTCTGCCCACCACGTAAAAGACCAGATATTTATTTTCCCAGAATCCCTACCACATGTAGTTACGTGACCAAGGATTGGTTAATGAAGTGCTTCTACCTGGAATTTCTTAATCTATTGCAGAGCAGGATGGAAAGTGGACAATACATTCTGGTGGCAGTGGTGGCATCTTCACATTAACACGTGGTTGTCAGGTGGGACTTAAAGTGCTTTTGGACTTTATTCCCCCTTTTGGGGGGGGGGCGCTTATTATTGGATCCATGGGCTTACCAGTTCAATAAAGTCTTTTTTTTCTGCTTTTACCCTGTAACACTGGATCCCTCAAAGCAATGCAAGCAAATTATCCCGGTAGCTACATTCCTCAGTTTAAAATCCTCTCACATTATACTGCACTTCCATTTCTGTTACCAGAACCACGTCTTTTCCCTATCCCAGAAGTATCAAGCAATAGATTTCCTACCTTCTAACTCTACTTGTCTTCCTTTGCAAGTAATGTCTTTCCTTTATAGCTTCTTTTAAGATCTTGGTCTTTCCAGTCTTCTGCAGTTTCTTATGATTTATCTAGCTTTAAAAAAAAATCCTGTTGTGGGGTGGTGCCTGGGCACCTTAGCTGATTAAGTGGCTGACTCTTGGTTTCTGCTCAGACCATGATCTTGGGGTTTTGTGAATTAAATCCCTGCCTCCGGCTCTGTACTGATTGCACCACTCACACTAGCTCTGTCTCTCTTAGGATAAATAAACTATAAAAAGATTTTTTAATTATGTTTATTTTGAGAGAGAGAGAGAGAGAGCAAGTTGGGGAGGGGCAGAGAAAGAGAGGGAGACAGAATCCGAAGCAGGCTCCAGGCTCTGAGCTGTCACACAGAGCCTAACGCGGGGCTCGAACTCACAAATGTGAGATCATAACCTGCACCGAAGTCAGACGCCCAGCTGACTGAGCTACCCAGGCACCCCTAAAAACATTGTTTAATCCTGTTTGGGATTAATGATTAAACTCTGATAATCAACTATCATTCTCCAAGACCCATATACCTCTGCACAAGCCAAGCAGCCAAGTTAAATGAGTATGTCATAGAAATTTCTCTCCCACCTCCCATATAACTGCATACCATCCTTCATATCTTTAGGGGACACTTATCTCTGTGATTTCCCCAGGGATACAGTATTGACAGATAAAGCAAACCCTACTTGGCCCTTCCTATCATAAATAGCTCTTACGACACTGGTCAGGGAGCAAATGCAGTAGATCTATCAGTTGCTGAGTATAGCTATCTTAAATATACATTCATAAACTAAAATAATCATGTGATTATTTGCAGATCCACTGGACCCACCGTGGATGGATTCAGTATAAAATTTTGTCTCGAGACTCCATAAGCCCGGACTCTGACCAGTGGATGATATTATATTCTAAGTGGCCCTGGATAAGTGTGAATTCAGCATCAGTGTCCAATCTCTGTAAAGTATGGGCATTTCCAGTTGCCCAGTTATGGTTACCCTGGTAAATGGTCACAGGCCTCTCTGGCTAGAAAGAAAAAGGAAGGCCAGAAAGAACATTTACTACATGCTTTTGATATTGCAGAGTCCTTCCTCAAGTGTACTTAGCTTTCCCTTCAAGGGCCTCTGGCTATGTGAACTGACTCAGGCTTACAAACTGAGTGGGAGGCCATGAATAGCCATCACAATGACTTAAAGTACATCTCTGTTCACCAGACATATATTTTGGCTATATGGATCAAGTAAAAGTTAGTAGGCTGCTCATTTATTTCCATGAAAGGAAACTGAAGAACAAATAGCCACTACCAAACTTCTCTGCAGGTCAAAACATTCAGAATACATCTGTGACCGTGTTTCTATCATGTTAGCCATGCTCACCCCATCTCTTGACATTAAGTGTTGCTGCTTGGTCTTTGCCATTCTAGGATCCCATTATTCTCATTGAAATTAGCAAGGTCCTTTCAGTGGCTGCATCTCCCACCTTTATCCCTGGTCTGCTGAAGACTACCACTGTACAATGTGTCAAAACCGACAAGGCTCCTCTCATCAATATATTTTTCCATGACTTGGGGAAGAGAACATCCCTGGGTGCTGATGAGCGACCTGGTGGGTTAGTGGGTCATATATACCATAAATGTACTCCAGTGTTTCTATTTTCTTAAGTCTGTGGAGTATTTCCTCTATATTATACCAAGGACTATCTGGCATATCAACTTTGTTTAATATGGGCTAATTTTCAGCCTTGGCTTCAGTTGACAGAGCAAAAAAAGAGCCACTTCCAACTCGCAAGCTAGTACTTGAATCCAGAATCTCTAGTAAGTATTCAGGTGTTGATATATTTGGCCCAATCTAAAATTACATCCATTCCTCCCCGGTTTAGTATCCTCAAAATACATTCCTACACATATTCTGCAGATTTCTGCCATTATGAATTAGCAAATTTTTGCAATTATTTCCTCCCAGTTCAGACTCGTATTTGTACCCTTGGAGCCTTCTGTGACCTAACTCTAATTGTAGGTCTGGAAGCAAGGACAATTGACATCCCCTTGTAAGAAGCTTCAGGATGTTCAAATAAGACAGAACCACCCTCATCAAATAACATGCTTCTACTGGCAAGTAAAGCTCATTGCTGAAGTGCTTAGAGTCATCTGAATTCACTCAAATATCCCCATTTCTATTCTAGGGGTCTTCCTGTGATCAAATAAATACTCTTAACTTTTATAAAAAAGTGACTTGACAACACTGTGAGTTCAGCATATGTTGTAATCTAACAACCCATAGAGTCAGACTTTAATTTTCAGCTATGTCAGTTCTATGTCAACAGGAGATAAGAGAATAGAAACTCATAGTCCTCTGTTCTTTGAGCTTAGAATTTAAACCCTGAGATTGCCATTTTCTTTCTTAAGCCTCTAGATCACAGTTAGAAATCCCACTCCATAGTTTTTGGGTTTATCATTAGTGCCAAAATAGTCTGTAGTAGCAGCTACCTGGTCCATCAAGCCTTGCCTTCAATAGACACTTCATTATAGATGCCCACTTGTGATAATTTGATTGGTTTGCCATTATGGGCCATAGACTACCAACATCCAATCTAATACTAACAGTATCATCACTGTTTTCAAATCCAATCAGGTTATCTAATCACTCCGAGTTTCCCACTTTCTTGAAATGCTATTGCCCTCAAGCATTCCTGATACTACATTCTTTATTGGTCCGGTCCTGTTTCAGAGAACAGAAGCCACTCTGACTAGTTTAAGGAAGAAGCAACTTATTACAGGGTATAAAATGGCTTAGAGAATCATTTAGGAGAGGTGTAGAAACAGATGCCAACCTGAGCCTTCAATAATGACTCTCGGGTCGCCTGGGTGGCTCAGTCAGTTAAGCGTCGGCTTCGGCTCAGGTCATGATCTCACGGGTTCGTGGGTTTGAGCCCCGCATCAGGGGCTGACAGCTAGCTCAGAGCCTGGAGCCTGCTTCAGATTCTGTGTCTCCCTCTCTCTCTGACCCTCCCCTGCTCGCACTCTGTCTCTCAAAAATAAATAAAAACTGTAAAAAAAATTAAAAAAAAAAAGAATGTCTCTCAAAGCCACATACCAAAGCCAAGGCATTAAAGAGTGCTGCTGTCTCTCTGTAAGGTCAGGAAACATATGGCTCCAGATCCATGTCACTATTGCCACGATCAGGAAGCCATTACTGTTGCTATCAGTTTCAGAAACATGTCACATAAAATACAACCTGCACCCGCAAAACGTTGTCCCATCATTGCCTTTTGATCTCCATGTAGTTAATAACTAGACCAGGCGACCTCCTGAAGAATAAACAATTCAACCACTGTGCTAGGAAGCCAGGGGAGCTGAGCTGAACACCAAGCCACCATATCTACCCTAGCTCCCCGCAACGATTTAGTATATTTGACTTGAATGGCTTCAATGCCAATTCCAGGACCACAGGAAGCTTAGAGTTCTTTCTGCGATTTTGTCTCTGTTTTCTTTTTTAAATTCTTTTGAATGTTTATTTTTGAGAGAGAAAGAGAGAGAGAGCAGGGGAGGGGCAGAGAGACGGAGACACAGGATCTGAAACAGGCTCCGGGCTCTCAGCTGTCAGCACAGAACCCAGTGGGGGGCTTGAACCCACAAACCTGAGATCATGACCTCGGCTGAAGTCGGATGCTTAACTGATTGATCCACCCAGGTGCCTCTTGTCTATGTTCTCTTATGCTTCTCTGAATAGTTCTCTGCTTCTAAATGGCCACAGGCTTTCTGAGGCGTCTAATCAGAACCTGGCCCCAAACACAACCTCCCTCACCATCTTCTGAAGAAAATTGCATCACACTTAAGCATATGACTATTTATATATTTTCCCTCACGATTTGTGAAGTAATAAGGGAGAAAGACCATATCGAGGAGCACATAGCCATCTGCTCCCTCGCAAGTCTGTAGTCTTTTTCCTCACTTTCGTTGCAGGCTGATTTCTCAAGTTCATAATCTTCCACAAGTCCACACTATGCACATATGACTCTCCTTGCCATACGGAGCACTATATACTCCCTCTGGGCTATTTCTCATGGATGATGAAGCCCACCAGTCCCGTGTGCATTTTATTTAGGCTCCCCTGAGAATCCAATGAATAAAGTAGGTTTTTCGTTTCATTATTATTTACTTATTTTATTAATGGTTATTGTTCTAATTCGGGGTTTTTGGGGATTTTTATTTTTTGAGAAAGAGGGAGAGGGAGAGAGAGATCAGGAGAGGGGCAGAGGGAGAGGGAGAGAGAATCTTAAGCTAGCTCCACACCAGGCACAGAGTGAGATCATGACCTGAGCAGAAACCAAGGATGGGACACCTTAGCCAACTGAGCCACCCAGATGCCTCTCTAATTTTTTAATCTTGTATTTTATGAAAAGTGACCTATTTTCTCACATTTTCAAAAGAGGTAAGAAAAGGAAAAAGAGCCAAGGACCAAGTCATTTTATAGAAGACATGAGAAATATTTTGTTCATTTCTACCTTAGGGAATTGGCTCTTTTGTGTCCTGTTATTTCAGTAGTGTATTAAGAGTTGTTACCTATTCCCTGGTAACTGATTAATGGTATCCTAAGCATCTCCCTTTAACTAGTGAGACTTGCTCACTTCCTTGCTTATTCCTGGAGGAATCGCCACACATGATTGAAATAGAAAATTGGAATGAGCTGTGGCTATCTTCTTCCTGTTTAGATTACTAATTTTTGGGGCACCTGGGTGGCTCAGTCTGTTAAGTGTCCAACTTCAGATCAGGTCATGATCTCATGGTTTGTGGGTTCAAGCCCTGTGTCAGGCTCGGTGCTGCCAGCTCAGAGCTTGGAGCCTGTCTCCAGATTCTGTGTGTCCCTCCCTATATGACCCACCACTGCTCAAGCTCAAGCTCTCTCTCTCAAAAATTAAAAAAAAATAGACTACTAATTTTCAGATGCCCCGGGGTAATTTTCCTCTCCTAAGCCAAGACCTGATTCCACACTATGAAAGTGGATGAATTCTAAACACTGGCTTTTGTCTGATTACCAATTGGTAAAGAAACAAAGAAAAGTGGAAGAATACAGCAGGACTCAAATTAGCATACACAAAGTCTCTATCCCTTCTCTCTTTAATTTCTCCACAATTTCCTTTGGCATGTATTTCAGTGAGAACTAGTTCCTCCTGCCCAGAAGTTATGTACCACCCACTTCTACTCTCAGTGTAAGATCCTGTTCTGACTTAGACAAAAACATGATATTAGCCAACATTTTCTTTTTCCTCAAATTTATTAGATTGTTAAATGATAAAAACAAAAAATGTCTCTTGAAAAAACGATGCTATATTGATGGGGAATAGATCAGTGGCTGCAAAGGAGGGTGTGATGAAAAAAGGGAATTTGGGGGGATGGAAAAACTATTCTATATTCTGATTGTAGTAGTGGGTCATGAATCTATACATGCGTTAACATTCTTAGAACCGGACACCAAATGAAAAAGTAGTTTTACAGTATGGTAATTTAAGATAAAATTTTTCAAAAGAAAAAAACATTTATTGTACTGCAAAGGGTTTATCTAAAAAGGTACATAAGATGCACATTTCAGTGATTTCCTCTGAGAAAAGGCAACTATTCAGATGGAAAACAGATTTGAGAAATACCCCTATTCCTGTGTTTACCTTGTTGTGATTTGGATATTTTTAGAAAATTATTTTATTAAAGTATAATATAAGTATACATTTATTTTTATTCTTTTTCAACTTCATATATAGTTTATTCCCAAATTGGTTTTCATAAAACACCCAGTGCTCTTCCACACAAATGCCCTCCTCCATGACCATCACATTCCTTTCCCTCTCTCCCTCCCCCTTCAGCCCTCAGTTCCTTTTCAGTATTCAAGAGTCTCTCATGCTTTGCCTCCCTCCCTCTCCCTAACTCTTTTTCCCCCTTCCCCTCCCCATGGTCCTCCATTAGGTTTCTCCTGTTAACCTATGAGTGAAAACATATGGTATTTGTCCTTCTCCACCTGACTTATTTCACTTAGCATGACACCCTAGAGGTCCATCTACAATACTACAATGGCCAGATTTAATTCTTTCTCATTGCCGTGTAGTATTCCATTAGTATAAGCAGACCACATCTTCTTGATCCATTCATCAGTTGACATTTAGGCTCTTTCCATGATTTGGCTATTCTTGAAAGTGCCACTATGAACATTGGGGTACATGTGCCCATAGGCATAAGCACTTCTATATCCCTTGGGTAAATCCCCAGCAATGCTATTGCTGGGTCATAGGGGAGTTCTATCGATAGTTTTTTGAGGAACCTCCACACTGTTTTCCAGAGCGGGTGCACCAGTTTACATTCCCACCAACAGTGGAGGAGGGTGCCCGTTTCTCCACATCCTCACCAGCATCTAGAGTCTCTTGATTTGTTCATTTTAGCCACTCTGACTGGCGTGGGTTATATCTCTGTGTGGTTTTGATTTGCATTTCCCTGATGAGGAGTGACGCTGAGCATCGTTTCATGTGCCTGTAGGCCATCTGGATGTCCTCTTTGGAGAAGTGTCTGTTTATGTCTTCTGACCATTTCTTCACTGGATTACTCGTTTTTTGGGTGTGGAGTTTGGTGAGTTCCTTGTAGATTTTGGATACGAGCCGTTTATCTGATATGTCATTTGCAACTATCTTTTCCCATTCTGTCGGTTGCCTATTAGTTTTCTTGATTGTTCCTTTGCAGTGCAGAGCTTTTTATCCTGATGAGGTCCCAATAGTTCATTTTTACTCTTGATTCCCTTGCCTTTGGGGATGTGTTGAGTAGGAAATGGCTGCAGCTGAGGTCAAGGAGGCTGTTTCCTGCTTTCTCCTTGAAGGTTTTGATGGTTTCCTGTCTCACATTCAGGTCCTTCATCCATTTTGGGTTTCTTTTTGTGTATGGTGTAAGAGAGTGGTCTAGTTTCATTCTTCTGCATGTTGCTGTCCAGTTCTCCCAGCACGACCTGCTAAAGAGGCTGTCTTTTTTCCATTGGGTACTCTCTCCTGCTTTGTCAAAAATTAAGTGGCCGTATATTTGTGGGCCCAGTTCTGGGTTCTCTATTCTATTCCATAGGTCTATGTGTCTGTTTTTGTGCCAATACCATCCGGTATTGATGATGATAGCTTTGTAGTAGAGTCTAAAATCTGAGATTGCGATGCCTCCCGTTTTGGTTTTCTTCTTCAATATTACTTTGGCTATTCGGGGTTTTTTGCGGTTCCATAGGAATTTTAGGATTGTTCTTTCTAGCTTTGAGAAGAATGCTGATGCAATTTTGATTGGGATTGCGCTGAATGTGTAGATTGCTTCTGGGCAATAATAACATTTTCACAATGTTTATTCTTCCGATCCATGAGCATGGAATGTTTTTCCATTTCTTTGTAACTTCTTCAATTTCCTTCAAAACTTTTCTACAGTTTTCATCATATAGGTCTTTTAATTCCTTGGTTTGGTTTACTCTTAGGTATTTTATGGTTTTTCGTGCAATTGTGAATGGGATCAGTTTCTTGATTTCTCTTTCTGTTGCTTCATTATTGGTGCATAAAAATGCAACCGATTTCTGTACGTTGATTTTGTACCCTGTGACTTTACTGAATTCATGAATCAGTTTTAGTAGACTTCTGGTGGAGTCGGTCAGGTTTTCCATGTAGAGTATCATGTCATCTGAGAAAAGTGAAGGTTTGACTTCATCTTTGCCAATTTGGATGCCTTTTATTTCCTTTGTTGTTTGATTGCTGATGCTAGGACTTCCAGCACTATGTTAAACAACAATGGTGAGTGGACATCACTGTCGTGTTCCTCATCTCAGGGGGAAAGCTCTAAGTTTTTCCCCATTAAGGAAGATATTAGCTGTGGGTTTTTCATAAATTGCTTTTATAATGTTTAAATAAGTTCCTTCTATTCCGACTTTCTCCGAGGGTTTTTATTGAGAAAGTGTGCTGTATTTTGTCAAATGCTTTTTCTGCATCTATCGACAGGATCATACAGTTTTTATTTTTTCTTTTCTTAACGTGATTATCACATTGGTGGATTTGTGAATATTGAACCAGCCCTGTAACCCAGGAGTGAATCGCACCTGATCATCATGGATAATTTTTTATATGCTGTTGAATTCGATTTGCTAGTATCTTGTTGAGTATTTTTGCATCTGTGTTCATTAAGGATATTGACCTGTAGTTTTCTTTTTTTGTTGGGTCTCTGGTTTGGGAATCAAAGTGATGCTGGCTTCATAGAATGAGTTTGGAAGTTGTCCTTCTATTTCTATTTTTTTGGAATAGCTTGAGAAGAATGGGTTTTAACTCTTCTTTAAATGTCTGGTAGAACTCCCCTGGGAATCCATCCAGCTCTGGGATTTTATTCATTGGGAGATTTTTATAACTGATTCGATTTCTTCACTGATTATTGATCCGTTCAGATTTTCTATCTCTTTCCGTTTGAATTTTGGTAGTGCATGTGTGTTTAAAAATTTGTCCATTTCTTCTAGATTGTCCAGTTTGTTTGGCATATAGTTTTTCATCGTAATCTCTGATGATTGCTTGTATTTCTAAAGGATTGGTTGTAAAAATCCATTTTCATTCATGATTTTGTCTATTTGGGTGTTCTCTCTTTTCTCTCTGAGGAGCCTTGCTAGAGGTTTGTCAATTTTGTTTATTTTTTCAAAAAACCAACTCTTGGTTTCATTGATCTTCTCAGCTGTTTTTTTGGATTCTGTATTGCTTATTTCTGCCCTGATCTTTATTATTTCTCTTCTTCCCCTGGGTTTGGGGTTCTCTTGCTTCTCCCTTTCTAGTTTCCTTGGGTGCTCTGTAACCCAGCGAAGAAATGGGCAGAAGACATAAACAGACACTTTTCCAAAGAGGACATCCAGATGGCCTACAGGCACATGAAATGATGCTCAGTGTCACTCATCCTTAGGGAAATACAAATCAAAACCACATTGAGAAACCACCTCACACCTGTTCAGAATGGCTAAAATGAACAAATCCAGAGACTCTAGATGCTGGCGAGGATGTGGAGAAACGGGCACCCTCCTCCACTGTTGGTGGGAATGTAAACTGGTGCAGCCGCTCTGGAAAACAGTGTGGAGGTTCCTCAAAAAACTATCGATAGAACTCCCCTATAACCCAGCAACAGCACTGCTGGGGATCTACCCAAGGGGTACAGAAGTGCTGATGCATAGGAGCACATGTACCCCAATGTTCATAGTGGCACTTTCAAGAATAGCCAAATCATGGGAAGAGCCTAAATATCCATCACCTGATGAATGGATCAAGAAGATGTGGTATATATATACAATGGAGTATTACATGGCAATGAGGAAGAATGAAATATGGCCATTTGTAGCAAAGTGGATGGACCTGGAGGGTGTCATGCTAAGCGAAATAAATCAGGCAGAGAAGGACAGATATCATATGTTTGCACTCATAGGTCTAACAGGAGAACAGGAGAAACCTAATGGAGGACCATGGGGAGGGGAAGTGGGGAAAAGAGCTGGGGAGAGAGAGGGACGCAAATCCTGAGAGATTATTGAACACTGAAAATGAACCAAGGGTTGAAGGGGAAGGGGGACACAGGAAGAGGGGTGGTGGTGATGGAGGAAGGCACTTGTGGGGAAGAGCACTGGGTGTTGTATGGAAACCAATTTGACAATAAACTATTTTAAAAATTTGCATTTCCCTGATTATTTCTTAAAATAAACTCTCTTGAGGTATAATTTATATACAAATTAATGCACTCATTTAAAGTGCATATTTTGATGAGTTTGACAAATTTATACAACCGCACCACACTCCAGGTATAGACCTTTTTAACCACCCTACAAAGTCTCCTTGTTCCCCAACCAGGATAACCACCCCTACCCCCACTCCCAGGCACCCCTTGTACTGCTTTATGTTATTTATTAAATTGATCTTTACTAGAGTTTCATAGAAACTGAGGCACACAGCAAGTTCTCTTTTATGTCTGCCATTTCTTGCTCAGCAAAATATTTGTAAGATTCATCTATGCTGTTGCCTACATCAGAAGTTTTATTCTTTTTAGTATTCCATTAGCATGAATATTCTGCAATCTGTATGTCCATTCACCTGCTCATTGTCATTTTTAGATGTATCCAGCTTTTGGCTCTTATGAATAATGTAGCTAGGAACATCTGGATACAAGTCTTTTTTGCTTTGTTTTGTTTTTTGAGTTTATTTATTTTTTTAATTTTGAGAGCACGTGAATGCCAGGGACGGGTAGAGAAAGGGGGAGAAAGACAATTCCAAGAAGTCTCCTCACTATTAGAGCAGAAGTGATGCAGGGCTCCATCTCATGAACAGTGGGATCATGACCTGAGCCAAAATCAAGATCAGACACTTAACCGACTGAGCCACCCAGGTGTCCCAGGTACAAGTCTTTTTGGAAACGTTTTTATTTCTCTAGAATAAATACCCAGGAATGGGATTGACAATATATGTATACATTTTTAACTTCATAAGGAACTTCCAAACTGTTTTACAGATTACAGATTCTCATATACTGCATTCTTACCAGCAGTATATGAGAGCTCTGATTGCTCCATATTCGTGCTAGCACCTGGCATTCTTTTTTTTTTTTTTTTTTTTTTGCAAAAGCAAAGGGCTTTATTATTATGGGCTTATAAGCTCGGGCTCACAGACTTCACCAGTGCAGTGGATCCGTGCTGACAGCCGCACCTGGCATTCTTAAATTTTGTCTTTTTAAATTTTGGCCATTCTGAGGATGTGTAGTAATATTCCATATTGTAGTTTTAGTTTGTATTTCACTCATGACTAATGAAGTTCAGCCTCATTTAATGCACCTGTGGGCCACTCTTGCATCTTCTTTTGTGAAGGATCTGTTAGAATCTGTCACTGTTTTAAAACAGTTTTTTAAATCAGCTTTATTGAGGTGCAAGTCACATACAGTAGAATTTAGTGACTTTCAACAGTGTGAGGAGGTTTGAAGAAACTTTAAACTCATTATAATCACCACTGCAATCAAGATAAAGAACACTTGGATCAGCCCAAAAGGTTCCCCCGGACCCCTTTGAAGCAATCCCCCTCCTTCCATCCCCGGCTCTTTGCACCAACCCTGATCTGCTTTCTGTAACTATAGTTTTAGTTTCACTTTTTCTAGAGTTTCATATAAATGGAATCATACAGTATGTAGCTTTTTTTATTTTATAGGATTTTATCCTTAGTTTTTATATACTTTTAAAAATAGTTTTATTGAGATATAATTTACATACTGTGAAATTCATCCATTTTAAATGCACAATCTGATGAGTTTTAGTAAATTTAAAAAGCTGTACAACCATCATCACAATCCAGTTTTAGAACATTTTCATCATCCAAAAAAGAGTTCTTAATTTTCATTCTCACTGCCAGCCCAGGTAACAACCAAGCTACTGTCTACCAACTTGTCTTTTCTGGCCATTTCATATAAACAGAATCATATGACACTTGCTCTCCCGGGTCTGATTACTTTCACTTATAATGCTTGTGAAGTTCATTCTTGTATTAGCCAACTATCAGCAGTTGGTTCCTTTTTATTATTGTGTAGTATCCCCTTGTATGGATATATGACAATATGTAAATCTATTCAACAATTGAAGTGCATTTTGATCATTTCTACCCTTTGGCTATTATCAGTAATGTTTCCATGAACGTTCATGGTACAATTTTTCATGGTCATACATTTTCATTTCTCTTGAGTGTATGCCTAGAAGTACAATTGTTGGGTCATATGGTAACTATGTGTAAGATTTTGAGGAACTGCCAAATTATTTTCCAAAGTGGCTGCTCCATTTGACATTTCCACCAGCAATGTATGAGGTTTCCAGTTTCTCCATATGCTTACCAGCACTTGTCTATCTTTTTTATTGTGGCCACTCTAGTGGGCGTGAAGTGGTATCCATTGTGGTTTTAACTTGCATTTTCCTAATGTCAAATGATGTTGAGCATCTTTCCATGTCCTTACTAGCTGCTACAGAATGAATTGTGGCCTCTCAAAATCCATAGGTCTTGTCCAATTGAGACACAGCAGTAATCCCAGGTGTAGGACTGCACCACTCCATGGCCTGAAGAGGTGGCTGAGTTGCATCCACTTAGAACTCCTTGATGGGCCCTAGGAGCTCCTCTAATTGCCCTCTGTAGTATTTGGGTAGCCAGCATACTTTTTATTTTGCCACAACAGACAGCATCCTCAGCAGCTTGCTGAGGGCTTCTCTGAGGCCTGCCGTTGGCCCTGGAGACCCTGAGGCTGGCCAATCTGGCTCAGAGTGGCTGCCACTGCTATCAGATCGTGGGAGGTGGGGGTGCTGTTCACTGTTGCTTCTGGGTCTGAGACCAGCCAATGGCAGCCATGGAGAGGGCTCTGGGTCTCTGTAGGACAGGGCTTGAAGCCTGCCTGTCCCCTCAACCCCGTTCACACATCTCCACTTCTCACTGCCCATTCATTTTTTTCATACTTCATCTTTGAAATTCAGTGTGTGTGTCACACTTAGAGTACATCTGTACTTGAACTAGCCACATTTCAAGTACTCGGTCATCATGTGTGGCCAGTGGCTACTGTATTGGACGACACAGTTCTACAGCTTTACCAAGTTTTGTTTGCTTATTTGTCATTTATAGAAAGAAGGATGATAGAATTGTCCTATGACTATGAATGTATCAACTTTTATTCCTACCAAATTTTGCTTTAAAATTTTTGAGTCTAGGGTACTCTGTGCATTAGAATTTTTAACTTTTATCTTTTCCTGCTAAATTGACTCTATTGTCATTATGAAGTGATCCTTGTTCTCTCTAGTTCATGCTTCTTGCATAAACCCCTTATCCTCATTTATTCTCTTCATGACTTATTTGCTGTTGTTGCTGTGTAATTTAATGCTCTGTATATTGTTGACCTTACATGCCATCATTATTGATTTATACAATGTTTACTTAAGATTTGTCAACAGATTTACTATTTTTATTGTTCTTTATTACTTCTTGCATGTCTAAGCTGCCATCTTGATCATTTGTTTTTTTATTTAAAAATTTTTAACGTTTATTTTTGAGAGAGAAACAGAGCACAAGCAGGGGAGGAGCAAAAGAGAGGGAAACACAGATTCCAAAACAGGTTTCATGCTCTGAGATGTTGGCACAGAGCTCGACACAGGGCTTGAACTCATGAACGATGAGATCATGACCTAAGCTGAGGTCAGATGCTTAAGCAACTGAGCCACCCAGGCACCCAATCTTGATCATTTGTATTTGATATTTCTTTTAGTATGAATCTGCTGGTGACAGATTTTTGTCAGGTTTTGTTTGTCTGAAAATATCTTCAGTTCACCTTCTTTTTCTAAATGTTTTATTATGAGATAATTTAGATTCACATGCAGTTGTAAGCAATAGAATAGAAAGAGCCCATAATACCATTACTCAGTTCCCAATGGTAACATCTATCATAAACATGGTACAATGTCACAATATCAGAAAATTGATATTGATTCTGTACACTGACCTTATTGAGATTTCTCATTTTAATTGTATTTATGTATGTGTGGGTGTGTATTTCATTCTATGCAATTTTATCCCTTGTAAAGATTCTTGTGACCACTGCCACGTCCAGATACAGGGCAGTTCTATATCACAAGGCACTCTGGTGCTACCCTTTTATAGCCACATCTCTGCTGCCCACCCCAGCCCTGAGAGACCACTAATCTTGTCTCCTTTTCTAAAATGTTATCCTTTCAAACATTATATAAATGGAATCATATAGTATGTGACCTCTGGGGATTGGCTTTTTTCATACATCACAATTCCTTGGAGATTCAGCCAAGTTCTTATGTATATCAACACTTAGTTCCCTTTTATTGATGAGTAGTAAGTAGTCCATGGTATGGATGTGCCCCAGTTTGTTTAACCATTCGCCCAATTGCTGGAGGTACATCTGGACCATCTCTAGTTTGGGGATGTTATTAATAAAGCTGCTATGAATATTCATGTACAACTTTTTGTATGAATGTACATTTTCATTCATCTGGGATAAATCACCAAGACTGCAATGGTTGGGTTGTATGGCACATACATGCTTAGTTTTGTGAAAAACTGCCATTCTCTTTCCTCAGGATGGCTGTACCATTTTACATTCCTTCCAGCAATGTGTGAGTGACCCTGCTTCTCAACATCCTCTCTAGCATTTGGTATGGTCACTATTTTTTTTACTTTAGCCAATCTAACAGGCATGCAGTGATATCTCATTGTGGTTTTAATTTGCATTTCCATGATGGTTAATGTTGTGGCCTGAATTGTGCCCCAACCCCACCCCAAATTTGTATGTTGAATTCCTAACCCCCAGTACCTCAGAATGTAACTGTATTTGGAGATGAGGTCTTTAAGGAGGTGATTCAGTTTAAATGAAGCTGTTAGGGTGGAAACTTAATCCAATATGACTGATTTCCTTATTAGAAGAAAAAGAATCACCAGGGGCACGTGTGCATAGAGGAACATCCATGTAAAGAGCCTGCAAGAGAGCAGTCATCAGCAAGCGGAGGAGAGAGGTCTCAAAAGAAACCAACCGTACCAACATTTTGACCTTGGACTTCTAGCCTTCAGAACTGTAAGAAAATAAATTTCCGTTGTTGAGGCCAGTTTGGAGTGCTTTGTTCTGGCAGCTGTAGCCAACTATTATAAGTAATGATGTCGAACATCTTTTCATGTGCTTGTTTATCTCCTCTCCAATGAAATGTCTCTTCATGTCTCTTCATTTTCTAATTGGATTGTTGGGTTTTTGACTGTTGAGCTGTGGGAGTCTTTTTTGTAGTGTAGACATGACCCTTTTTTTGGCCATGTGGCTTGCAAATATTTTCACCCAGTACATAGTTTGTCTTTTATGTAATTCATCAGATTTTGATGAAGTCCAATGTATCCATTTTTCCTCCATCCTATGGTGCTTCTGTGTCAAGTTTAAGAATTATCTGACTACTTGTAGCTCTCCCAAATGCACTACTATGGTATTCTCTAGATGTTTCTTAATTTCGTGTTTTACATTTGCCTGTTATCCATTGTGCATTAATTTTTGCATATGGTGGGAGTTGAAATGGAGGTTCCTCTTCTGCCTCTGCATGTCCAGTTTTTCCAGCACCATGTTTTGGAAAGGCTCTTTCCTCATCGAATTGCTTTTGCGTTTTTGTAAACAGTCAATTGGACCTATATGTGTGGGCATGTTCCCTTCACTTTTGAAAGAGATTTTTGCTGGATATCACATTTGACTCTGCGTTTCCATTTTTTAAGACATTTGCAGCCATTTGACAATATCATCACCTTGTCTCAGGGCTTCTATGGTTTCCATTAAGCTGTCAGTTTTACTGTTGCCCTTTTGAAGTTAATCTTCCTTTTCTCAATGACTGACTAATCCTTAACTATCTAAAAACAGTGTAAGCTCTTAAAGCAGCATTTGAGGAAAAAAATAGAGAGAGAGAGAGCATGCAGTAAAGTCACATCTAGTGTTCCCATCCTTACCCAACCCTAGATTTGCACTTTCAGATACTAGTTTTTGTAAACATTTTTAGTATGGCTAATTCTCTCATCCCCTGCCTATTTCTTTTTAATCATACACCCTTCTGTATGTTTCAGGTGTGATGTCTCCAACTGCAATGTAATGTTCTTAGATTCACAAAAATTGATATAAGGAAGACTTGCAGACATCTACGTCTATAATTCCTAACTTCTACTCAGTAGTAAGGGATTTTCCTTTCAACTAACTCTTCATGAAACTATTTATGGTTTTGTATATGTCTAAGAGGGGAAAGGCACACAAAAGTGTATAATATATTGCAAAAAGACTAGTATCTCCACCTTTCTCTTTTTTAGAAGTAAGAAGAGCCTACATGGCTCGGTCGGTTAAGTGTCTGACCTCACCTCTGGTCATGAGCTCATGGTTCTATGTCAGGGTCTGTGCTGACAGCTCAGAGCCTGGAGCTGCTTCAGATTCTGCATCTCCCCCCGCCTTCTGTCCCTCCCCCCTGCTCATACTCTGTCTCTTTCTCTCTATCTCTCTCTCTGTTTCAAAAATAAACCTTAAGAAAAGAATTTTAAAAGTAAGAAGAAGCTTTCTTACTTTCAGTAATTTCATTTGTATTCCCATGACTGCCTTCATTTTACTTTTTGCTTCAGCAAATGTTTTGGTCAGTTGGGCTCTGTCCTACCATTTTGGGAGTGTTCTTGTGCATGTAGTAACTCTCTTATGTATTATTCATAAATTTTTTCCACCATTTTAGAGAACTTTCTTTTAATTTCCAGTATCTTTTTGGAATTTTAATAACATGAGTCCTTAAAGTGGGTTCTAGGGGAAAAATGCACTTTCCTAACACGCTGAGTACATTCAGAACAGCCTATGTTCATTTTACTCAAATGGGCGAGCAGACTACCTGTGGAGAAATAACATAAACTGAAGATTCTGTAAGCCATTACCAATGGCAACTACCAAAAGTCACCACTCCCAACAATCAGACAGAGCTACTGCTTCCAAATTCAGTTTTACACAAAACAGAGCCTCTTTGACAGCTTCCCCAAGTTGAGTAGGAAACAAAGTATCCAGGGAAGGTTGAGTAGACAGAAAAATGGAAATATTTGAGCTGCTTCTAGGAGTGAAGCCACGAACTTCAGTTTCTCCAGTAATTTTCCCTGAATGTCTTTTCTGCTAAATGTCCAAGGGTTTTTCTCCCAGAAATTTCTGGGGCTTGTGTCTACTTTTGAAAGGCAGACTATCATACTTAAGTTCCTTTCATGGTGCTTATTAAAATGCAACTACACATAACATTTTACAACTTTCAGAATGATTTTGTCATATAACTATCTATTCAAACCTCATTCCCAACAAAGCTGTGATGTCGATAGGCTAAAGACTGTCCCCATTTTAGAGACAAGGATACTAGGTCAGTTGTCCCAGATGTAACAGATCACAAGGACAGCGCCTGAGTCTAGTCTTCTGATTCTGGTGCTCTTCCTTTCCCTCAAAAAACTGCCCCTGCCTCAGAAAATATCCAATAGCTGTGAATAAAATCTGATAAGTTTACAAAGAATGGATTTTTACATTAAACTTTTCTTACCTGTGGACATTGGGCCTCAGTTTTCTTAAAGTGTTTTGATAATGAAGTTTGAATGGATCTCTTTGAGCAGGGAAATGTGCACTGTTAGCCCAAGGCGTAGTCCTTCTCCTAGTATAACAATTTCACTACATAGGTCACTTCTTGTTTTTTTTTTTTATGATAGTTATTGTCCAATTGGTTTCCATATAAGGCCCAGTGCTTCTCCCCACAAGTGCCCCTCACCAAGACCATCACCCCCCCTCCCTCCCCCTCCCCCTTCAGTCCATGGTTTCAGTATTCAGTAGTCTCCCTTGATCTGTGTCCCTCACTCTCCCCTGCTCTCTTTCCCCCTTCCTCTCCCCATGGTCCCCTGCCCGGTCTCCCCTGTTAGACCTATGAATGCAAACATATGGTATCTATCCTTCTCTGCCTGACTTATTTCGCTTAGCATGACACCCTCGAGGTCCATCCACTTTCCTACAAATGGCCAGATTTCATTCTTCCTCACTGCCATAGAGTACTCCATTGTATAT
>NC_043717.1:72137624-72150247 GCF_006229205.1 Suricata suricatta
TATATATACACACCACATCTTCTTGATCCATTCATCAGGTGATGGACATTTAGGCTCTTTCCATGATTTGGCTATTGTAGAAAGTGCCGCTATGAACATTGGGGTACATGTGCTTACATAGGTCACTTCTGAGGGTCCATGAAAGAGCTTCACACAAGCTCAATATGGAATTTGAATTCAAACTGAATTTGCTCCCCAGGGAATCAGAGATCAGTGCAAGGTGACGAAAAGGTTGGGACAAGACAGACACTAGGCAAACCTTCCTATAGGTTCAAGAAGGAGTTTTCATGTCTGAATCCTACCACTCACCGTTCTCCTCAAAGCTTTCCTCTCAGAATAGTACAGCACTAGGAACAATTAGCAGAGCAGTAGAAAATGTCATTAATAATAAAGGCTTGATTTGAGATTCATCATATGCTTGGTAACTCGTCTCCTCTTCTTTCTATCTTTATGTTTCAGGGTTCTCCAGTTTAAAAAAAATGGATTGGAAAATGCAGCTTATGCTATTCCCTCCCCGTCTGAATCTAAGAGGCTAAGATCTTTAGAATAAACTGGCCTGACCTAAAAACCCAGAACTGGGGGAACTGGCTATATAGTCATAGATGTAGATTACTTTCCACTGCGATGACCTTGCTCACTGGTGAGAGGTGGGCCCTAATGATTTATCTCAGACCAACCAGATGAGTAGCTCTTATGCAGGAAGATTTAAGAAAGACATATATCAAGCACCCCGAATTGTGGCTGAAAGTATTTGGTCTCCACCGTGGACCAAAGCAGAAGCATGAAGAGACAGTTAAAAATGTTCCCTTTCTGTAATGAGAGAGAGAGAGAGAGAGAGAGAGAACACTTGCTCTTCCACATATGTCTATTGGGGAATAGATTTCAACGCTGGCTCCCTCTCTTGGGTTGCCATGGCGATAAAAGCATCAAAAGCAAGTGACAGCAGAAAAAAACAATACAGTGCCACCTAGAGATCCAATGCTCCAGCGGGGAGAGAGTAACAAGATTCTCCCCTAAGTGGAACCAAGCTCGGCTTCAGTGTTACATGGACGCTGAGGAGGTGGGGTCTTAACACTCAGTGATGTGTTATTGCAGCAGCATCTATGGCGTTGCCAATGTGCTGGAGAATGGGCCAGCCCCTCGTACTGTTAGTCAAGACAGCCTCCTCTACTCCCAGAATCACATCAAGCAATACTGAGAGAGCTATTAACATACTGCTTCCCTCAGTGCCTGCAAACAGGTACTGTCATCAGCACGCATGCTCGTGGCATGCATCAACACTTCCCAGTCTTTGTACTAAGGACAGAGTTGGTCTTGAGCCCCTGATGGCTCTGTCCAGCATGAGATGAGTGGCTAAATCAAGCTGGCTGTGAGTACAGGACAAAAGTTAATTTCTCAGCATTGCATGCAGCTCGGCTGGGGAGATAATGCTCACCTTTCCTCAAACCTGTCAGCTAACATTTAATTATATTCTTGGCACGTGTCGGATATGTGTCAAGTCTTGGGCCACCAGTCCAGGTAGTTTTCTGCCCTTTCCTTTAGGAGAAAAATCATAATTTGATTGTTTAATGGAGCTCCAACTTGGCCTCGGTAGAAGCAGAGAACGTGTCGTCAGAGTGCAGTGGTGTAACCTGCAAACGATAAGCCATGCCCTGGGTTATTGATGCTTCATGTTTAGCCAGAATGCAGGGCCCTGGGCAGATGCAAGATTTGGTTGAAAAGCACTGGACCCAATACAAGACTCCGGGGTCCAATCTTAACTCCTGCACTGACCTGCTGTGCAACATTGAACAAGTCATTTCTGTTCCAATTATCTTCAATTTCCTCATTGAAAATTGGTAACATATGGAGAGTATTAAGAGATTTGAAAGAAAATCGCGGATATAAAGCTCTCTGAAACACAGAAAGACTGTGTAAAGCAAGCTTAGTAACATTCACAGGATAGTGAAGTACAAAGATGTACAGTCCAAAATTCTTTAAAAATATGTATATATGGAGAGGGGCGCTTGGGTGGCTCGGTCGGTTCTGTCTGACTCTTCACTTCAGCTCAGATCATGATCTGATGGCTCCTAAGTTTGAGCCCTGTGTTGAGCTCTGCGCTGACAGTGCAGAGTCTGCTTAGGATTCTCTGTCTCCCTCTCTCTCTCCCCTTCACCTGCTCATGCTCTTTCTCACTCTCTCTCTCAAAATTAATTAATTAATTTTAAAAAAGTATACGTGGAGGAAAACACGTGTCTTCACCCAGGTCTTGCCCACAAGCCTTAAGTGAGTGTGGTGACAGCGCCTGCCTTGGGGCAAGATAGTGAGCTTGGGGGTATCCAGGATCTAATACAGCAGGATTGAAAAGTCAAGAAGAGTCAAAGATGAAACTGCTAAGATGATACATCAGAAAACAACAGTGTTCGAGGAGTTAAGATGGTAGGGAGGAAAATTAACAGTGCTATATATGCCATATATATACTGTATCTCACAGCTGTAATGTGCCACGTACCCTGCTAAGTCCTTAACATGTATTATCTCATTTAATCCTTACAGTAATCCTGTGAAATTAGTATTGTCTTTATCGTACAGATGAAGAAACTGAGACTTAAAGGCTAATGTGCTATTTTGCCCATGGTCACTTAGCTAGCAAGGAAGAGAACCAGTACTTGAACTCAGGTCCAGTGAGATTCCAGAGCCTGTCCCCATAACCACCAGGAACTTGGTTGCTAGCTGTACAATCCTCTGGGTACATGGGCCTCCAGATCCTAGTGCGGAAGGTCCAGGCTCAGACTTGAGTTCCACCACTAGGGAGCAGTGCATTTGCTGTTACTGGACCCCACGTAATTTGCTGTGTCCTTGGGGGGACATGGCTGTTCTCTCCCTGGGGGTGGAAGACTTCATGAGGAACCCAGAGCCTGACTCCAGCTTGCTCTTGGGATTTCCGTCAACCCCCTTTTAATTTACACTTGGGTTCAGGCCCCAGTGTCCCCAGTTATTGAGACAGAAATGCTTTTGCATGGTCGTTGAGCTTCTCTTCCATGTACCGCCCAGGAGAGCAGGAAAGCTGTGCTGTCCTTATGGGACTCTCATGACTTCGCTGGGGAAATCAGTAGAGGGTAGGAGGAGCTTATAGTTAGGAGCCAGGACTCGGTAGCTACACTGCCCAGGCTATCCCCTCAGCTTAACCTCTCTGAGCAACTTTCTTATCTGTGAATACGAGGATAGCACCACCCACCCATCTGGGGTTTGGTGAGCCTTGTTCAGGATAAAGCATGTGTGGTGCTGAGCTCAGTGCCCGGCATACCACCTTAGCCATTGGTAATTCCTCCCTCTGGGCCCAGACTCTTCAACCAGAAAGAAGGATATGCAGCAGGGGCTCATTCCATTCAGAAGCCACACAGCACTGAGAGACAGGAACAGGAGAAATCCCTAATCAACCCTTGACCCCTGGCAGCCCTGTGCCCAAAGAAGCCCAAGTTCTGTGGGACCCTGGCACTGCCCCGAAGGAGGGCCCCAACATCCCTCCCTTGGTGATACCTTTCAGCATCTGTCAGTTTTTCCTGGCCCAGAATTACTAACCTCTGACCACTTCCTTCCAGCCAGAACTGGAACTTTTTCTCTTCCTTCCCTCCTACAGATTTAATCCTTCACCAAGCCTGTAGATTTCATCTCCTGAAAGCACAGGGTTCTGGAACAAGACAGAGGTGAATCCTGGTCCTGCCGTTTATCACTGGGGTAACATGGGGCAAGTACTGTAATTGCTCAAAAACTGGCTCAGCCATTTATGAATTGTGTAACCTTGAGCACATTCCTTAATTTTTCTGAACCTCAGTTTCCTCATCTATACCTAATACTTATAATTTAGGATTGTTGTAAGGATTAAAGGAGATAATACATGTAAAGTGTCTGGCACTTAGAAAGTGCTATAGATGACCAGTGGTGTGATTTGGGGCAAGTTTTTTTTTAAAACCACTCGAAGCCCCAGTTTTCCTGACTGCACTCATCCTAAAGGGTTGTTATATGAATGAGTTAATCCCTGTAAAGTTCCTAGCCATGTGCCTAGTCTATAGGAAGAATTCAATGATTATCAGCTCTTGTGACTCTTATCCTCCTAGCCACCCCATTGCCTTGTCCCTTCTGGATAGGGCTAGCTCAGTGGTGGAAGGGGATGATTTCCCTATCCAGGGGGGACACCTGCCCCCAACCCACCTACTCACTGACCCCCAGCTATGTCTGCGTGGTTATGTAATAGGCAGTTTGTCTCCTTTCCTCCCTAACCCCTGGTGTAAGATGGTGGTCTGAATTCACTGCTCTGCCCTGTCAGCGACCTGGTGTTGCCTACTGTGTTGTTGGTTTACTCCCTGCTTAAAAAACTCAACCTCCACACAAGCACATGAACCCGGATAAAAAAAACCTTGCTAACTGTTAGCTTTTCTCATGCATAAATGGGCATAATAACTGTGCCTATCTCCTAATATTATTGTGATTATAGTGCCATAGGAGATCTTGGGTGTAACATGAATAGCAAGTACCTAGCAAAGAGTGTGGTGACTACCACTTACTGAGTACTCACTCTTTGCTAGGGTTTTTCTTTTTTGTTAGTGTTTATTATTTTGAGAAAGAGAGAGAGAGAGAGAGAGAGAGAGAGAGAGAGAGAGAGAGAGAGAGAGAGAGAGAAAGTGAGCAGGGGAGGGTCAGAGAGAGGGGGAGGGAGAGAAAATCCCAAGCAGGTTTCACACTGCCAGTGCAGAGTCTGACACAAGGCTCGAACTCACAAACTACAAGATCAGGACCTATGCCAAGACCAAGAGTCTGACACGTAACCAACAGAGCCACCCAAGCACCTGACCTCTTTGCCAGGGTTTTGTACCTGGGTTTCTGTGCTTGCATGGAAGTTACTACAAGTCTTCTCACCTGGGAGTAAACCAAAAACACACTAACAAACAGCAAGTTCCTGACAGGTCAAAACAGGGAACTTCGGCCACCTAACAACCTTCTTTGGGAGTATGATTGGCAACAATTTTGCAACAGGACCTGAAGCAGAAAGGAGACAAACTGCTCGCTATAACCACACAGGTTCATTTATGGGGGGAGGTGAGAGATTAGGGTTGGTATTACCCACTGGGGTAGAGAAGAGGGCTTTCTTTGCCTAGAAACAGAGAAACATAAGCAGAGAGCTGACAGATGAGTTGACACTGGAGTGGAGTGGGCCTATGGATACAGCCAGCATGTGGCAGATATGGGATTTGAACACAGGTACACTGGCTTCCAAAACCCAGGCTGTTAAATCATTATAATATTAATGCCTGGCACAGAGTAGGTGCTCAATATTTATTTAATGAAGGAAGTCATATAGCTGCCTCTTTCTGGAATGTATTCTCCCTCCATGTTTACCTGGGCCCATCCTTCAATGCCTAGCGCAGATGCAACCTCACACTCAACTTATGTGCCCTCCCACTGTTGCTCTTGGGTGGGGGAAACGTGAGTCATTAGTGCTGGGGTGAGGAAGTATAGGTCACTAGGATGGGCCAGCTGAGGTGGAGCTGGAGAAAAGACCGAATTTTGAACAAAGAGCTATCTCCTGAGTTTGTGTACCAGATTTGAAGTTGCTACAAGGACCAGATACACCAATGATAAAGTAATTCACACTGGGCTCTCATCAGTTATAACAGTGAATTCCAATCACTTAGCAACCATGTTGGGGGTGGGCGCAGGTGGAGGGTTGGAAGCCATTTTAGGGGCAGAGGACTGGGAGGAAAAGGAGACAAAATGTCTGCCACTGACCAATAGCACATGTGCGGTAAGGAGGAGGAGGGGAGGGAAAGTGAGAGGAGCTCATTCTGAGTTAAGAATTACTGCTCCAAGGGCTTTAGGGTCCTTAAGCCCCTGAGGATTTAGGGATTTGTAATTCTATGCTATATAATACCCTAAAACCAAGGATATTGGGATTCCAAGGATTTTAAATGCCTACAACCTATGGCACAAGGACTTGAGCAATTTTTGAGCTATGAAATGATGGAAGCTTAGGACCCAAAACAAGGATTTTAAATGGAACACTGGACATGTTAAAATACTAATCCCCCTTTGGCTGTGAATCAATCTTGTTTTAACCCTTGGGACACTAGTCTCCAAGCCATCTTCCCAACAGTCTAGGGATCCCTGAAGGTGCCTTACAGAAGGGTGGAGTTAGTTTACTGGAGAGAGGACAGCAGGGTAGAAATTCTGCATCTGCCACTGTGCATCCCACCAGGGCAACCCTTTCTTCATTTGGTTTGTATATTCGGTTTCTGCATTCCATTCCAAAGAAGGGTGTCCCTGTTAAAGCACAAAAAATAAGTTTTTTGAAACCTCTGTCCGAGGAAAAAGGGGTCAGAAACCTGTAGAGAATGGCCCAGGAAGCCACATTTGACCTTAAAAAAAATCACTGAGGAACCAAGATGGCGGAGAAGAAGGGAGCTCTGTAAACTTCATCTGCCCCATCTCTCAAACTGAGAACTTTACTCTCATCTGCAAGAGAGGAAGGAGAAAATACGGACTCCAGAAAGAAGACAACCTCAAAGATGCCTGAGTGAGTGTGTGCGAACTGGGGAGATTGGAAAATGGGCCAGCCTGAGAAGGGCAGGGGAGGTGGGAGCCCCAGCCCAACACAGGTGAAACTCGCGGAGCCCCTGAGAGACAAAGGGAAGAGAAAGAGAAACTGAACATGCTCATAGTACTGTCTCTAGAGAAGAGATAAAGAACGTTTAACCCAGTACGGAGAGAAAAATTCTCACTCTATATATATCCGCAGGGCAGCCCAAATCACGAACCTGGGTGGCACAAAGAAAAAACAGCCCCATCCCTGTGCAATCCTGGCAGGAAGTTGGCGGTGGCAGCTGCTGCAGTTGCAGGAGCGCACACTCATTTCCACAGCGCATCTCGCCTCCAGCATAGGTCACCGGGAAAAAACAGCCCCCACCCCTACAAGATCCTGACAGGGAGTTGGCAGCGGCGGCTGCAGGAGCACGCACCTTGTTTCTGGCAGCACACCTTGCCTCCGGCACCAACAGCGCGAATCCCGGCCGGCGCCAAGAGAAACTGCTCCCTTCCCCTTTGAGATCCTGGCTAAGAATCCAGCCGCCAAAGTTAGTACAGCTCATCTGTGGTAGCATAAAAATGCATGGACTAGGTTTTGAAGTGAGGCAGGCCAGGAAAATACAGCCTGGCTCGCCCGCAGCACAAGGAGATCAGACTCATAAGAGTGGTCTGCAACACTTAGTTCCAGCTGAGCTTGAGGCACCGCCATTCTACTCTCCGCAACCACCAAGGCGAGGCACCTGAGAGCAGCCCCTGAGACATACCTACACCAAATCACGCCTATCCACGAGGAGCAGCTACTGCTTTTTTGTACTTATTTTTTATTATTATTACCTTTTTTACTCTTTCTGTAATTGTTTTAAATTTTTACTCTTTATTTTCCTTTTTCCTTTCTCCCCCTTTTTCCCCCTTTCTTTTGCCCTC
The DNA here is from genome assembly GCF_006229205.1 of Suricata suricatta. Taxonomy (NCBI): domain Eukaryota; kingdom Metazoa; phylum Chordata; class Mammalia; order Carnivora; family Herpestidae; genus Suricata; species Suricata suricatta. The sequence goes on from NC_043717.1 coordinate 72,145,107, forward strand.
CATATATATTCTCACATATCTCATCCTTATCTCTCCCCTTGACTGGTTATATGCTTTTAGACTGTCCATTGTCTTTTGTTGTCTCTGCCTCCATTTATTTTTTCTTCTCTTTTCTTCTCTTTCCTCTTCCTTTATATTCTTTTCTTCCTTTCCCCCTTTTAATTTGCTTGTTTGTTTGATTTGTCCGTGCATTTGCATGCTTCTGTTTCCTGTGTGTTTGTCTATCTGTTCTCCTTTTCAGGGCTACCCCAAAAAACAAGTCAAAGTATGCATGCCAGAGAGTTCCAAATATCGCTGAGTAGGGAAATAAAATAATCAAAGGCACAACAAGAGAAACTGAGAGACACCATTACAAAAACATTTCCTGACGACAGGCCCTAGAGAGTCAATAAGCCTCCTTTAACAGAGCAATAGTAACAGGTGCACAGTGCACAACAAGCTTTTAAAACTGACAACAGACAAAAAACTAGTGAAAATGACAAAACAAAAGAACTCTCCCCTAAAGCAACTCCAGGAAGAAGTCACAGCCACAGAACTGCTCAAAACAGATTTAAGCAACATAACTGAACAAGAATTTAGAACAACTGTCATAAACTTAATCGCTAGGCTTGGAAAAAGCATCAGAGAAGCTACTGATACAATGACTAGGGAATTTCAAAATAGATGTTACAAGTTAAAAAAAGGTTATAAATGAGGTGAATAATAAAATGGAGGCAGCCACCTCAAGGATTGAAGAGGCAGAGAGGAGAATAGGTGAATTAGAAGACACAGTTATAGCAAAAGAGGAAGCTGAAAAAAAAAATAAAGAGAGACATTGATCCAGGAGCGGGAAAGGAGAATTCGAGACCTGAGTGATACAATCAAACGGAACAACATCCATATCCTAGGAATTCCGAAGAGGAAGAAAGAGAGAGAGGTTTTGAAGGGGTACTAGACCAAATTATAACTGAGAATTTCCCAAATCTGAGGAAAGAAATAGACATTCAAATTCAAGAGGCACAAAGAACCCCCTTAAGACGTAATTTGAATCAATCTTCAGCATGATATAGCATGGTGAAACTGGCAAAAGATAAAGATAAGAGAGAATTCTGAAAGCAGCTAGGGATAAAAGGGCCCTCATGTACAAAGGGAAACCTAACAGACTGGTTACAGACCCATCTACTGAAACTTGGCAAGCCAGAAATGAATGGAAGGAAAACTTCAATGTGATGAACAGAAAAAACATGCAGCCAAGAATCCTGTCTCCAGCAAGCCTGTCATTCAAAATAGAAGGAGAGATGAAGGCATTCCCAAATATACAGAAATTGTATTCATTGCCACCAAACCAGCCCTAAAAGAAATCCTAAGAGGAACTCTATGAGGGAAATGTTGCAAACAATACAAGGTGCCAGAGACACTACTATAAACATGAATTCTACAGAGAACACAATGAATCTAAACCCACATTTTACAATAATAACATTGAATGTAAATGGATTGAATGCTCCACTCAAACAACACAGGGTAGCAGAATGGATAAAAAAACAAAACCCATCTATTTGCTGTCTTAAAGAGACTCATTTTAGACCTGAAGACACCCTCAGATTGAAAGTAAGGGGAGGGAGAAATATCTATCATGCAACTTGAAGCTAAAAGAAAGCCAGAGTAGCCAAACTTATATCAGACAAACCAGACTTTAAAGTAAAGGCAATAATAAAAGATGAAGAAGGACATTATATAATAATTACAGGGTCTCTCCATCAGGAAGAGCTAACTTCTATAAACATCTGTGTGCTGAATTTGGAAGTGCCCAAATACATAAAACAATTAATCACAGACAGAAAGAATCTTATTGATAAGAATGTGCTAATTGCAGGCGACTTTAATATTCCAATGACAGCAATGGATAGATCAGACAGAAAATCGCTAAAGAAACAATGGACCTGAACGACACATTGGACCAGATGGAATTTATAGATATATTTAGAACTCTGCATCCTGAAGCTAGGAAATTCACCTTCTTCTTGAATGCACATGGCACATTCTCCAAGATAGATCACATACTGGGGCATAAAGCAGCCCTCCATACATATAAACGAAATGAGATCAAAACATGCACACTTTCATATCACAATGCTATATAACTTGAAATTAACCACAGGAAAAGTCTGGAAAACCTCCAAAAACGTGGAGGTTAAAAAGCACCCTACTAAAGAATGATTGGGGTAATCACGCAATTAGAGAAGAAATTAAAAAATACATGGAAACAAATGAAAGTGAAAATACAACAGTCCAAAATCTCTGGGATGCAGCAAAGACAGTCCTAAGAGGAAAGTATACTGCAATCTAGGCCTATTTCAACAAACTAGAAAGAGCACAAATTTAAAATCTAACAGAGCACCTAATGGAACTAGAAGGGGAGCAGCAAGAGCACCCGAAACCCAGCAGAAGAAAAGAAATCAGGACAGAAATAAACAATACAGAATCCAAAAAGCAGTTGAGCAGATCAATAAAACCAAGTGTTGGTTCTTTGAAAAAATAAACAAAATTGATAAACCTCTAGCCAGGCTCCTTAGAAAAAAAAAGAGAGAGCACCCAAATAGACAAAATCATGAATGAAAATGGATCTATTACAACCAATCCCTTAGAAATACAAGCAATCATTAGAGATTACTATGGAAAAACTATAGGCCAACAAACTCAACAACTTAGAAAAATGGACAAATTCCTAAATGCATAGGCACTACCAAAATTCAAATGGGAAGAGATAGAAAGCATGAATAGACCGCTAACCAGTGAAGAAATAGAGTCCATTATCAAAAATCTCCCAACGAATAAGAGCCCAGGGCCAGATGGCTTCCCAGGGGAATTCTACCACATTAAAATTTTTTTAAATTATTTTTTAAATTTATTTTTGAGAGACAGAGAGAGACAGCGTGAGCAGGGGAGGGTCAGAGAGAGAGGGAGACACAGAATCTGAAGCAGGCTCCAGGATCTGAGCTAGCTATAAGCACAGAGTCTGATGTGGGGCTCGAACCCACGAATGGTGAGATCATGACCTGAGCCAATGCCAGAAGCCAGACACTTCACTGACTGAGCCACCTAGGCGTCCCTCTATGAGACTTTTAAAGCAGAGCCATTCTTCTCAAACTATTCCATAAAATAAAAATAGAAAGAAAACTTCCAAACTCATTCTATGAAACCAGCATCACTTTGATTCCCAAACCAGACAGAGACCCAGCAAAAAAAGATAACTACAGGTCAATATCCTTAATGAATACAGATGCAAAAATATTCAACAAGATACTAGCAAATCGAATTCAACAGCATATAAAAAAATTATCCATCATGATCAAGTGGGATTTATTCCTGGGTTACAGGGCTGGTTCAATATTCGCAAATCCATCAATGTGATACATCACATTAAAAAAGAAAAGATAAAAACCCCATGATCATGTCAATAGATGCAGAAAAAGCATTTGACAAAATACAACACCCTTTCTTAATAAGAACCCTTGAGAAAGTCAGAATAGAAGGAACTTACTTAAACATTATAAAAGCCACTTCTGAAAAGCCCACAGTTAATATCATCCTCAAAGGGGAAAAACTGAGAGTTTTCCCCCTGAGATCAGGAACACGACAGGGGTGTCCACTCTCACCACTGTTGTTTAACATAGTTCTGGAAGTCCTAGCATCAGCACTCAGACAAGAAAGGAAATAAAAGGCATCAGAACCCTCAAAGATGAAGTCAAACTTTCACTTTTCACAGATGACATGATACTGTACATGGAAAACCCGATTGACTCCACCAGAAGCCTTCTAAAACTTATAAATGAATTCAGTAAAGTTGCAGGGTACAAAATCGATGTACAGAAATCAGTTGCATTCCTATACACCAAAAAGGAAGCAGAGGAAAGAGAAATTTTAAAAAACTGATCCCATTCATGATTGCATGAAAAACCAAAAAATACCTAGGAGTAAACCTAACCAAGGATGTAAAAGACCTATATGATGAAAACTATAGAAAAGTTATGAATGCAATTGAGGAAGTCACAAAGAAGTGGAAAAACATTCCATGGTCATGGATCAGTAGAATAAACATTGTGGAAATGTCTTTACTACCCAAAGCACTCTACACATTCAATGAAATCCCCATCAATATTGCACCAGCATTCTTCTCAAAGCTAGAACAAGCTATCCTCAAATTCGTATGGAACCACAGAAGACCCGGAATAGCCAAAGTAATATTGAAGTAGACAACCAAAATGGGAGGCATTGCAATCCCAGACTTTAACCTCTACTGCAAAGCTGTCATCATCAAGACAGTATGGTATTGGCACAAAAACAGACACATGGACCAATGGAATAGAATAGAGAACCCAGAACTGGGCCCACAAATGTATGGCCAGTTAGTTTTTGACAAAGCAGGAAAGAGTATCCAATGGAAAAAAAACAGCCTCTTTAGCAGGTGGTGCTGGGAGAACTGGACAGCAACGTGCAGAAAAATGAAATAGACCACTTTCTTACACCATACACAAAAAGAAACCCCAAATGGCTGAAGGATCTGAATGTGAGACAGGAAACCATCAAAACCTTCGAGGAGAAAGTAGGAAGCAGCCTCCTTGACCTCAATCGCAGCAATTTCCTACTTGACACATCCCCAAAGGCAAGGGAAATTAAAGCAAAACCGAACTCTTGGGACCTCATCAAGATAAAAAGCTTCTGCACTGCAAAGGAAACAATCAAGAAAACTAATAGGTAACCGATGGAATGGGAAAAGATAGTTGCAAATGACATATCAGATAAAGGGCTAGTATCCAAAATCTATAAGGAACTCACTAAACTCCACACCCAAAAAATGAATAACCCAGTGAAGAAATGGGTAGAAGACATGAACAGACACTTCTCCAAAGAGGACATCCAGATGGCCTACAGGCACATGAAATGATGCTCAACATTACTCATCTTCAGGGAAATACAAATCAAAACCACACTGAGATACCACCTCATGCCAGTCAGAGTGGCTAAAATGAACAAATTAAGAGACTCTAGATGCTGGCGAGGGTGTGGAGAGACGGGCACCCTCCTACACTGTTGGTGGGAATGTAAACTGGTGCAGCCACTCTGCAAAACAGTGTGGAGGCTCCTCAGAAAACTATCAC
>NC_043717.1:72150347-72225576 GCF_006229205.1 Suricata suricatta
ATACAGAAGTGCTGATGCATAGGGGCATATGTATCCCAATGTTCATAGCAGCACTTTCTACAATAGCCAAATCATGGAAAGAGCCTAAATGTCCATCCCTGATGAATGGATCAAGAGGTGGTATATATATATATATATACAATGGAGTATTACATGGCAATGAGAAAGAATGAAATACGGCCATTTGTAGCAAAGTGGATGGACCTCGAGGGTGTCATGCTAGGCGAAATAAGTCAGGCGGAGAAGGACAGATACCATATGTTTGCACTCATAGGTCTAACAGGAGAACAGGAGAAACCTAATGGAGGACCAGGGGGAGGGGAAGAGGGAAAGAGAGTTGGGGAGAGAGAGGGATGCAAAACCTGAGAGACTATTGAATGCTGAAAATGAACTGAAGGTTGAAGGGGAAGGGGGAGAGGGGAAAAGAGGTGGTGGTGATGGAGGAGGGCAACTTGTGGGGAAGAGCACTGGGCATTATATGGAAACCAGTTTGACAATAAACTATTAGAAAGAAAGATCAGCCTCTAAAGGTAAAAAAATAAATCACAAAGATTCTTCTACTGGTAAACCAAACAGTGCCAGGGAGATTACATGAATCAGGATAAATCAGTCATTAGTTGAGTTAACCAGGCTACTGATAAGCCTATGCCTGTTATAAAATTAATAATGACCACTACTATAACTATGATTGTTTTGACAACTACATTTACTGGGTGCTGTTACTATGTGCCAGGGGCTGTGCTAAATACTTTACATCTGTTATCTCTTTGAATCCCCACAACAACCCTGACGGGAAGTATTTTCTCCATTTGACAGATGAGGAGAGTGGGGCTGTGAGTGGATAAATCAGTTGCCCAAAGTCATACAGCTAGCACATGGTAGTTTCCACTCTACTTAAAAGCAGAAACAGAATGGACTACAAGAAGTACAGTGGTCAAAGGTCAACTGCCTGGTGGCCTTAATTAAGGAAATAGGTTAAATCTTGACCAACAGATGACACCAGTGTTTGTATTTGGTGGCCTGCTCAAAGTCTGTCCAAAGTCAGGCACTTCCAGCTAAGGCTCAGAACTGAAGCAGCCTGTTTCAAGTGGAAGAAGGAGGAGATGTGGCCAGCATTTTGTTCTTGAGTCAGATGACATTACCCTGCCCTGTTTGTAGCTAATCAAAGATATGGGAAGGTAACAAGTGGAGGGACAGAAGCAGTTCTTTAGGAAAGACTGATAATCTTTTCTCCTTCAACATTTCCTAGATATGTATGTCCCTTGTGCCAGGCAGTGTGCTGTATGATCAAGTCACAAGGGGCTATCAAACACAGCCCCATCTTACTGCGTAGGAAGAGAGGCAGATGTTGTGGTAGAGGAGATACGGAATATATGGGGGCAGCCAACCTGGACTGGAAGGTCTGGGGAAGCTCCTCACAGGAACAGTGTCTGAGCTAGTCCTATTGGGTGAATGGAGCTTACCAGACACACAAAAATGGTAAGGCATTCCAGACAGGAGCTTAAAGCCACAGAAGATGTTAAGAAGCATGAACACATTCAAGGACAGACAGCATAGGCTTCAACTGTCGAGAGATGAGTCTGAAGAGACAGGCAAGAACCAGGCTGTCGAACAACCTAGAATATCAAATTAAGGACTTGGTTTGTGAGTATATGAATAGAGAAGCCCTAGCTTCTCAAGAGGGTCTGTGACCAAATTTAAAAACAAAACATAAGTCCAACTGTTGGGGAGTTAGGGAAGAGCCATGGTAGGGTTTTATGCAAGGGCACAACATGTTGTGACTTGGGAGCCTGTGAGGACGGTATTGCAAAGGGACCTGCTGGAGACAAGAACATTAGTCGGAGTAATTGGGACAGGAGAGGCTTGAAGACCTGAACTGTGGTAGATACAAAGAGAATCGAGGAGGTAAAGTTTACAGGGGGTCAGTAACCCTCTGACACTCCTCCTCCCACACATGCATATGTTCATCTCCAAAACTCAGCTGAGACTGTACCTCTCACTCTTCCTCTCAGTCATCCTTCCAACTTTCAAGCTGCTTTTTGGAGGGCCTTTTTGCTACTTTCCTAAGCTGCCTTTGAAGTTTAATCAAGTCTAACTGAATTTACAAGTTGACAGAGAGAGCCTGGCCCCATGCTGGGTCCCTGGCCTTATAGCCCCATGGAGTAAAATCTGTCAACTGACCTCAGGTAAGGCAATGAATTGACCTTGACCTGGTCTCTGACCCTCTGCCTGTGGCTCATAACATGGGCATAGTTCAGTTAAGAAATCAGTACAGTTCCAGGAAAAGGGTGCACATCATCTAGTTTATTTTTCTCCTGATTGATTTCATACCAACACACAAACCCCAATGGATAGCTGGCAAAATGGAGGTCTCCAAAGCAAGCTGATTTTCTAGATGCCCCTTTCCTTTCCTGGAAGGCCCATCAAAGAGGTGCCTCAACTTTGCTTGGATCTGATGTTAATATCCCTGGAGGTGAAGCCAGATATCAGGCTTTCTGTGGGGAGACAGGAATCTGTGGCCAGCTAGAATGCTAAGGAGTCAAAGACCACCCCCTCAAAGTGTAATTGTTCCTCTCTGCATGGGCATGTGCTGTCTTGATCTGCTGCCAGGGGGGCTTCAGAAAATAGATCTTCCCCTAGAGCTCCTTGGATCCTCTCATTCAACACAATAGCAACACAGACAATGAGGTGCCCGAGGCCTAGGCTCATAGGTCAGTTGAATATAACCAGAATGACCTGGTGACTCAAGGAACCATCTTTCAATCCAGAGGGCTATATCTGGAGATTCCTGGCAAACTGATGCTCTATAGGCTTGCAAAGCATACTGAACCCCAATCAGCTGCTGACTGGTTCAGTTTGGGCATGTCAGGAGTGGGGAGGGGAGATGAGCTCTGGCCATGTGTGGTGCCCTCACACACTCTTCCAGTTCCTTCTCATTTGTCTTATCTTTTTTCTCCTCTTCTTTGTCCTCCTCCTCCTCCTCCTCCTCTTCTTCCTCCTCTTCCTGTTCCTCATCCTCCTTCTTCTCCTTCTCCTCTTCACTGTCTGAGTCCTCATATAGGTTGATGGTGGCCTGGACGGGGAAGTTCTGCAGTAGAATCTCCCCATCACTGTACAAGTAGTCAAAAGAGTGGGATTTAGGCCAGAAGAGCCTGTGGACAGAAAAGAAATATGGTGCCTAACTTTGACAGGCCTCATATGTACAGGCCAAAAAGGAAGCCAACCCCTAGGCTCCTTACCTTACCTGCAGTAATGAGGTGAAAGGGAATAGAAGAAAGAAAGCACTGCAACAGAACTTTCTAGATTGTTACAAATTGACTCCAGGCAGGAAGGTAATGTCTGGTGGGCCTATAGCTGTGAGGTCCACGCCAGCACCTAGCAACTCTGACATGGATCCCACCCCCACCCTTCCACTTCAGAAGGTCTAGCCAAGAATTACATAGCCCTGTGTCCTCCTGTCCTACTAAGGATTCCTTCACTAACCCTGTCCATAAGGTTATTCTTAGGGGTTATTGATGATGCCTGCAGGGAAGGCAACCTTGGCCAATTCCCTTAACCACTCTGGGCTTCAGTTTTCTGGTCTATAGAAGAATGATTTTGGCATTGCCTCCCCACATCTGCTTCACAGGGCTGTTGTGAGGATTTAAAGAGCTAATGGATCTATGTCAAGTTCAAAGCTTGGCACCAGAAGCTTACCTGACAGGGTGATGGAACTTGGAGTTAGCCTTGGTGACTTCGGCTCCTGTTGCCCCACCAGTAGCCTGTCCAAAGCAAAAGCTAGCATGTAGGTCAAAGTAGGTGGCCAGACAACTGCCTCTTCTGTCTCAGAGGTCACAAACTTACAGGTAAGATAAGCTAGAAGAAACCTTAGACATCCTTGGGGCAGCCTCCACAACAAGAGCTATGTCCTGGTTCTGGTTGTAAAACAAGTGCACAGAATCCTGGGGGTTGTTTGCTTTTCTGCCCCTGTTCTAACACCTGTGTTGTTTGGAGACTGTCCAGGAGACAGAGTTCTACTGAGCAGCAGAGACTTAGGGGTGGGGTTAGGGGAAGAACACTGGGGCTAGGTACCAGGAGACCAGGATCAGCTCTACCACAGACTATCGGTGGGGTCTGCCCAAATCCCTCTCCTCTCTGGGCACCTGTCTCTTCATCTTTCAAATTGTCACAGAGGTGTCAGGATGGCCGAGCGGGCTAAGGCGCCAGACTCAAATTGCCACAGAAACCTGAGGTCTGCCTTTCTCCCAGAGCCAGAATCAAATGTGCACAAGGCTGTGAAGATGCTTTCCCACATATGCAGCCCTGGACCAAGGTCAAGGGCTCTCTGGAGAGGGAAGGGGTCAATGTGAATACACGTGGCCGCATATACACGTGACTGTGTGTAACAGGGGCTCAAACTCACCGAGTCTGTGAGTTTCCTCACCTGCTTTGGCAGGTCATTTGTAGAGGACAGCCAGGGCCTCCAAAAGTAAGGTTTTCTAGGACAAAGAAGGAGGAGTTCATTCAGTGGAGGAAGGAAACTGGAGCCTGGAAATCTCTGAGATAACAGAAGAGCCTTCTAGAAAACTTGGCTGTTTACTCCAGGAAACCTTTCCTGAGGACCCCGAGCCCAGGTCTGGGGCCTTCCTCCCTGCTTGAACAATGTGATCATGGGTCTTGTCACATTGTTTTGTAATTATCTGTTTACTTGCCTTTGTGCTTCTTAGGGGCAGATTTATGTTTGATGACGTCTGAATCCCTAACATCTAGTACAATGCCTGGTACACAGTAAACATGTCTCTAAATGTTTGTTGGAATGTTAAATGTTTGGAGGAATAAATGAGGTTGGCTGGAAAATATCTTGCCTCCACCTCTTGTTCCAAGAAGTGGAGCTCAGAGTCCTACCATCTGACCTTGGGCTGGGGAAAGGGGCCTGAAATATTCCTGGGCCCACCACTTCCCTGCTGGACTTCCAGAGGTCAGAAAAAAAGAAAACGGAGATCTTATGATGTGGTCAGGAAGGAAACAGTCCCTTAGTGAAAGGCGTCTTGGGACTTTGGCCCTCTTTTACTCTTCGTGTGTGAACTGAGGAACTTGGTCCATGAGGCCCTGGCTGCTCGGGTTTCAGCTTTGGCAATGCCCACTGTCCCCAAGTCTCCTCCTGCTACCTGGAGGGATGAGTGAGGTGAGAAACCATTTGAGACTTTCCAGCCTGAGATGTGGAAGGGGCAGTCTCTGAAGGCTGTGAGGCTTTGCCTTACTCTTCCATGGAGAGCAGGGGCACCTTGGACATTTCATTTTCCTTCCTCCCCCATGACCCCACTAAATCTGAGTTCAGGTTGCCAAAGGCCAAGTTTCACTTACCTTTCACTGCCACCTACATGTTGTCCAGAGGGTGATAGACTCAATAGGCCAAGGAGTTCCTGGGGGGCCTGTGGGAGGGCTGGAACTAGGGCCAGGGCCAAGGCTGGGACAGGGGCAGCAGCAGCAGGAACAGAAGAGTCCATCCTCAGGAAGTTGAAGCCAGGGAGGCTGCAGGGGCTCCTATTTCTCAGAACCTCCTGCATTCTTCTGGCCTTTCCTTGGAGACCCTTTTATAAGGCCTGCTTGGACTCATAAATTATTCAGGACAGTGAAGGGCTGGGGGACCTGGGAGGAGGGATGAAGATTTAGAATGGGAGCTCAGGGAGGAGAGCTGGTTCCCCCCCCCCCCCCGTCCTGGTATGAAAGCTATCCCAGTTGAATAAACAGAGAGTCAGTGGGGGGTAAGGGATTTTCTTTACCTCCAAGTCAGAAAGGAAAACACAGAAGGGGCAAATCACACACCATTTGTGCAAATTCCCAAGGCAGTAGCAAGGCCAGAGGGGGGGAAAGGAGGGAAGCTCATCAGCACCCAAAACCACAGAAAGTTGTCAGGCACAGAGGGCTGGATAGACAGGCCTTTGGCAAAGCCAGTTCCTGACAAGAAGGGCCAGCTGACCTGCTTAAGGAGAGTAAGGGATTCACACGTCACTTTGGCTCAAACTCCAAAGAGATTTACTAAGTGGACCTGATGTGAGGTGCCTGCCATTAAGCATACCACCTGGGTTAGGGAAAAAAAAGAGGTTCTGGGTGGAGCCAGTCCAGTTGCCTGTGAGGTGAGCCTCAAATCTTCCTTCCATGCCCTTTGCTTTATGGGTTGGTTCATTTGCAAAAGTGCCTGAGTCTCCTCTCCAGCCTCAGCAGTAAGTGGTCCGGTAAAGGTGTGTGGGCAGTGTTTCAGGGCTTGTAGGTCAGATTCCAAATCTCAGAACTCAGCAACCAGTCCAGGAGCCAGTGTGCTGCTCACGGGTGAGGGCGGGGAGGCAGAGTTCTGCCTGGCCACTAAGCTGCTGAAGAGCCATCCCTGGCCGTGGGGGCCTCAGTTCTCTCACCTGTGAGAGGAGGGTGCAGGGTGTGGGTCCAGTGGCCTCAAAAGGCCCTGCCAGCCTGAACGCTCTGTGATGGGGGCTGGGTAAATGGGTACTAACCCAGGGGCAAGCTTAGGGCTCCAGCACAGTCCTTGGCCTTAGCCAGTCTTCTGGGCCTTTGCCAGAAAGCTTAAAGTTAAAACTACTGGCGGGCTCCTTATGAAGTCCCAAAAACATTCCTCCGGAGCTCAGTGTCCAGCATCGGCATGGATTTAGCCTCTTGGATATTCATCACAGTCGGGTTTGTAATCTTCCAAAAACTTTGAAACAAACTCCACGTCCCATAATAGGAAGCCAGTTAATTAATTAGGGTAAGTCTTTGCAACTGAATACTAAGCAGTCACTCACAATCATGTTCTAGAAGTATAATGATCAACACAGAAAGTTGAGGGAGAAAAAATCAGATATTAACATAGTATGCAAAGTTTGATTCAAGGCCCCCTCTTTTCTCTGTTCTCTTGCTCCCTACCTCCACCCCACTTCAGACTCCAGCCCCACTCTGTGCTTTGTAGCAAAGGAAAATTGGAAACAAACCCCTCACTTCAGAAAGCTGAGAGAATGTTACCAGGGTCACTTCTGCGGGTAAGACTATGGAGGATTTTTACTTCCTTCTTTATGCCTTCCTGAACTTCCTAAAAAGTTCCAAAGGACCTGATGCTCTTTGGGTAGTAAAAAATCAAGACACGTGAGAATAAAAACGAAAGAAAATAGTGCTTCTTTGCAGAGGAGACAACACACTTGGGCAAATAACACTTGTTCTGTGTGACTTCAGAGGGCAAGGCTGAGGCCCATGGTTGAAGCTGCAGTGAGACACATTTTGGCTCCATCAAAGGAAAAACATTTTAATAGCCCAGCCACCACCTAACCCAAGGGCCTGGCACTCTCCCAGCCCTCAATAAACAGAGGTTTATTATAAGCTCTCCATCCCCGAATTGTGTAAGTACAGGCTGGATCCTGGATCCTGGAAAGGGGGAGAAGGAGGGCTACTGGGAGCCTGAGTTTTTATCAGTCTGTCACCTTTCTCACTAAATGTGCCTCCTGAAGATGAGAGTTTGCTTGGACTCCTTCACTGGCTCAACTGAGAGGCGAAGCTGAGAGGAGGAGCAGAGTGGAAGAGAGGGCTGGAAGAACAGGGCAATATGAAGGATAAAGAAGCAGACCTGTTGTCACTCCCTGGGATCTTTTTGACCTCTAGGTGGCCATGGTCTGTGAAAATAGGCAGGTGGGAAGAGGGCAAGGGAGAAGAGGTGGACATTTCTCAGCCATGCCACCCATCATGCTACCTCTGACCTTGAACCTGTGTTTATTCCCTCATGGTCCTTCACTGGCTGTCCAACCCCTTCACTACTCTGAGCAGGCCTCAGGGTTCCCCTCATACCAGCTCTCAGCATACTCTCCTGGAGCTCTGTTAGCCTTTAGACCTGTCTGCATGGCTTTTGTTCTCTTCACACAATGGCTGTCTTGCTATCTCCTAAGAATGGCCACCATCTCATTCAGCTCATGGGAGATGAAGCCACTGGCTCCCTTGTTGGGCTCTCTCCAGCCTGAAGGATTTAAGGCCTGCAAGTGTTGCTGGGCAACAGTGGGAACGTGGCTGTTTTCTTCTACGGTCAGCATAGAACAGGAGTGAGATGGCCAGCAGGGTGACAAGGAAAAGTGTGGGAACAACCAAAATGAGTAACTTCTTGTCAGGGTGATTATGATCTTACCTGTTTCCCCTAACAGCTCTGTAGTATTTCTGGGTTTTGTCAGTGACTTCTTTGCCAGGTTCTGCTGAGAGGGCTGGGTGGCTCCTCTGGGCTACACGACACTGGGCATTGCCTGGAAAAGGAATGGTCTAGAAAGGGGAAAGTGCTGAGGACAGTACCTCAAGGTGCTTACAGCCTAGGGAGGGAGACAAGATGGACTCAACCAACCTCAGCTGGGCCCCAGTAGTGCTCAGCCACCTGGGGGCATGGTCCCCCGTCCAGCCCCAGCTCCAGCCTCCTCGTTCCCTGGGCTACATTCCAAACTTCCTTCAGCTCCCAACCATGTTCCTGCCCCACCCCTCTCCTCCTACTTCCCTGAGAAAACAGAAGCCTTCAAGCATGAATTAACTCAGTGCCCTGCCCCACCCCCCAAAAATTGACCTGCCTTTCCAACTTCCTTCCCCTCCTGCCCTCCCTTCTCAGGGGCAAGGTGCCTCTCTCGTTAAAGGCTAATCCCTTCACATGGGCCTTGGCCTCATAAACCCTACTTTTCTGGGCCCTTCCTCCAGATGCCCTTCTCTTCAGGAAAAATCAGCTTCTTTATGCCAGCTCTTTTCTTTCTGATAATAAAATGGTGGTCTTTTTTATCCTCCCAAAATAAAGCCCCTCTCTCCCCAGATAGGTTCTCTTGTTTCTCTAACATGTTCTCTCTCTCTCTCTCTCTCTCTCTCTCTCTCTCTCTCTCTCTGTCTCTCATATCTTTTTCTCTCCCCACCTCCCTCCTTCCTCTCTTCTCTTTCCATCAGTATCAAGTGTGTTGAAAGGAGAGCCTGTAAACTGCCACTTTCCCCAACTTCTCATATGTACCTCAGTCTAGTACAGTTTGCCTGCCACCCCATCTTCCTAGTGAATGAGCACTATTAAAGATCACCAATAAACTAATTGTCAAACCCAGTGATCTCTTTGAACACTGGGTGGCAAAAGACAGTTGGCCAAGTCCCCATTTCTTCAACCCTCCTTCCTCTCTTGGCCTCCCTGATTACTTTCTGATTTTCCACCTACTTCTGGACCCACTCTTCCTGATCTCAGTTGCTGTCCTCTCTTTGTCTGCCTATTCCCTAGATCTGTGATATTCAGTTACAGTCCCCAAATTACGGTGATACACAGTGATATTTTCAATGGGTCACAGCAAAATGGGAAAAACATCCAAAGTAGAGTTTTTCAAAAATCTAAATGTACTCAGTTATAAAGGATTGCCCTTCATTCTGAGATTAGGCCTTTCCTATTCTTGGAGGGAGCAAAATATTTTTTTCTTTTTGGAAATGATAGGAATGGCGGGTATTACTTTTTTCTTTAATGTTCCAACTTGGCAAAATAAAATGTTAGTTTCTCTATGTCAGTCCCATTGTTTGTTGAAAGAATCAAAACTTGAGAATGATCTTTTCTCCCCCCAAAACCACCTCTGTACCTACCTCAGTAACCAGCATCGTATGGGCCAGGTAATTGAAGCTAAGACCTCAGCCATTTTCTCACATCTGTCTCCTCTCTGCTTCCCACTCTCCCCATTGTTTCTTCAATTATGGTCTCATCCTTCCTCTCTCACTTGGATGCCTGACATAGCTTCCAGGTCTGTTCCCTGTCCCTGACTTGGCCCTTCCAACCCATCCTCCCCACAGCCACCCCAGTGATCTTTCTAAGCCACAGACCTGAGTATACTCCTCTTGTCCTGGAAAACTTCCAGTTATTCCCAGTTGTCTAGAGGAAATGTCCAGAACTCTTTGTGTGGCAGTTGAAGACCTTTGCTTCCTAAGCCCAGCCTGCTTCTCCAGGCTTCTGCCCCCAGTGCCCTCCATGCACCCTCCACTGCAGCTCCCCTTGACTTGACCTCCTCTCTGTAAACACACCATGGCCATTCCCTCCTAAGCTTTTCAGAGTTCAGGGCCTCTGAAGGTCTTAATCTGACCCTGTGTACAGCTTATCATGGAGAGCACTGTGGGTCACAACCAATGTCAGGGCCTAAAATCAATTTAGTGCATTGCAACCAGCATTTAACCAAATGAATAAACAGCAAATAGAAGAGTGGATCACATGTGGTAAGAATGAATATTTTTGTGTGAAACTTTGTTTTAGCCATATGTAGATGGAAATTGAGATTTAAAGATACACAAATGCATGTACTATGTCATGCCACAAAATGTATTTCTTGCTGCGGGTCATAGTCACAAAACTGGCACTGAGGGGAGGACATGTTATTCTGTGATTCACTTAGTGGGGTTCATATCATAGTCTTCACCGTCAGAATGGGTCTAGTCTCACTGGGAGTAATGGACATCAGGAGAATGGGTAATGCTGTGGAGACCTCACAGAGGAGGGGGTAGGGCTGGACTGGGCTTAAGTCGGCAGAGACGGGGAAATGTAATCCTGGCAGGGAGAGCTAGCACAGGAGATGAGAGAACATTTGTTAAACATTTATGTACCAGGCACTGTTCTAAGCATTTTGCATGGATTAACTTGTCTCACAAACAACCCTATGAGGAAGATACTCTTACAAGCCTCATTTTATAGATGAGATTAAGATACTTGCCCAAGGTCACAGAGCTAAAAGTGACAAGGCTGGGATTTGAACTCGGGCAGTCTCTGTGCTCTTGGCCACTGCACTGCACTGCCGCTGGGGGGCCAGTGAGGAGAGGGGGCTGTCCAGGGAACAGTGAGAGCCTAGACCATCAGGAAACTGACAGAAGAGGGCCTGGAAGGGCAGGTGGAAAGACCTGGAATGGGTTCTGCTCTCATTTGGGGAAAGAAGAGTTTACTGTTTCCCTCCAACCCTTACCTTTGGAACCAGGGCCCCTGGTGTTGGGGGCAGGAAGCCTGAAAAGCCAGCACGGGGGCCACGTGAAGGCAAGAAGTGAGGCAAAGTCTGCTCTGAGAGAGGAAAAATGGGGAAGATTCTCTCCCCCACCCCAGCCTGTCCCCAAAGCAAAAATAGCAAATGGTCCTTGGGACCTCTGCCCTCAAGTCCAAATGTCCCAAATGTGTCAAGTCCTGGAACCAGCCCCTTGGGTTCCTGGGACAAAGAGTGCCCCCTTGGAGAACAGTTTGTTACTGGGTCAGCCCTCCTCCTGCACCCTATGCCTCTTGGCCCGCCATTAGAGCCAGGCCGTGGCCCATGTTGTGCAGGCTCTTTTGACAGAGCCCCCTTGCAGCTCCCCATTTGCTCCTCATTTGGACCATGGGGGCCTAGAAAAACAGAGCTCTGAGGAAGCAGGAGGGGTGGGAGGGAGGGTGCCCAGGAGAGTCACTTGCAAGCAGGCTCCTTCGCTCCGCTATTTGATCCATCCAGCCCGTCCCTGGCTTCTCTGAGCAGCCTGGCCAAACCCTCTAGATTCTGAGACAGCCTCTTTCCCAGTCTGGCCTGAGGCCTCTGGAAGATTCTGAATACTTAGGAGTGCATTCTCTTCTCTTTCCCTTTTGGTCCCAGAGTCCTGCTGATCCTGCATAAGTAACAACAGATACTGGTAACTAGAGGCAGGTATCTTCCTGGGAGTTGGGTCCTGACAAGCTAATAAGAATAGCCACTGGCATGACAAAAATGGTAACATGTACTGAGTGCTTACGATGTGTTGGGGCACTGTGCTAAGCACTTTCTTTCTTTATGATTTACTCCTTATGGAGATCTTATGAGGTAGGTACTATTATTGCTCCCATTAATTTTTTAAGATTTTTGAAATTATTTTTTATTTATTTTGAGAGAGTGTGTGCTCGTGAGTGTGGGAGGGGCCGAGAGTGAGAGAATCCCAAACAGGCACTGTCAGCGCTGAGCCCAACTATCCCACAAACCATAAGCATGACCTGAGCTGAAATCAAGAGTCAGACACTCAACCGACTGAGCCACCCAGGCACCCCTATTATTGCTCCCATTTTAAAATGAGCAGGAAACCGAGGCACAGAGAGATGCAGTGACTTACCAAATAACTACCAAGTGACAGATCTGAGATTGGAATGCAGAGCTGTTTAGTTTCAGCCCTCTATGAGATTCTAGAATACAGCTGTGTGGAGGGTTTGGTCCCTTTGGCAATTGCTCCAGGTACCTCACTTAGAGGCCTGAGAGTGGCTGAGGAGTTAGGCAGATGGCAGAAGAGGTCAGTGGAAGTGGGTGACTGGTGTTGCAACCTGAACAAGTCTCTACTGTACCATTACCTGTGAAACCTGCTTTGGATCCTCTGTTCTGACCCCCCTCCTGCCCCTCCCCTGCTTGCACTCTTTCTCTCAAAAATAAATAAACATTAAAAAAAAGAGTGTATAGGTTGTTCAGTCTGACACATATTTAGCCCTCAACATATGTTGCCTGTTACCGTTATTTTTTAAATTTTTTTAAAATTATTTTTTAAAAATTTACATCCAAGTTAGTTAGCATATACTGCAACAATGATTTCAGGAGTAAGTTCCTTAATGCCCCTTACCCACTTAGCCTTTACCCCCTCTCACAACCCCTCCAGTAACCCTCTGTTCTCTATATTTAAGAGTCTCTTATGTTTTTGTCCTCCCTATTTTTATATTATTTTTGCTTCTCTTCTTTTATGTTCATCTGTTCTGTGTCTTAAGGTCTTCATATGAGTGAATTTGTATGACATTTGTCTTCCGCTGACTAATTTTGCTTAGCATAATATCCTCTAGTTCCATCCACGTAGTTGCAAATGGCTGTCTGTCATCATTATTATAATGATGTAATTAATCCTCTTTCTCCCTCCATAACCGTGGTTATTCAGAGCTTAGGCTTTGGAAGCAGGGCTGAGTTGGAATCCCTCCTCAGTAGTTTACTATTCAGGTACCTTGGGTAAATTAACCAATCTCTCTGAGCCTCAACTTCCTGGGGATGGAAAGAGTAGTGCCCATATGACAGGGCTGAAGAGTTGAAGATGAAATAAAACACTGCAGGTAAATTGGTGTTAGCTCTTTTTGTCCTGCATACTTTCAGGTGTTTTGTGCACACTTGGCCAGATTTGGCTTCCTAAAACACAGCTTCCATCCTGCTCACACACCTGTACCAGCAACCTGTGACTGGCAGTATATGGCAGGTGGTCACAATTTTCTCTATATTTTCAGCCTCACCTCCAACTCCACCCAGCATTCCCTCTTGCTTCCAGAAGGCCTTGCTGCTACACTGGCTCTGCACATGATCATCTGCAGCTCCCTGTCTGGGTCCAGAATGTCTCCTTTCTCCCCCACGACTCCAAATTTACCTCTACCTTCTAGGTCCCCTTTGAATCCACACTTACTCCAGGAAGACTCCAAGATATGCAAATATCCACAGCCATTTCAGATGAGCTCCCTTTTCAGATATGACGGGAGCCTCCATATCAACATGATCAGGGAAGGGGCTTTGTCATCCCTTGTCCCTCCCATCAGTACCTGGAAGAGGACTGGGTACACAGCAGGTGCTCATTCCATAGGAATGGAATGTCATTTGATGGTAGGGAAGTCAGTCTAAGACTAATAGATTCAGTCTAGCAGAGCGTTGGAGCTCTAGGTTTGGGTAGCAAATAGCCATGACAGGTGTACGGGCCAGGATGGGATTCTCTGTATTTTGGCCTTGCAAGACAAAGCATCCAAAATCCCAGGATGGGGGCCAGGAGTGTTTAGAGGGTACCTTTTGACTTGGCTGGGACAGCTCTGGAACAAGACATGTCAGGAGTAGAAGGGGGAACAGCAGAGGTCTTTGGGGGCTGAAATCTAGAAATCCTTTCCTCCTTTTTATTCCCAGCAGCAGCCTCTATTGACAGGACATTTCTAAGCCTGACTAAAGTTTTATCTCCACCTTCCCTCTTACCTCGCTTTCCAGATTTGGCCTAGACCAGCAGCCCCAAAAGTGTGATTCAAAGGTCACTGGGGGGCCCCTAAGGTTTATTGATGGGGTTCAGTCAAAGCTATTTCCATGACAAATCTAAGATGTTATTTGCCATTTCGCTGCATTGACATTCGCCCTGATGGAGCAAAGGCAATAGTGGGTAAAAATCCTGGCACCTTAGCACGGCCCAAGGCGGTGGTGCCAAACTAATATTCATGCTATTCTTCATCACCAGTGTAGTCCTGGTGGAAGAAATGTCAGTTTCACTTAGACTGTCTTGATAAAACAGGAAAGATAATTAATTTTTCTTCAATTTCAACCCTTTGCGTACATGTCTTTTCAAATACTGTGTGTGACAAAATAGGAAGGATGTATAAAGCACTTCTACTGAAATATGGTGAGTGTTGTGAGGAAAAGCACTTGCTTGATTGAATTGCAAGCTAAACTAGCCAGTTTTTCATAGAACACTATTATTACTGTTATCTTTTTTTACTGGAAAGAATGGTTGACAGACAAACTATTCAGACTTGGGCCAGTGTTATGTTGAAAATGAATGAAGATTCTGTCGTCTCAAGGAAAACAACTTCTAGTATTCTGCTGTTCATGACAACGTTTAAGCTTTCAAGTGAAAAACAGAATTTGGGAAAACTTGATCTGCCACTGTGAGCTTAAGAGTTTCTCAATACCCTAAAGACATTTCTGATAAGATTAGTAGTGATATTGATGAATGTAGTTTTTACTATTGTACAATCATAAAATGAGTCAATAATTGGAAGATCTGTATAACTGGGTAGGCCAATAGTTTCCAAATGACTAATGCATAACATTACAAAACCATGCATAGATAATAGATCCATTCAAAGTGCAAGACAGAGCAATGTATTTTAACATAGCAGAGTACAAAAGTTTTTCTGATATGATTTCAGATTCAACATTGCAAATAAACATGAAAAACTACCACTCGTGAAGTTTAGCTGTGATACTGAAGAATAGCCACAAGGTATTAGTTTCCTATTGCTGCCATAACAAATTATCACAAACTTAACAACTTTACACAGCACCTACTTATTATTTCACAGTTCTGTAGGTCAGAAGTCCAGGCGGGTTCATCCGACTTCTCCCCTTAGAGTCTCACAAGACCAAAGTCAAGTTGTCTTGTTGACTGAGCTGGGCTGTTAGCTGGAGGCTCTGGGGAAAGAAAATCTGTTTCCAAGCTCACTCATAATGTTAGAAAAATCCAGTTCCTTCAGGATGTAGGTCTGGGGTCTCCATTGCCTTGCTGGCTGTCATCCAAAGATCACCCTCTGCCCCTAGAGACTACCCATGTTCCTTCTCATGGGGCCCCTTCCATTTTTGAACCAAAAAGCAGAGGCATTTCCCCCAAAACTGAATCTCTGACTTCCTCTCTGTTACTAGCCAGAGGAAGCACTCTGCTTTGAAAGGACTCATTCAATTACATTAGGCCCACCTGGATAATTTCTCTTTGCCAAATAACTAACATAATCATAGAAGTAATAACATCGTAAACACCCACTCTCAAAGGGAAGGGAATTTATACACAGACGAGTGTCATTTGGGAGTCATTCTTAGAATTCTGCCCCAAAAGCCCTCTCTACCTACATATTTTTGTGGGGTTGGATTTGCTTCATCCACCTTAACCAAAACAATGCATTGCAACAGATTGAATGCAAAAGCAGATGTGGGAATCTGGCTGCCTATTTATTGAGTCAGATATGAAACAGATTTGCAAAAATATGATATGGTGCTACCTTTCTTGCTAATTTGCTTAGTTTGGAAAATAGTTATTTTTCATAAATATACATTACTTATTTTAATGTGCGATGGGTTTATTGTTTTAAATGTTAAAAGAAATTGTTTTCGGGTGCTTGCTGGTTCAGTTGGTAGTGCATGTGACTTGTGATCCTGGGGTTGTAAATTTGAGCCCCACATCAGGGGTAGAGATTACTTAAAACTAAAATCTTTTTAAAAATTGAAAAATTAAAAATAGTTTTACACAAAGAAAACAAAAGCATGAATTCAACAAAGATACATGCATATGTTTGTTGCAGCATTATTTACAGTAACCAAGATATGGAAGCAGCCCAAATGTCCATCCACAGATGAATGGATAAAGAAGATGTGGTGTGTATATGTGCAATGGAATATTACTCAGCCACAAAAAAGAATGAAGCCTTTTGCCATTTGTGACAGAAGGTGTTATGCTAAATGAAATAAGTCAGACAAAGAAAGACCAATATCATATGATTTCACTTATATGTGAAATCTAACAAAACAAATGAAAACAAAGCATCACCTGGCTGGCTGTTTGTAGAGCGTAAGACTTCAGGGTTATAAATTCAAGCCCCACATTGGATGTAGAGATTACTTTAAAATAAAATCTTTTTTTAAAAAGCCAAATCAAGCAAAAAAGCAGAAAAAGACCTTTAAATGCAGAGAACAGGGGCGCCTGGGTGGCTCAGTTGGCTGAGCTTCCAACTACGGCTTGGGTCATGATCTCATGGTTCATGGGTTCTAGCCCCACATTGGGCTCTGTGCTGACAGCCTAGGGCCTGCTTCGGATTCTGTGTCTCCCTCTCTCTCTGCCCCTCCCCTGCTCATGGTTTGTGTCTCTCTCTCTCTCTTTCTCTCTCTCTCTCTCTCTCTCTCTCTCTCTCTCTCTCTCTCTTTCTCTCTCTTTCTCTCTCTCTCTCAAAAATAAATAAAACATTAAAAAAATAAATGCAGAGAACAAACTGGTGGTTGTCAGATGGAAGGGGTGGGGGTGGACAAAAAGGGTGAAGGGGAGCAGGAGGTACAGGTTTCCAGTTATGGAATGAGTAAGTCATGAGGATGAAAGGTATATCATAGGACATATAATCAGTGGTGTCATACTAGCATTGTGTGGTGACAGATGGCAACTCTGCTTGTGGTGAGCACAGCGTCACGTATAAAGAAGTTGAATCACTATGTTTTCATCTGAAAGTAATGTAACTTTTGAGGTCAGCTATACTACAGTAAATAAATAAATAGTTTAAAAATTTATCAGTTGTAATTTTTAATATGTTAACTACCAATAGAAATAACCCATAAAAGCCCTTGGAGTTTTCAAGAATTTTTAAAAATAATACCTTTTATTTATTTCTTTTTAAATATACATGCATGTCATTTGAATAATCTGTGTGACAGAATGTGGAAGGAAGGACACATGAAATTCATGCATTGGGATGTGAGGTTCCATGAATTTGCACAAATGCATAAAGTTATACAGCAACCATTCTGTCATTTTTCCAACACTCAAAGAAATTTCTTATGCCACAGAATTGTGGTCAACTGCTCCCCCACCCCACCTCTGGCAACCACTAATTTGGTTTTGTCATTTCAAGAATGTCATATAGGGGTGCCTGAGTGGCTCAAGCATTTGGCTATTGATTTCAGCTCGTTATGATCTCACAGTTTGTGGGATAGAGGCCCATGTTGGCACAGAGCCTGAATGGAATTCTCTTTCTCTGCCCCTGCCCCAATTCTCTCTCACTCTCTCAAAATGAATAAATGAACATTTTTAAAAGGTCATATAAATGGAATTATTCCATAAACACCTTTTGAATCTGGCTTCTTTCAGTCAGCATAACACATTTGCTTCCTCCATGCAGTTGCCTATATCAATAGTACATTCCTTTTTATTGCTTAGTAGTAATCCATTGTATAATTGTGCCACACTTTTTATCCATTCACTATTTGAAGGACCTTAAATAATTTTAAGGGTGTAAAATCATCGTGAAACCACGAATTTTGAAAGATGATGATAAGAAATGGTAATGGAGGTATTAATTTTACATAGGAAACCAGTACATGGATAAAAGAACCATATAGCAAAAGTCGAATTGAAGGATTATGGATCAGATGAGATGGGGTGTCAAGGGTCTGAGAAGAAAGAGTAAAATTAAGTCTAACTCTGAGGTTCCTGGTTTAAACAACTGGCTTTCCCAAATGGAGAAGACTTGATGGAGGATTGGTTTTATTTCAAAGGGAATCAAGGATACGATTTTGGAGATGTTGAGTTTGAGATAATTTTGAGTTATCCAAATAGAGATGTCAGTATATAGGAGCCTGGATTTCAGAGGAAAATGATAATTTGCGAGTCATCTAAGTACATGAGAGATAAATGGGCCCTCCAAGAGTGGGAATGCAGAGTGAGACTGGAGGAGGAACTAGGTCAGGCTCCTGAGAAATACCTCTACCTCAGGATCTAGCAAAGGAGGAGGACTCAATGAACAAGTTGGCAAAGAGATAGGAAGCACATCAGGGGAGAGTTGTAGCACAGAGGCCAAGAGAAGAAAGGGCAAAGGTATCAGGGGGCATTGAATGCCTCATAGATGTCAAGGAAGTTAAGGACTGAAAAGTGCCCATTGGATTTGGTGACATGGTGGGGGAGGGGAGGGCAGATGTGGTCATTCATGACCTTGATGTGAATCTCCTGGTTTCGTGGAATGATAGGGATGGAATGTCTCAAATTTTTTCTCTGCCCTGAGGTCCTAACTCCTTCTCCCATAGACTTCTCATCCCTGCCCCTTTTGCCCCTAGAATCTTTCTCATTTCTCCTTCTAGGCTCCTCTTTTCATAGCACCATGTCCTCCCTCTCCCTCAAGACCTTGCTTTGTATAGGCCTCTCTTAGGTTTTGTTCCTCAAAGACCCTTCTCCTACCCCTTCTTCCCTTTTCTTTCCTAACCCATCTCTTCTCAGACCCCGACTTTCTTCTCTTCATTATCTCACTGCTCACTCCTCTCCTTAAGCAGATACTGCTTTTCTCAGACTGCTATTTTTCCCTTTCTTTTTTCAGGTCTCTCTCTATCCACCCCTCTCCAACCTAGCTAAGCTCTCTGAATCTTAGCAGGGTTCTTAGCTCTTTACTAAGGAGCCTCACAGACTCAACACTGAGGAGTCATAGTCTCTGGCATCAATCCACCAGGATGTGACAGTGCTGACCTGTAGGAAACACAGTGTTAAAACCTAGTCCTTGAATGATTGCCAATCTGGTAACCACATCCTGCCAACACGGTGCCCTCATCCGCCCTGGCACCTGCCACTGAGATTCTGCCTTTTCCTACTCTCAATTGCAGAGTCACTATGAACTGATAAGATGCCCCTCTCTTACAAATTCTGTCTTGCGCACAACTGACATTTTCTACTTGCCAGAATGGTTTCATATTCGTGATTCCAGCCTTGGGGGAGAAAGAAGCTGTGAAGACGTGCCCCAGCTCACACAGCCGGTAGAGGATTAGCCTGCTATCCCTCCCATCCTTTCAGTCTTGCTTGCTTTCATTCCCCTAAACTCCCTTTAGAGTTTTGGCTGCCCTTTTAGCCTGTTCCATCCTGCCAAGGGGTAGCACCCTGGAGAGGCCCTGCTCAGGAGCACTGCTGGTGGGGGGTGGGGTGGGTAGTAACCCAGATGTACCTGCAATACAGTTCTGGGCCACCTTAGGAAGGAGGATGATTTCTGATTTCACGCTGGGCAACAAGTCTATTTGCTTTGATATAATTTCAAGAATGAAGTACAGCATAATAATTAAGAGTTGAGTGCCAGAGTTGGCTGGATTTGGTGCTCAGGCCTGGCTCAGCTCTGCAGTAGTTCAGTGAGTCAATGTATATGAAAACCCTCAGCAGAGAGCCTGACACCCACAAAGTGTTCAATGAATAGTGGCCACTAGCCTTATTGTGTTTGCATAGGAACCCTTGGGAGGGAGTCAGTGTAGTATACTGGAAAATTTGCTGAAGTAGACCTCTAGGGACATAGATTCCCGGTCTAATTATTACTGCTCAACTTGGGATGCTGGGTGATTCATTCATTTCATCTTATGGGGCCTAGACTTTCACATCTGCAAATAGTAATGGCTGTCCTGCTTTTGCAATATGTTGTATGAGCTTTTAAAGCCTTCTGTGGTATGTGCAAAGATGTTATGTTATAGTGAAAACATGGAAACAATCAAAATGTCCATTAGCAGATGGTTACATCAGTTGTATTTCCATATAATAGAATACGATGCAGCCATGATGAATGATGCAGGTTTGTTTAACTGACATGGAAATAAGGCCACGCCATATCATTACATTCTTTAGAAAAGAGAGGTTACAGAATTGAAAGGTATTATGTGATTCAACATTGTACAAATGTTTCTATTCATTTCTTCTACAGTACATAAAAATGTTAAAGTGGTTAACATTATGTCCCTTGATGGGTGGTATTATGAGGACCTCTATTTTCTTCCTTATACTTTATTTTCTGAATTATTTGCAATAACATCTAGTATGTTTCTTCTTATTATTTTTTGAGAGAGAGAGAGAGAGAGAGAGAGAGAGAGAGAGAGAGAAAGCAAGGGAGGGTCAGAGAGAGAGGGAGACACAGAATCCGAAGCAGGCTCCAGGCTCTGAGCTGTCAGCACAGAGCTCTACGCGGGGCTCCAACTTAGGAACTTCGAGATCATGACCTGAGCCAAAGTTGGACATTTAACTGACTGAGCCACCCAGGTGCCCCACATCTAGTATGTTTCCAATCAGAAAACAAAACAAAACAAAACAAAAAAACAGAAATGCTTTTTTGAGTGTGTTCCATTTGGGGAGGAAACCCAATCACTGCACTCCACTTCACAGAACTTTTAAGATACCCATAAACTTTGTTTATGGTACAAAGGTGAGGCCCATGGTAACCACTTCAGTCCCACCTTATAGGGAATCGCTCTTTGGAACCCACCAGAGTCTGAACCCACAGTCCATGTGTTTGCCTTTGCACATTGGGGTCAACCTCAGGAGTGGGACAGGGCTGGGAGCTTGCTAGAGAGTAAAGCTGGGTAGAAGAGTCCACAGGGCTAGACACAGTGCAGGACTCCATGGGCACTAGCTCACCAGGCCTGTGTTTATGAGGCTTGCTTCCTGCTGGGCCTCAGGGCTCATAGCCAGGGACACCTAATGGGCCTAACACAGCCTCCTCATCTCCCCACCTCCAAAGCTGGAATGTTCCGAATTCCTCCTTGGGCCAAACCCCTCTCCCCCCAAGGCCTCTCCTGGGCTCACAGGAGGTCACCACACAAAAGCCCAGCTGGAGTTTTTGACAAGAAAAACACAAAACTCACCAAACTTTTTTTTTAAGTACCTCAATCTTCCACAGTCTCCAGGGGTTTAATTCTGATCTGTAATAAGTCTCTGACCCAAAGCTGAGATTTGCAGATGGATTTTGCAAAACTGTGGCTAACAATTAGAAATCCTTTATCACCTCAGCCTGGGGCCCTTGCACCTTGCTCCCCTCCATCACAACGCTTTCCTCCCTCTCCAGGATCACTACGGCTCCTTCAAGGCTCTGCAAAAGAACAGCTTTGTAAGTGTCTCAATTTTGACTTATTTGCTGCCTTTGAAATTCACCTGTGGGCTCTTGATTCCTAGTAACTATCAGTTTGGCCCATGGTGTTGCCAGGCTGGGCCACCTTGCATTTCTGAGGGAAGGGCACAGGAGGGATAAGTCAGGTGTACACCTGAGGTTGATAGTATTTATTTCCTCAAAATGTCCAGTGCTTGAAACTATGGGGCCAGGGGAAGCACTCTCCAAATCAGATAATAATTTCTGAATGGAGTTTTCAAAGGCAAAAGGACCGAGATACCACGATGGGAGGAAAGGAGCTACAGTTTACCCTGGTGCCCAGCCATAGCGGGCTGAGGAGGACTGGGAGGGACACAGTCTCACATCCAGCTTCAGTGTCTCCTTCAGCCAGAAGCCTTGAAGAGTCAGCAGAAGGTGATTTCTGAGTGAAGTCATAGTCTCCCCCTCAACTTATTAAATAACTCTGCCCCAGTGGTCTGTAAAGTCTGTTAAAAATTCCTTCTTTGAAGGAAATCCTGCCATCTACAACAAAATGGATGGGCCGTGAGGGCAGGATGCTAAGTGAGGTAAGTCAGACAGAGACACAAAATACTGAATGAACTCACCTATATGTGGAATCTGAAAACAGAACAAAACAAAACCCCGAGCTCATAGATACAGAGAACAGACTGGTGGTTGTCAGAGGTGCAGGTGGGTCAGATGGGTGAAGGGTGTAAAAAGGTGCAAACTTCTGGCTAGAAGATAGAGAAATCCTGGGGATATAATGCACAGCACGGTGACAGTAGCTGGAAATACTGTATGGTACATTTGAAGGTTACTAAGAGAGTGGATCCTAAAAGTTCTCATTGAAAGAAAGTCAATTGGTAGCTATTTGTGGTGATGGATATTAAATAAATTTACTTTTGTGATCATTTCACATTATATGCATATATTAAATCATTATGCTGTGCACCTGAAATCAACACAATGTTATATGCTAATTCGATCTCAATTAAAAAAAAATTTCTTCTTTAGACTGAGGCATTATTATCTCTTCCAGTGCCCTCTTTGAAAATGGAGGTGGAAACAAAACACTAACCGGGTTTATACCTAGAGAGATTGTAGACGATGTCTGTTTTCTAAATCCTGCCTTTCTGTGTTTTCTAGCATTGCAGAGTGAGAGTGCTTTCCTTTGGAGGTCAGGACAAAAATGAACTTCTTTTTAAAGCAATTAGAAAATCTCTCAATCAAGTTGTAGTTCCCTGAGCTGTCATCCACCAACTGGTGCAGAAGGAAAGGTGAACTGCTCCGAGGACACACTTTGCAGAAAGCAGGCTTCAGAAGAATGGCTTTGTCCCCTACTAGACCCCTCAGCAGCTGGGGGGTCAGATGCAAGGGTCTCAGACTCTTGAGAGGGGCTGTCAGATCAAGGGATGTAGAATAGACTGGCCTCCATAACCCCGCAGGATACCACATCAGCTCCTTCTTTGAGCCTGAGAACTCCACCTGTCCTACCTTGCTCAATCTTAAGGGAGCCCAAAGAAGAGGTGCCATCCACAAACTCTTGGGCCAAGAACTGGGGAAAGGCAGGGCAAGTATCCAGGCAAGAAGGGGTTAATTCAGGAGCTGCTGTCAGTCTTGACCCTCCTAATCCTCTCCTGAAGTTCCAATCCCTCCCCTAAGGAAGATTAGGTAAGGATCCTAAATGAAGCCTTCTGGCCCAGCCTTTGGGCCAAGGAGTGTGTTGGCCTCATGCCCAGAAGACAAATTCAGCTGACAAGGCCTGGAGTTTTCTGTCCCTCCAAAGCAGCCAGAGTTTGACTTCTAGGAGGATCCCTCAGAGAGAGGAGTTTCTTTTAAAGCTGTCTTCTTGTAGTAACAGCTGGTCAGTCTTCTATATTTGTCGGTTTCCTGTCCCCATTATTTTAATTGTAACTCAAAATCTTGGAGATGAGCAAACTAGTGCCTGGAGAAGTTAGTGGACTTCTTCAACAGGTTCCAGGCAGAACTGAGACTAGAAGTTAGCCTTTTGATTTTCAGGTAAGGACTCTTCCTCTAAACCATTTACTGCTCATTACACAAACACAGGTGGTTGGCACACTATCCAACCACTTGCTGTTTTGTCCCTCCCTGCTTTCCTGACCCTGGCTGAAAGCTGACCCCCTTTGGGCCACTTCTACCAATTGAAAAAA
Source organism: Suricata suricatta (assembly GCF_006229205.1). NCBI lineage: Eukaryota > Metazoa > Chordata > Mammalia > Carnivora > Herpestidae > Suricata > Suricata suricatta. The sequence continues at coordinate 72,173,847 of NC_043717.1, forward strand.
CCCCAACCACTGGTTCTTCCTCCTGCCCAGCCATGCCTAATCAGACTCTAGACATTCCAAGCCTTGGGGATGGCATGTTTTAGCTTTGTCTTCCCCAACCCCTATCTACTTCTCCTACTTAGTTTACCAAGTCAGGACTGATTCTGGGGAGAGGCTCTCCTCTTGGGTACACTGCTGATTTTCATTGGAAACTGAAGCTGGTCTCCTCTGCCACCATCCCAAGAAGGTTGAAGCAGGAGAGCTTCTCAGAACAGCGTGGGGGGGGGTCTGCTCCCTAAAAACCTCAAGGTAGCTCACCAACACTCACTGAAAACCCATCTATAGCTAGGAAAAACAAAGGAAAAGTATTTTACCTAGCTTGGGTTGGAAGAGGGAGTCCAAGGAAGGTTTCAGGGAGAGGATGAGTCCTGAAGGATGACCAGAAATTAGCCAAAAAAGTGTTGGATGGCAAAATAGCATACTTAAGGACTTAAAGAGAATGGCAAATTCAGAGAAGTGAAAATGTTCAGGTATGGCTGGATTGTGTGTGTGTGTGTGTGTGTGTGTGTGTGTGTGTGTGTGTATGTAAGCATACAACATGAGGTTGGAGGTTAGTGAAGGGAAATGAGGCTGAAACAAAAATCAGGAGCCAAACAATGGAGGGCTTTCCTGGTTTCCTGTGCTAGAAAGTTTGAACTTAATCTTGAAAGCAATTAAGAGGCCCTGAAGTTTTTAAAGCATGGCAAAAGGGTGAGATGGCACTTTAGGATTCGATTTCCATTTTAGAAAGATCGTTGGCTACTGGATGGATAATGGATTGCAGAAGTGGAATTAGACCAGTTTGAGGTGCCTATGAGATTTCCAAATGGACAAGAGATAACAGCTGTATGGTTTGAACTACAGTTTAGGTAGTGGAGATGGAGACAAGTGGATGCTTTCAAAACATATTTTGAAGGTAAGTCTGATAGGACTTAATAATTGATTACATACCAAGAAGAGGGGCAGAATCAAGGATGACTGGCTTGAGTTGGCTGGATGAGGGATGCTCCTACTGAGATAGGGAGCACTGTGTGAGGAATAGATGGAAGGTGGAGAGAGAAAAGAGCAGATGGTATTAGCTTTGCAAATGTTGAGTTTGAGGTGCCATTAAAACATTCCCATAGGGTCAATCCAAATGCAGTTGATTATACAAAATTTCAGTTCAGAGGAGAATCTGTGCCAGAGGTATGGATCCAAAAGTGACTAGCATAGAGATGGATCGATGAGACCAACCTTAGAGAATGTGAAAAATAAGAAAGAGAAGTCTAGAAGTCCAGATGAAACCCTAGAGGGAATAGTCAGATTTATACAGTGGGCACAAGAAGAAAAACTTACAAAGAAGACTTAGAAGAATCATTTTGAGGGGCAAAGAAAACTGGGAGGGGTATTACAGAAAACAGGGGAGAGGACAGTTCTATGAAAGAGGGAGATAAGGTGAGATGACAGAAATAAGACTATTGGGTCTGGGGACAAGACAATTGTTGGTAACCTTAGTTTCAGCAAAAGGCTAGTGGCAGAAACCAGGTTGCACAGGGTTGGGCATTTGGTGGGATAGGGAAGAAGTAGAGATATGAATATTAAATGGTTTGTTTAGGAATCTTGATGGCAAGAAAATGATGAGGATAGGGTAAGAGCTGCAGAAGGAGGAGGTCAGGTAAGGAGCTCAAAGAATGTGCTAAGTGTTTGAAGTAGTCACCAGAAGATACTCACCAGAGAGAAATAGAAGGACTTCCAAACGGCACTGAAAGCCCCACTGAGATGCACAGTCATGATCAGGATAGGGTAAAATTGTTCCAACTTAGTAGTAAGAATACTGTGCATGGAAAGGACTTGTGGAGTGTCACAGCTGGTAAATGCCAGAGCTGAGATTCAAACTAGTCTTCCCTCCCCATCCCATCAAATGTGTCGTGTCTCCCTACCCCACGCTGCTTTGCATCAACATTGGCCTTGTTCTACTCATCACTGATGAATAGTATTGACTGTCATGTCTGTGTCCAATGCTACAGAGGCACAACTTAAGCTTAATCTATATTTAAAAAATTTTTAAATGTTTATTTGCTTTTGAGAGAGAGGGAGAGTGAGCATGAGTGGAGGAGGGGTAGAAAGAGAGAGGGAGACACAGAATCTGAAGCAGGCTCCAGGCTCGAGCTGTCAGCACGGAGCCCAATGCGGGGCTTGAACCCACGAATTGTGGGATCATGACTTGAGCCAATGTCAGACGCTTAATCAACTGAGCCACTCAGGTACCCCAGTTTAATCTATGCTTAAAATATTTAATAATCAATACATTTAATATGTTTCTTCCCTCAGGTGGTTTAGAATTTGAAGAGACAAATTATTCAGCAAATGCATATACATAGAAAATGATGAAATTCTGTCTCTGTTTCTCTCTCTTTATCTATTTCTCTGGCTCTCTTTCTGTCTCTCTGTCTCTGTTTTTTCTCTCTCTCTCTCCCTTTCTGGCTCTCTTCTCTCTCTCTCTCACTCTCCTCCTTCCTTCCCTCCCCCCACCTCTCCATTGCCCTACCTCCTCTAATTCCCTCTCTCAACGTTTTCTCCCTAACAGCAGACAGCTCTAGTCCCTTACACTGAAATGTTATTGGCTCATTTAGAAAGTCCATATTTTATGGTCCCTCAAACCTCTTTATCACTTTCATCCACTCATTAAGAAGATATTTTTGAACATCAGATCTGGGTAATGTGCTATGCAAGGCACCTGAGATACAGAGTTGAATAAGATACAGTCCTTGCTGTTAAGTAGCTCACAGACTAGTGGGGAAGAAGACAGATTTAAACAGGAAACTGCAATACAGTGCAATTACTGTACAATAGGGTTTATTAGTACCTAGCACAAAACGTTTTCTCATCTGTACAATACGGATTATTAGTACCTACCACAAAATGTCATTGTGATGATTGAGTTAACATGTATAAAGTGCTTATAATGGCCACATCAGAAATACTATATAAGTATTATGATCATTATTATTATTGTTGTTACTACTACTACTACTACTACTACTACTACTATGGAGGTAAGTAAACACAAAATGCTGCAAGAACATGGAGACGTGGCACTTGATTCAAGGTAGAGGAAGAGGCATCTGAGTTGAATCCTAAACAGAGAGAAGTCACTACACAGAGAGAGAAGAATGCTAGGTATCCTGCATAGAAGGAACAGCCTCCACTCAGATTTGGAAGCAAAAGACAATATGACACAATCAAGGAACTGAAAGTAATTTAGTTCAGCAAGAATATGATGAGGGCAATGGCAAGAGATGAGAGGTCATAGAGTACAAACAAGTCTGGACTTTATCCTTTAGCCAATGGGGAGCCACTGGAATGCTTTATGTAGATACTTTATCAGATTACTGTGTTGAAAGATCAACCATATGTTTGCACTCATAGGTCTAGCAGGAAAACAAGAGAGACCTAATGGAGAACCAGGGGGAGCAGAGGAGGGAGAGAGAGTTGGGGAGAGAGAGGGATGCAAAACTTGAGAGACTATTGAATGCTGAAAATGAACTGAGGGTTGAAGGGGAAGGGGGAGGGGGAAAAGAGGTGGTGGTGATGGTGGAGGGCACTTAAGGGGAAGAGCGCTGGGTGTTGTATGGAAAACAATTTGACAATAAAATATTATGGAAAAAAATAAATAAACATACTGGTAGAGAAAAAAAATAAAAATTTAAAAAAATAGAGTATGTTATAATAAAGAGCAAATCTAACCAAAAAAAAAGAGAAAGATCACCTTAACAACGTGGAGGATGAATTGTATGAGACAAGACTGGAAATAAGACAAGTTAGGAAGTCATTGCTATAGTCTGGGGGAGAGAGGATGATGAAACACTGACTTGGGCAAGTAGCAGTAGAGATAGCGAGAAGGGTACAATGGATTTGTGGTGTATGCAAGAAGTAGAGTTGGTGAGACATTGCCCATGGAAGGTGATGAATAAACATGAAAGACATCAAGACTCATTCCCAGGATTTTGGTCTGGTGTGAGGAGATGGATAGAGATATGACTCCGTGATTACAGGACACCCAAGGAAGAACGTTTTGGGGAAGAGTGTGAAAAGAGAGGTGGTGAGTTCTCTTTTGAACATGTCAAATTTGAGGTGTGTATGGCATTTCCAAGTGGGCATTTAAATAGGTGCTTGCTCTGGCAGTCTTGAAGCCCAGGAGAAGATCTATGATGGAAATTCAGATTTGGAAGAGCCAATATTGGTTGGAGATTAAGTCGTGGGGTGGATTAAGTCCACTTAAGATGAAGTCATGGGACATTTGCTCAGGGATGGAATGTTGATTGAGAAAGGAATGGACTTCTGAGGCTTACTCAAATTTAAGAGATGATTAGGAAAAGAGAAATCTTGAGGAAGGCTAAAATGGAACAGCCACATTAGGGGGGTTGAAAAGTTAGTGAGCTGGAAGGTCTTGTAGAGGATGGGGAAAAGGATGTTCCCTTGACCCTCAGGGTCTTGAACCTTGGCAGGAGTGTGTGAGATTGCACTTTGAACACTACAAAATCCTAGACAGCTCTGAGATTCTAAAGGACTGGCTCAGATGCCTTCTTCTTTCAACGCCCTCCATTGTAGAACAGCTCCCCTTTCCTCTGTTCATCCTCGTGCCCCTTTAACAGATGGCCTAGGGAATTTCAGGGTTCCCCCAAGGCCTGGGCACAACCTTTGCTACAGAATCTTTCCACATTTTCTGAGAGGCGAGGGCTGGTAAAGGGATCTATTAAGAGAGCATGCAGGAAATGTCTGACTGTGTTATACATGCAGGAGGCGTTAGGCTGCCCTGTGGAGGGAATTTGGGCAGGGTTGGGAGGACCTGAACTCTCAGAGTGTGGACAAAAGTCATTTTTTGCTTACCCCAAACTTCCCTGGTGTAGATTTTCACCTTGGGGAGGATGACTCAGGGTTAGACCCCTGCCCCGAGGCCCCTGGAGATCTGAGAGGCCTCTAATAACCTTGAGTCCTAGGACTTGTTCCTCCTGTTCCTGTCTCCTGGAGTTTGGCCTCAGTCTGCAACTGAGGGGCCCTGTGGCACTGTTGCTGGGAAATGCATTAAACAGCAGCTTTGGATACAGAACCGTGCCAGAGAACAGACTGACCTGGAGCTAACGCGTCCAGCACAACTACCACTTCCACCACTACCTTCTCAGAAAGGAGGCACCCTTCTGGCCCTTGGCTTTGTCTGCCTGCCAACCTAAGGCATATGCCTACGCAGGAGGTGATGACATTTTGGCTCCACTTTCAAAGTTTTTTTTCTTTCTCATGTGTTATTGCTAAAGATAACAAAGGTCAAAAGGCATCCAGCATTTTCTGGTTTCTCATAAGCTTCTGGTCAATATTTAATCTGGTTTATGGATTTTTTTAGGTCTTCTAGATGCCTTCTTGAGCCTGCTTGTGGCCACCCACAGACACTTGTAAGGAGGAGAGAAATCAGCGTGGTAGAGACACTCTGAAATGAGGGATTAAAGGCCAAGATCCAAGGAGCAAGAGCTGAAGCCAGAAGGCAAGGGAACAGGCCCTGTAAACACTTCTGCTGAGAGGTCTGCCATGGCCTCTGTTGGCCTCCAACTTGTAGGCTACATCCTGGGCCTCCTGGGGCTGCTGGGCACCCTGGTGGCCATGCTGCTCCCCAGTTGGCGAACCAGTTCCTACGTTGGCACCAGCATCGTGACGGCAGTCGGCTTCTCCAAGGGCCTCTGGATGGAGTGTGCCACACACAGCACAGGCATCACGCAGTGTGACATCTACAGCACACTTCTAGGCTTGCCTGCTGACATCCAGGCTGCCCAGGCCATGATGGTGACATCCAGTGCCATCTCTTCATTGGCCTGCATCATCTCTGTGGTGGGCATGAGATGCACAGTCTTCTGCCAGGACTCCCGAGTCAAAGACAGATTGGCGGTGGTGGGAGGAGTCTTCTTCATCCTTGGAGGTCTCCTGGGCTTCATCCCTGTTGCCTGGAATCTTCACGGGATCCTGCGGGACTTCTACTCCCCACTGGTACCTGACAGCATGAAATTTGAGATCGGAGAGGCTCTTTACCTGGGCATTATTTCCTCCCTGTTCTCCCTGGTAGCTGGAATCATCCTCTGCTTTTCCTGCCCACTCCAGGGAAATCGCTCCAACTACTATGACGCCTACCAGACCCAGCCCCTCGCAACTCGGGGGTCTCCAAGGCCTGGTCAACAACCCAAGGTTAAGAGTGAGTTTAACTCCTACAGCCTGACAGGGTATGTGTGAAGAACCAGGGACCAGAGCTGGGGGTGGGGATGGCTGGGTCTGTGAAAACCAGTGGACAGCGGCCCCCCACCCCAGGGCCACAGGTGAGGGACATTGCCACTGGATCATGTCAGAAGGTGTTGCTGAGGATAGACTGACTTTCGCCACTGGATCAGGCAAAGGCAGAAATGGGAACTGGTGTGACAGCATGCAGGTTGAATTGTCAAGATGCTTGCCAAGCCAGCCTTTCTGTTTCCTTCACCTTGCCCACCACCTACTCCCCACCTGGAGTCCTCAACCCTCAACTCCAAACTCCACCCTCTACCCTAGGCCATGCCACAGAGGCTCCCCTCTGCCCTTTGCTTTACCTGGGAATCCATCCCCAAAGCTATAAATTATATCCCACTGACTAATCCTCTCTGTGACTAGAGACCCTCCCTCTGGCTCAGTTTGGCTGTTGGCTCTTATCTCATTGCTGGGGAATGTGGAAGGGGGTGGCAAGAAAGAGAGGTGGATTTTATGGGCATGGCTCTCACCAACTTTCCAAGCTTCTCTCCAAAGAAACTGGCCAGTAATGGGGTCCAGAGCCTCCATCCCACTGTGTTATGACTCCACAGTGTTCAGTCTGCTTTGTGCATGAACTGAAATAAAACCATCCCATGATACCAAGGGAAAAGAGAATGACTGGTTGCAGGGTGACAAGGAGGGAAGGCAGCCGAGGACCAAAAAGTCACTGCCCAGGGCATTTCCTGGAATTCTCTCCTGCTGTGGGTTGGGGATCTAGCTTCCCTACTAGAGGAAAGCACAAAGAAAGAAGATATGGTGGAAAGCTCAAGGCAGCAGCAGACTCTGACTTCACTGAGGACCTTCCCCAGAAGCTGCGGCCCCAACTTTCACTAAAGCCCTTGCCTCCCCTTGATCTGGCCTCCTACTAAGAAACAAGGCTATGGGTCCTACACAGTGATTTCCTTAGGAAGGGGAAACTAGTTTTCCTAGCAATGGCTCTTGATGGGGGGATAACAATGGGAGCCATGAGGGACTGAAGAAACCACTCCTTGATGCCGCCCAAGAAAGTATAAGAACTTTGGTCTCAGAAGCTGGGTGGACATATGTGGTAGCTCTAATGAGTATTTCTATCAGTACAGAGAGAGGCAGCTTCCCTAATGGAAAATCAGCCTGAACTTTGCATTCAGTCCCCTGGGGTCTCCCCACAGAGCAGTACAGAGCCTCTGAGTGACCGAAGCATCTGGCAGGGCCCCCATCACCCTTCAGGTTAGCCCCACCATCCTTCACCAGATACCTCAGAGTTGCTAGAAGGTATCCAAGGGCTTCCACATGGAAAAACAATGCTCAACGAGCTGTAGCCACAATCTAGCTCCTGCTTGGGATTTTAGTTGAGGTGGGACAGTAGAAGGTGGTTCCCAGGGATATGGTTACAGTGCCTGCTGAGGTGTGAAAATGTTCCATTTCCCCTGGGATGGATTGGGGTGTGGGAGTCATATAGATAGACCAAAGGCATTTTCCCTCACCAGCCAAAGCATGCCCGCTCAGCTTCTGACAAACTCCAGTCCACCTCCTCAAACCTCGGTGCCAACAGAAGGGACTCATTCATCTTTAACATGCCTTTCACCTTTTCACCTTCTCGCCTGTGATTAAGCTCCTCTCCAAAGCTGGAAGGCCCTCTCCACTTAGCCACATCTTCCTCATGTTTGAAGAACTTGCTCAGCACCACCTCCAACACTGAGTCTCCTCTGACCACTCCGTCCCTCTCCTACCCTCCCTCCTCCAACCTTCAACATGTAAACATTGCTTCCTTGATGCATATTATTCACATTTTTTGGATGCACAGTTATCTTTTCATGCATGTGTATCTGATTCCACAAATATTTTGTAAACTGTTGGAGGGTAGGGGCCATATCTGAGACCTCTCTGTATCCCCCAAACTATCTGTAAGAGTGCTGGGCACATAGTAGGTGATCAATAAACACTGGTTGATTGAGTACTTTTGTTACTGTTTTATTAATTCAAAAGGGCCCCGACAGGACAGGTGTGACAGAGAGAATGGGACCAAGGGGAGGAGGGATGGAAACCGGTTTTACTCCTGAGGTACCTAGCTGGCTAGGTCGGTTAAGCATCTGACTCTTGATTTTGGCTCAGATCATGTTCCCACAGTTTGTGGGATGGACCCACATCGGGCTCTGGGCTGTTAGCAGGGAGAATGCTTGGGATTCTCTGCCTCCCTGTCTCTCTGCACCTCCCTTGCTCATGCGCTCTAAATAAACAAACAAACATAAAAAAAGAAAAGAAAAGAGACTGGCTTTTCTCCCCACTGGGTAGATAAAAAATTCTAGACTTTAACTGAGACATTAAGAAAGCAAGATGGAGGTGTCTGGGTGGCTCAGTAGGGTAAGCGTCCGACTTCCGCTTAGGTCATGATCTCAGTTTGTGAGTTCAAGCCCCCCTCATTGGGCTCTGTGCTGACAGCTCAGAGCCTGGAGCCTGCTTCGGATTCTGTGTCTCCCTCTCTCTCTGCCCCTCGCCTGCTCACACTCTCTCTCAAAAATAAACATTTAAAAAAAATTTTAAGAAAGAAAGACACCCCCCCCAACATTCCCAGGGAACCTTAACTTGTTCATCTTGCCCAGGGCCCCTCCCTGTCCATAATCGTTTCATCGAAGTTATTTACTAAATGGCTATGTATTTATTCCTTTCATCCTCTGAATCAGCATTGTGAAGAAGGCAAAATAGATCTGACAACGTCCATTCAGCAAATAGGGAAACCAAGGCCCACATGTAAAGAGATTTTCTCAGGGTCACATGGCTGGTGTTAGTGCCCCAGTCTGGAGACTCCCCAAATAGGACTCTGCTGATCCAATAGTTGGAAGAGCCTGCCCCAAAGTGCCACTGGAAAACAACCTGTGGCCAGCAAGGTCACCCTGGGGACACATAAATTCTCCTAGTCTCCTGTGAGGTGGACGTGGGAGAGCAGGACCAATTTGCTGAGTGGGCCACGGGGAACTGCCCTTCCTGCCAAGCTGGGAGCAATCTGGGAGTAGGGGGATGCCAAGCTTACCTTTGAGTAAGACACAACACCTCAGTTCTAATTTCCCTAACTCTGGAGGTGTGAGAGTTTGAGAGGCCAATGATTTGGCCTCATTGGGAATTAACAAAGCCTGATTCATAAAGATGTTAACTGTGGCAACACTGACAACAGTGGGGGCCTGCATGATTCAGCTCACCCGCCTTGGGACCTAGTGGGCCTTAGCACACAGGCGCTTGTTCTAGCCAGTACTACCTTGCACTTCTGAAGTAGGCCTTCTTTGGTGCAGGGGCTTGGACTCCAGCACCCAAGCCCATGTACTTAAAAAAAAATTTAACCAAAGTGTATTTATGTATTTTGAGAGAGACAGAGAGGATCAGCGAGGGAGGAGCAGAGAGAGAGAGAGAGAGGGAGAGAATGCAGAGCCCGATGTGGGGCTCCATCCCACTAACTGTGAGAACATGACCTGAGCAGAAACCAAGAGTTAGACGCTTAACTGACTGAGCCACCCAGGTGCTGCCCTCTGCCCCCACCAACCCCAAGCCCATTTAGGGGGAATGGAGGTAGGCAGGAATAATGTGGAGGGTCTGAACAGAAGTTTAATAAGAGGTCATGTATCCCATCTGGCACCAGGAAGCCCAGAGTGCTTTAGTGGCCACGAGGGGCTGGAAAATGGGGTTGCTTTGCTGACTGTGTTGTGCCGAGTGGGCAGCAGTCTGGTATGGGTCCTGATGACCCACCACCTGGCAGCCAAAGCACTTTCAGATACACAATTTCATTGTATTCTCGGAATACCCAGAGTGAAACAGGTTTTTTACAGGAGAGAAAATGGAGGCCCAGAGAGGTGAGTAAATTTTTTAAAGTCACCGAGTGTCAGAGTCTGACCATAAGCTTGAAAATTCTTCCCACAGCAACGTGGGTCTGGGATTCTGTCTCAGGAGGCCTAAGAGTGCCTTTTGCTCTTCAGATACCTGCCACCATCCTGTCTCTGTCTGCTGCTGGGATATAAGGACCTTCGAGGGAAACAGGGCACAGAGCTTCCCTTCATCTTAGGATGAGGCTGCCCTGGGATGTCCTCCTTCCTTTTCACCAGGAAGGATTCTACAGAGGAAGTTAAGATTTCATCCACAACTAGAAAAATCGGGGCTGACCCGATAAAGAGCAACTTTGGTTGGTTGAATAAGAAAATCCTTGCTCTAAATAGTTTCCTAGAAATCTCCTTGTGTCTGAGTCCAAGTTGAATGGCTTTCAGCTCACCCCATTGCCTTCCATCATAAAGTAATTTAGATTAGCCACAACCGAGGGGATAGGGAAGGCCATTGTGTTTATGCCCCAAATTGATGGCTCTGACCCTTGCACAAGGAGAGATGTTTCTGCCCTCCCTCATTCCTCTGATAATAGTGTGACTCATGTTTTCTCCCCCTTGAGTCCCTAGTGACCTACTCCTACGGGATCATTAATGGGGGAGGGGCAGGCTGAAACTGGCTTCTTCTGGGAAAGGCAAGTTCTAGCTTTCTGAGAGACCTTCCTCCAGCCAGTGAAACATCCATTCGACCAGCTCTCTAGCCAGCCAACCCATACCACCTGCACCCTTACTTTGTGTCAGATGGTGTGCTGAGGTCTTTGAGTGCAACAAGGGTGAACAAGGTAAAGTCTGTGCCTTGCAGGAGTTGACAGCTGATCTAGGGGAGATAAGACATGCACACCTGCTGTGCCTATATGGCTCAGTCAGTTAAGCATCTGACTCTTGGTTTTGGCTCAGGTCACAATCTCATAGTTCAGGAGTTTGAGCCCTGCATCAGGCTCTGCTCTGACAGTACTCTCTCTCAAAATTAAGTAAATAAACTTTAAAAAATGAAAAAAAGTCTTTAAAAAAAACATGCACACTTAAGTGTGGTACAAGTCATTCTACGTTCTATCCTGTGAGAGGTGAGGGAAAAGTGCCATAAGATAGAGATGTCACAAGCTAGTTTAGAAAGGTTTGTAAGGCCCCTCAAATCCCAGTCTGTATGAAGTGGGGGTCTGGTATCACTTGAGTTTCCAGGGGAAGGATATCCAAAAGAAATTGCCTCCTGCAGCTGAAGAACCATGCGAAATAGACAAAAAGGGTGGACCGTGGTGCTAAGGAGGAAACAGGGCTATGCTGCACAGCAAACCCAGAGCCCCTCTGAGTTTGCGTTGCAGGGCTCCTAGGAGCTCCAATGTAAAAAGTGACCCAGTGCTCAGCCTCGTTGCTCTCATCTCCTTTCCTCGGGCAGATCTCTGGAAATTGGTAGAGGCAGCAGAGGCAGTGTCTGTCCAAGTAACCTGAAGCCTTTTGGCTCTGGACCAGAGGAGAAACACAGATGGACAGACTGAGGTGGAAGGATGTAAAAGAGGGAAGAGAAAAAAGAGAGGGGCACAGTGCTAAAGGAAGGCAAATGAGGCCTTGAAGCATCAACTGTTCCCTCCCACTCAGCCCCGGGCCCATGGACAGGAGATTTTTTTGTGCCTGTAGCTGCCCACTCTGGGATATAGAGGCCGGCTGGGAAATGCATGTGCCCCTCCTGAAGCCTGGCCTTTGCCCAGCTTGGTCTCCCTGCCCAAGCAAGCGGCTCCCAGCTTTGATGCGAAATTCTGTTATCTCAATGGGAGAGAAAACCTCAAACAGGAAGTCCAGCAGGTTATCTCTCGCTCTTGCCCTAAGTGGTGGCTCCTCCATGCTGTGATGTGATCACTGATAAAATATTAACAGGTTGTTATCGGGCACAGCAATACAGAAGCTGTAATCTGACCACCCCCTCCGCCTCACACAAGCTACCACTTTCCTGAGGATTGCTGCTCAGGAATTCCCAGTAAACTCTTGCCTACAGGTCTCTGCTCTGGGCTTCATTTCTGCATGAGGCAGGTGGCAGTTGTCAGGCATTAACAGAGCAGAATGTCACTGCAGGGACAGATCACTGGATTCTGCTTTCCTGTCATCCCCCAGGTCCCATTGCTTCAAAATGGCACCTTCACCACTTCACAAGTCACTTCCTTAGGAGGGCACTGAAGAACTTTCTATTTGCAAACATGGCCTTGTGGAGATAACACCGAGAGAATGCACATACTTGCAAATAGACATGTATAATGTGATGCAAAATAAGATGCCAAATGGGTATGAGCAGTGTGGCTGGCAACCCAGCGGTTCAGTGGTGGCTCCTATTCTCAAACAGCACTTTCAGAAGTCTGTGACATTTGACAGAATCCTGTGCCAGTTGTTTGGGAGAAAGGCCAGTCACACCAAAATTACAAGCAGCCTCTTCATTTGCATTTTGGGGGGGATTTTACCCAATGGGATGCAATGAGGTAGATCGGCATCCCCCAAAAAGGCTATCTTTTCCCCTGATTTAAAGGCACTGAATTCAGGAGCACAAGGGTGGCTCAATCGGTCCAGCATCCGACTTTGGCTCAGGTCATGATCTAGTGGTTCATGGGCTCGAGCCCCACATTGGGTCCATGGTGACAGCCCAGAGCCTGGAGCCTCCTTCGGTTTCTGTGTCTCCCTCTCTCTCTCTGCTTCTCCCCACTCATCCTCTCTATCTCTCTCATAAATAAATATTTTAAAAAATTTAAAGGCACTGTGTGTCTTGATGAAAAAGCACATCTGTTTTTCTAGGAAGAGAAGTGTATTCAGTCCTAGATTAGCCCCTGGCATCAGTATTTGCAATAGTTTCTCAGTTTAGTGCTTTTAAAAAATTTTTTACTATTTATTTTAATTTTTTTTAATGTTTTGTTTATTTTTGATACAGAGAAAGAGCATGAGAGGAGGAGGGGTGGAGAGAGAGGGAGACACAGATTCCCAAGCAGGCTCTAGGCTCTGTGCTGTCAGCACAGAGCCTGACGCGGTGCTCAGACCCACAAACCAAAGATCATGACCTGAACCAAAGTTGGAGGCTTAACCGACTGAGCCACCCTGGTGCCCCTAGCACTTTTTAAAAAAGAGAATGAAAAGATGACTCCAATGGGTTTTAAAAAATGGAACTTGAGGGAGCATGGGACTTCTCTGAGGAGCACATGCACTCTTCACTCAATGAATCAATGGCCTCCAATGGAGACCAAGTAGAAATTAAGAAAAAGGCAGACAAGATGAGAAAGTTGGTGCTATTTTCTTCTCGACAATTCCAGAGGTACTTCGTGTGGTTAATTTTATTCTTCTGTGTGTAATAATAAACCAGTATGTTCTCAAGTGTCACTTTCTCACTCCCTCAGAAACTTGTCCACCTCAGCGCTATCTGGGGGTGGGGGTGGGGTGCACAGGAGCCAGTGAGAACACTCAGGCCGAGGCCAAGTCCAAGACCTCCTGGAGTGTAAGAATAGGATCTTGATGGCTGTTTTGATATCAGGAAAGTTGCCAAGTGACAGCCCCAGTGAAAAACCCAGTCAAGAGGAAATGAATTTCCACATTGTTTGGAGGGATATTCGTTACATAAGTGAACGATTTCCTGATCACAAGGGCAGTTAAACATTGTGTGGGATTGTGGAACTTTCTTCCTTGGAAATTCTGAGTAGCACGGGCTGGCTTTAACATAAAGGAAGATGAGATTAGTCCTTTCCAAGACCCGCAGTATGTTGTAGTGGGAAAAGAGAGGTGCCTGGGTGGCTGAGTCAGTTGAGCGTCCAGCTTTGGCTCAGGTCATGATCTCAGGTTTGTGGGTTTGAGACCCGTGTCAGGCTCTGTGCTGACAGCTAGCTCAGAGCCTGGAGCCTGTCTTTGGATTCTGTGTCTCCCTCTCTCTCTCTGACCTTCCCCTGCCCGCGCTGTCTCTCTCTAAAATAAATAAAACATTAAAAAAAAAAAAGGAAAAGAGCCTGGGCTTTGGAGTCAGACAAACCTGGGTTTCATTTGGCCTCTGCATGCTCTAGCTGTGTGGCCTTGGGAGAGACACTTCCAATTCTTTACGTTAGTTTCGTTATACATAAAATGGAAATGATACCTGCCTCTCTCTGTGGTCATGGTATAATATATAGTAGGTCCTCAACAAGTGGTTAACTGTATAGCATATCTGTGACCCAAAGGATAGTGTTAAAGTCACACCAAAATGCTTCTCTTTGGAAAGTGGGGCAGTTGACAAAGTATATTTCCAACCACAGATCTGCAAGGGATATGCTTTCCCAGGTCAAAACTTCTCAAGATTCTCTCCAAAAGTCTGAACACCTTGAAGACCTTGATTAGACTTCTACTCATCAGATTCCATTAACAGAGGCCGAAGGAAAAGCAGACTTGAGAAGCTGAAGAAAGGAGTGGTGATGGCTCTTTGACGTTCATCCAGATCTGTGAAAATCTGAAGTCGAACGGAACCGTGATCAGTCAGGTCCTACTCCTAGAGAAAATCTCAGTTGAAGGGAGTTTCAAACTGAAGTTAATGTCCCCAGCTCTGGGACAACTGGGGAGGTACAACCACCACTTTTCCCAATTCATAGCCTACAAAGGCTCCATTGTTAACATTTTTAGCATAGCCCCCCTCTTGCTGGTATTCCCGAGCCGTTGGTCCAGTCTGTTCCTTAGGCTCCAAGTTAAATAATTCAATAGTCCTCAAACCCACTCGGGTGTTGCTTCATTCACACCCCCTCCTCCCACCCAGTCTTGTGACTTCACTTATACTCTTCACTACAACCTGGAAAACCGTCCTCACACACCTCTGCCTTTCCAATCTTTACAGGTTTCCATAGCCTTCTGGAAAATCAGACCTTTTGGGAACATTTTCCATAGCCTCTGCCTAAAGTCATCTTGCCTGCCCCCGAGGACTCAATGGTCAGATGTATGAAATGTGTTTGGTGCGCAGAAGGCATGCAAAGCATTTGAACTATTCTTATCTACAAGTGGGCTGGGGGTTTCTGAGGATTGACATCAAAACTTTGGATTTAGGGATGGAGGCGAGTAACAAGACATATTTCTTCTGCAGATGTTATGTTACATTAGAAAAAAATGAATGCTATTTATGTCTCAATGACTAAAGATTTCATATACCCAAGACTAAGTCAGTACTCTCAAACTGTCTAGTTTATTATCCAACCATGTGCCCTGACTTTGGATTCAGAAAGTATGATCCCTGAATTTCTTCTCTGCCTAAGAGAAGTTCTAAGTTATGGATGTCCTTGTCACCAAGACCAAGCTATTCTTTTGGGGAAATTACACTTGACTTAGCCTGAACTCACCAACTCCTAGTTTTCCTGAGCATACCTTCATGCTTCACTCCTAACACAGTACTACAGAAAGAGCTTTTATTTTTTAAGTTTATTTATTTTCAAAGAGAGAAAGAGCTTAAGCTGGGGAGACGGGCAGAGAGAGAGAAAATCTTAAGCTCTGTGCTGAGCATAGAGCCTGACTCAGGGCTTGATTCTACAACCCTGGGATCATGACCTGAACCGAAATCGAGAGTCAGATGTTTAACTGACTGGTCCACCCAGATGCTTCCCTACCCCTGGCCCACAGAAAGAGATTTTGATTTATAGTACAGAACTCTGAAACATGTTCTATCTGGGGACTGCTTTGGGAAACTGAGAGCCTGTCGATTAAGCCTCTGCTTTAAATGACTGCCCTGCAGTATTTGCAGTGACCAGACACGGACAAGCAGATCTTTCTGCAAAGTCTCTGACCTGGTCCCCTGCGAGGTGCCCATTTGCTCATCCAAGAAGCATGTACTGACTTCCTAACATGGGCCAGGAACTTATTTCCTTGGGGGCATGCTCTGTCTGCTCTTTAAGGATAGCTCCCCTTCTCTTGAAAGAAGCTACCGTGCTCTTGAAAAAAGGGAACAGAAATGTTTTTGGGTTTTTTTTTTGTCTCTCTCCCAAGATCTGGTCCCTATAGATGTCTCCTGGTTGTATTCTGTAATCCTCCATATTTTAAAATTGCATGCTAGGGAGCTTCCTTTCGATAACATTGGGAGTCTGTGGGCAAGAACACCTATCTTCCCTTTCTCCTTTGGTAGCCTTTTCAATTATCCAAATGAAAATTCAACCAAAGAGAAAACACTAGGCTGCTCCAGCTCACACCAACTGACCTCTGCACTTACTATTTCAGTTCTGCATTTGTAGACTTTAAGGTTCAGGACTGTGATCTACCTCCTTCATACTGATTTAGCCAACCCCTTCTTCTACGAATGAGGCACTATTGTAGGCTCTTGGAGGAGATGAAAATATCAAGAAACTCCCATGATTAACTAATTCATTAAGAATTATTTACTGATTACCTACTATATACCAGGTACTATGGTCAGCTCTAGGATAAAGTGAAGGGCAAGGCCCTTCCCCTCATTAGGGGAAGAGGCAGACACACGTCATGTGTGTTGTATTTACCACCATGTATCACACAGCACATAGTAGGTAGCCAGTGAGTATTTGTCAAATGGGTGAAAGTCAACAGCCAAATATGTAACGGCACATTGTGCGAAGTGCCAGGAATTAAACAAAACAGGAAATCATGACGGAGTAGGGTAGAGAGAGGGAAAAAAGGCTGCATGGAAGGCCTAAGAACGCAGACACTTACATGGAGACCTGAAGGATGAGGAATAGGCAGCTGTGCCCAAACTGGAGACATGAACATTCCAGAAGAGGGAGCAGTATGGGGAAAGGCTCCAAGGGAAGTAAGAGCCTGACATGTTTCAGTGGGAAGACCAAAAGTAAAATTTGATGAAAAATAGCAAGAGACAAACCAGATAAAGTAGGGGGTATGGGTTTTACTCTATGTGCAATGGGAAGTCACTGAAGTGCTTTAAGCAGAGAGTTATGTAATCTGATTTGTATTTCTTAACAATCTGGCCGCTGTAATAAGAGGATCGTGGGAACAAGAGTGGAAGCAAGGACATCGGTTACAAGTTACAATGATGTGTAGGAGCTGAGGGTTGTTTGGACTAAAGTACTGTGGTAAAAAGTAGAGTCAAGATACACTTTGGTGATAGAATTGACAGACTTTCTGACAGACTGAATGTGGGGGACTACAAAAGAGGAAAACTAAGGATGACTTCCAGGATTCTAGCTGGTGTGACTGGGTGGGTGGAGGTGCCATTTTCTAAAACAAGGAAGACTGGGGGAAGGAACAGTTCCGGATGTGTGTGTCACTGTTTATTTTTAACACATTTTGTTTGAAATGCCTGCAACATGTGTAAATGGAAATGTCAAGTAGGCAGTTATATATTTGAATCTACAGCTTTCTAATAGGAAGGCAGGACAAGGAAGTTTGTGGAAAGAGCCTTAAAAATGACACAAAGCCTACACGTTGAAAGAAAATGTTATGCCTGGCTGGGTTATTCGGAGGAACTGGTGGGGGGAAGTTGACATTTGAGCCAAAAGAGAACATTCCAGACCAAGGGAATGGAAGAGCAAAGGTGGAGGAGAAATTCTCAAGGCAGGTTCAGACACTGAAAACTAGTTCAGCTTGGATGGAACAAGGGTTGTGCTTGGAATGTTAAACAAGGACTCTAAAGCTCGCAGTGACAGCGGATGGGAATTTGTATTACACTTGCTTGGCAATGGGGAGCACTCGCAAGTCTCTGAGCAGAGGCATAACCTGATGAGGCCACTAAAAGTAATTTACTGGTCGCAAATAGAGTGGATGGAAGGAGTAAGAACAGGAGGAAAGGGGGGCCAGGTAAGAACCTATTTCACGTTTTAAGGCATGAGATAGTAAGGACCTAACTGTTGATCGGGGAAATGAAAAGTCAAAAGCTAAATTATGAGACACATTTGAAAGGGTAATTATGATTATGTTAACCTAACAGGACAGAAGGAGGCACCCACTTTTTTCTTCCAGATGTCTTTTGCCTCCACCCCATATAAGCTCTGGGAAAGCTGGGTGACCCTTTTTAATCTCTCCACTGTGGCGCTGAGCACTGGTTAAAGAAGGGTTCTCATGCTGTAAATAGGTAACAAAGACGCAGTTCCGGCATCACAGTAAACGGACTCACACACGTTAACTGTCTCAGGAAATGGGCTGAGAGTACGCACTAGTAGAGAGGAGTTAACTTTTTTCCAACCTTTTTGTTTTAAAGCCCAATTACCTGGACTCTTTCCTACCTTGCCCCTCACTCACCCACCACTCACACACGCACATGCTCACTCTCCTACAGGCCGAAACTTCAACGCTCTGCATGTTTTCCCACACCACCTTCCAACTATATTGTCTGTATCTGTTTAAAGTCCCCACCTTTTCATGGCCACCATCTGAACAACAAGTATCACTGACACAATAGCTGAATACATTCCTCCTTTCCCGGGAATATTTACATTTAGACAACCGGGTCCTTCAATATCACCGCCCCACTATGTGACACGAAAATGAACCAGGTGGCAGGCAGTCCGCAGCTGCGGTGAGGGGAGGGCAAGGGGACCAGGAGTATTGTTCAGTTCTCGTTCTGATGGTGAATCCTGGCTCTGGCCTCCCCTCACTCCTGACAGTCTCACCAGAGTACCTATGAGGGCCTTCCTCTCCGAGGAGGTAAAATAAGCTTAGGAGAGTCTTCCGAAGTAACCCTGCAGAGAAAAACAGAATATCCAAAACATTGCTCTGCACTGACTAGTCCCACTGCAATTGCTTGATCCCATCTACCCACCCCTTCTTTAAAATCTCTCCTTTACTTCTTCGTTTTCACCGCTGGTATATTTTTATGTGTCCATTATTCAATGTCTTATGAAGAGTACCTTGAACTCTTTGGAGGGTACTCTTCCAGGTACTATATAAATATAATAAAGTAATGAATAAACAAAATGTCTACTTTTACAAGAGTATAGGTTTTACTACTTCTGATAATATGAGATCAACTCTGTACTCTACACTAGATTCAGGAGTAGGTGGGTGGTGTATTCCAAGGGATATCACATAGATCTCCCTGCCCTAAAACAGCTCCCCACTACCTGAAATCCCAGTTTGGTAGTAATATATATATGTTTCTTAAATTTGAGCGCTGAGGATTTTTTTCAAGGAATTCACATCAAAATGCAAATCCCACATGACGGTGGATAGATGGGTCATGCTTCAGCCTTAGTTCCCTTTCCATGAGCCGATCACTTCTGCCAAACACACATATTTTTTATATTGTAGCACTTTCCGTGCTTTTGTTCATGCTATTTTTTCCAGAGGTAATGCTAAGTATAACGAATTATAAATATAAAATTATATGTTAAACAGAGTCTTGCATCTGATATCTAAATCCAAACCTACTCATTCTTTTTTAAAACAATTTATTCTTTGCAACATAAGAAGAGTAACAGGTTTATTATAGAAAATGTGAAAAAGACAGGAAGACAGCAAGAAGAAAAAATGCCAACCACGGTCCTACCACCTAAAGAATGCCCACCGTTAACAGCGTGGTCATGCTCGTGCTTTAAACACATCTTAGTTTAGGTCCCATTTCTGATGTGATGCCTTCCTTCAACTTCCCTTCCTCCACCCCCTGAACACCTCTGTCATATGTGTACCACTCCCTTGTACAAGTTATTTGACCTGGTGTGTGTCCTGTTTTTCCAACTAGGTTGTTAGATCCTTGAAGGCTAAAACCATGAGTTATACTTCTTAATTTATTCCCAAACACCTACTGCGTTGGGCCCAATATTTGCTGGCTGATTTCACCTAAATGAATACAAACCATTTCGGAAAGGGTATAAAACGGGCCGAGTATCTACGTCATGAAAGTAACAGCTTTTGGGTCACCTGGCTTGGTGACTATTGCTTTTCTGTTCCTGGAAGTCCTCAGAGCCCATTAACTAGCCTCTTTCTCCACACCAAAACTGAGTAAGAAGCAGAATATGATCCAGGATTTACTCAAAGATTTTCTATATAAGGCATAAAGGTGAGAGGGAGAGGGAGAATGAAGAAGAGAAGGGGAAAGAGGGAAAGAAAGCAGGAGGGAGAGAGAAGAGAGGAGAGAAGAAGAGAAGAGACAAGAGAGTAGAGTAGGGTACAAGAGGGTGTACAGAGTATTAAGTCTGGTGTTCAATCCAGTATGTGGTTTGCCTCCAGCACCGTGTACAGGATCCCATCCACTTGTTCTGAGTCAAACCCGATCTCACGAAGCTCCAAGTGAGGGAGGACAGAAGTAAGGAGATAGCTGACGTGGATACGCAGCCGCGTAAGCTTTGCCAAAGCCCTGTATGATGGAGTGAGGGGGCAGAAGAGATGACATGAAGTCATTAGCCAACAGAACCAAATGAAGCTCCTTAAAAACGGGCCTACGTTTCTCAACAATTAGGTTTCCATTAGCTAGACAGAAAGAAGAAAGTGCAGTGCCACCGCGCGCGAGGAGACTGACTGCAGCTCTCTAAGTGATTCCTCGATCTTTGGTGGCCTGTGCATTAATTAAGGCTTCTGCCCTTATCTAAGGCCAGTGACTGAGGGTCCTCAGGGACGCTTCCCATTAGCACTCACAAGCTTATAACTAAACCCTGGTAATTAACCTTTCTAGGTCATCTCCCTCTGGGGTCCGGTAGGAGACCTGAGCCTTCTGCAGCACTTCTAGGTGTGTCTCTGTCTCCTTCAGTTTCTCTTTGAGCTCTTGCTTTTCCTCCTTGGTTCTCTCCAGCTCAGCCTTCAAAATCTGGAATTCAGCTTGGCGATAGCCCATGTGTTTCTTGCTCCAGTACAAGCCTTCTGTCTCCTGGGTGGTATAGGTCACCAATTCGTTTTGGACTTTCTTGAATTCAGAACGCCAGTGATTCCTCTCCTGTTCCAGCTCCTCTACCTGCAGTCCAAGAAACACATATTCAATGATCCCCACATGCTATGGGAGTGCCCCAAACTGCCTCTAGTAAATTCACCCCACGATTTCTCTATCCACTAATGGCCTTCACAATTCCCGAATATGGGAGGGAAGCCCATTTGGGCTCATTCAATCTGAGACACAGCACAGAATGACTCAGTGGCTTCTTTCGTTTAAGAGCCTCAGAACACGAAACCATCAGAGCTCCGACTGTCTGTTCCCGTGGTTAAAATGAGGTCTTCTATCCCAGTGGTAAGCGCTGCCCTAACCTTTTGCTGGAACAGATTCCTTTCGGCCAAAACACGTTCCAGTTTTTCTGTGGTTCTTTTCAGTTCCTCCAGCTCTCTTTGGTTCTTGGTCTTTGGCATACTGCGCCCTCCACTCGCCTCATAACCTCGGTCCTTCTCCCCAGCGGCCGTGGCAGGGGTGGTGAGAGAGGCCACAGAGGAATAAGGCACTGGGCTCCAGGATTCAACTGACTTTCTTCTCTCAGAAAGCTCCTCTCTGTTAAAAGGGATCAACTGAATGGGAGCTCCTGAATCTCTAACATCTTTTGCGACACCCACAACAGCTACAAAAGGTCCCTTGTTCACTTCCTCCTTGTTTATCTTTGTGCTACCTCTGTTAGACTCTTCTGCTACCAATCTTGGCATCTGATCTTCTAATTCTTCAGGGAGCAGGGACCCCTGGTGTTGGTCGTGGGCCCCTGAATACAGCATGGAGACCTCCCTACTCTGACTAGTACTCTTGCTTGCTTCTGGGTATTCTGGGGAAAGGTAGGGCGGTGTGCTTCTCTCGGAACTGGATTTATCATGGCTGTTCTCCCCTTCTGGGTAGGCGACAGCTGCCTCAACCCTCCTATAAGGGCGGGGCATGGAATAATCTAGAGGAGGTGTTGTCCTCTCACTCTGGAGCCTTCTTCGTTTCTCTGCCGGCTCCTCTCCCAGGATCCATTTGTACTTACTGCAAGAAGAGGAAATTAAATTTTAAGCTGTCACAATACAAGCTAAATATATTCTTATCCTGTGGAGCCTCTCCCCAAATTTCCCGCATTAAAACTGACTCAAGCTTTTATCCGCAGAGCATTTCAGGTTGGGAATACAACTCAATCCCCAAACTTAAACCCTTCGACTCGTGCAACCTGCTGAGACAGCAATCACTCTGAAGGGAGAGCTGAGATCAAAAGGTATGAGAATCAGCATCCAGATATAACAAAACCAGGTTGATTTTGGTAAGAATTCTGAAAATAGGATTGAAACCAGCCTGACTTAGAGGAGTTTCCAAAATGCAAGGAAAGGCAAAAAAATACACACGCAAAATCCCCTAACACGAGAATGGAAAAAAAAAAAGGTCATAAAAAGCTCGGCAGAGTATGTGGAGGAAAACTGAGCCAGCTCGTTAATTTTAACATGTCACAAAAACCTTACAGTATCAAAGACTTACGCATATTTTTTATATTGCAACAGAACACCATACAGTTCATTTGCCAGCCAACTGGACTGTGACTATTGCCCATTATTCACTTGTAAAAGTTAATTAAAACACAGGGTGCTAGTCAGGAACAAACAAATTGAATCGGCCAATTCAAGTCATTTCCCTCTTAGGGCAAAAGAACTCCCGTGTCAGGGCAAACAGGCACTCCCTCGTTTCTTCAGGAAAGCACAGGACAGTAATCTTGAGTCACCTTCCATTTCTGACTGCTAGGTACACTGACTGTTGGAGGAATTAACAAAACAAACTGGTGCCATGAAATCCGTAGGCATGATTTTAAAATGCAGTAGGACAGGGACCCCCACCCCAAGTTTTACCCAGATCACTCTTCTGTCTTCTCTGCACAAAACCAAAGAAGCTTCAAGGTATTAAATCAACTCTCAAATTTTCAGTGAGAAAGAGTCGGGCATGTTATGGGCCACCTCACCATATTTTGAGGCCACTCAGTTTTCTCTGCAATTTTTGAGAACATCGGTAAGACATCTCAAACCTTAGCTTCTTACAGCACCCTGAATATTCTTCAAAACCATTGTTCACTCAGAAAGAAAACTGGTCTGCATCTTGATAGATCTTGTTGTGCCAACCTTAGGGGGAAAGCCAAAGTATCTGTGGGCAATGTGAGAACACACAGATCCATCCACGTAGCACGTGTGAGGGCCGCTGCGGACGGCCCGCCTAGCTGCAGCGCTGAGAAAGACAGCAGAACAGTTGGTTCACAGGTCTTCATGACGGAAGGGTATGGGATACTACACAGCAACACCCAAAGTTTTATGAAAGGCAGCGAAAGTCAAACTATCTGCCTTCTCTTCGTTTTCCCACCTCTAAGGGTTCTGTCCTTAATTCTCTTCTCTTCTCTCCCCTTATTTTTCTTTGGTAATCTCATACAACCTCTTGGCTCTAACCTCTGGTTAGTAACTCGAAAGTCATTTCCCCAGCCCTGATTTCTAGTACGGAATTTCCAATTGCCCATCACTCATTCTTTCCTGCAGGTCCCACTGGTACCTCAGGATGTATAAAACTGGCCTTTCCATTTTCATCTTAAAACCTGTTCCCTCTCCTATGTTTCTGATGTTTGTTATGACACCAGCAAACACTCAGTAATTTCATATAGGGTTCTACTAGTATCAATACTCAAATTCAAGCTCACCTTACCTCTCCTGAACTATTTCAGTGGCTTCCTCCAGTCTCCCCTACTCTCACCTCCAGATCACCCACTGCCACGTTAATCTTCCTAAGGCGATGCTCTGATTGTGTTATACCCTTACTTGAAATCTTTATGTACTGCTCCCCACAACAGAAAAGCTCAAATGCCATAGCTTAGTCCATTTGGAGTGGACTCCGAAACATAAGAAACATTTGTTGAACACTTACTCTGTGCCAGACAGTGTGACAGGTGCTTAATGTGTGTGGTCTCATTCCATTTTCCCAATAACGCTGAAGTAGGTGGTGGTATTACCCACAGTTTTTGAAGAGGATGCTCAGACCTAGAGAAGTTCACTTTCTCAAGGTCATGCAGCTAGTCAGTGGCAGATCTGGGACAGAACTTGGTCCTAGCTGCTCTCTCATTCCCTGCCTTCAAAATCACCAGCTAAAATAAATGCCCCATGATTTCTTCTGCTGCTTCTTTTGACTGGAATGCCCTTCTCCTACCAACACTGCAAGTCTGAGTCCAGCTCAAATGATACTTCAGAATTCCCAAAGCACCTTAGCTCTCTATTTTAATGTATATCACTTTTTACAGCGTGCATATCAGTCTCTTCTAAGTTCCCTACTAAAGTACCAAAGTAGAAACTCCTTGACCAAAGAAAGTTTAACTTACTGTGCTAGATGGGAATGAAGGAACAAAACCTTGCACATAAGAGGAAATCAAAACAAAACTACTATGTGAATGAGAAAAAAAACAGGTGGATTTTACTTATTGGTTCTATAACTACTTACTAGTTTTGTAATTAAAGTCTGGTTCTTCCCTTTAGGGATTGATTCTTATTCTAGACCTGTAGTCACTCAGTTTAGTAAGGATTAATTTAGGGTTTGAATAGCAGGAATTCTTTTCCAACTGCATAATTTCTTCTCATTTTCTTTCTTCTTTTTGTCATATCCCTCAAAGGTCTGTCTGCAGAGGATCAAGCTGATATTTTGATAGGGATTGCATTGAATATGTAGCTCTATTTGGGGAGTACTGCTATCTTATCAACATCACATCTTCTGACCCATAAACACGAAATGTCTTTCCATTCATTTAGGTTTTCTTTATAGTTTTCAGTTCCCAAGCCGTACTTGTACTTCTGTTAAATTTATTCCTAAATACTTCATTTTTGAAGCTACTGTAAATAGAATTATTTTGCTGTTTTCTTAAATTTTTGGTGGCTATTTATTTGAAGTATAATTAACATAGTGTTACATTAAAGTGTACAATATAATGATTCAACAATTCTATACATTATTCAGTGCTCATCAAGATAAGTGTATTTTTAATTCCTTTACCTATTTCATCTATTCCCCTGCCACCCCTCCTCTGGCAACCACCGGTTCATTCTCTGTATTTAAGAATCTGTTGTTTCATTTGTCTTTTCTCTTTGCTTGTTTTGTTTCTTAAATCCCACATGTGACTGAAATTATATGATATTTCTTTCTGACTTACTTCGCTTAGGATGATACCCTCTAATGTTGCAAATGGCAAGCTATTGTAAACAATGCTGCAATAAACATAGGGCTGCATATTACTTATTCAAATTAGTGTTTTTATTTTCTTTGGGTAAATACCCAACAGTGGAATTACTGGATCATATGGTAATTCTATTTTTAATTTTTTGAGGAAACGCCATACTGTTTTCCACGCTAGCTGCACCAATTTGCATTCTCACCAACAGTGCATGAAGTTCCCTTTTCTCCACATCCTTGCCAACACTTTTTATTCCAGGTCTTTTTGATTCTAGCCATTCTGACAGGTGTAGGGTGATATTTCATTGTGGTTTTGACTTGCCTTTACCTGATGATTAGTGATGTCGAGCATCTTTTCATGTATCTGTTGGCCATTTGTATGTCTTCTTTGGAAAAATGTCTATTCAGGTCCTGTGCCCATTTTTAATCAAGTTATTTGTGGGTGTTTTTGGTGTGTAAGTTCTCCATATATTTTGTATATTAGCTCCCTTATTGGATATATAATTTGCAAACACCTTCTCACATTCAGTAGGTTGCTTTGACATTTTGTTAGTTTCCTTTACTGTGCAAAATCTTTTTATTTTGGTGTAGTTCCAAAAGTTTAATTTTGTTTTTGTTTCCCTTGCCTGAGGAGACATATTGAGAAGAATTTTCTATGGCTAATGTCAAAGCTTTCTTCCAGAACTGTTTTAATTTCTGTTGTTTTTTTCAAAGAGCTGATTTTTGTTTCCACTGATTTTTCTGTATTGTATTTCTACTCTCTATTTCATTTCCATTCTGATCTGTGTTCTTTCTTTCTTTCTGCTTGATGTGAGTTTAGCTGGCTCTTGTTTTTGTAGTTTCTTAAGTGGAAGTTTAGGTTATTGACTTGAGCTCTTCCTTCAATTTTAAAATGAGCATTTACAAATATAATTTTCTCTTGGAGTGCTTTAGCTTCATCCCATACGTTTTGATATACTTTGCTTTCATTTTCATCTTCTCAAGATATTTTCTAATTTCCCTTGTGATCTCTCCTTTTACTCATTTGTTATTTTGAAGTGTTGTTTAACAGCCACATATTTGTGAATTTCCCAAGTTTCCTTCTGTTGTTGATTTCTAATTTAATTCCAATGTGACTGTGGTACATCCTTTGTATATCAATCCTTTCAATTTGTTGAGGCTGTTTCATGGTCTAACATATGGTCTAATCTGGAGAATATTCCATGTGCACTTGAGAAGAATATGCACTGTGCTTTTCTAGGGGTGAAGTGTTCTATACATGTCTGTCAGGACCAGTTGGTTTATGTCATTCTTCAACTCTTCTACTTCCTCGCTGATCTTTTACCCGTTAAGGAAGGTAGGGCAATGAAGTCTCCAACCATTATTGACATCTATTTCTCCCTTTGATCCTGTCTGCTTTTGCTTCATGTATTTTTGGGGCTCTGTTGTTAGGTCCATATGTAGGTATAATTATTACATCTTCTTGATGAACTTTATCATATATAAAGGAACTTTATCTTTTTTTTGTTTAAAATCTATTTTGTCTTGGGACACCTGGGTGACTCAGTTAGTTAAGTGCTTGACTCTTGATTTCAGCTGGGTCATGATCTCACAGTTTGTGAGACTGAGCCCCACGTAGGGCTCTGTGTTGACAGTCTGGAGCCTGCTTGGGATTCTCTCTCCCTCTCTGCCCTTCCCCCACTCATTCTCTCTCTCTCTCTCTCTCTCTCTCTCTCTCTCTCTCTCTCAAAATAAATAAATACAAACTTTAAAAAGTCAAGTCTATTTTGTCTAATGGTACCATAACCACTCCACCTCGTATGGTTGCTATCTGCATGGTATATCTGTTTCCATCCTTTTATTTTCAACCTTCTTGTATCTCTGAATCTAAAGTGTGTCTCCTGTATATCTGAATCTTTAAAAAATCTAATCTGATAATTTGTGTTTTGATTGGATAGTATAAACTCGTCATATTTAACATTATTATTGAAATGACAGAATTTACATCTGCTACTTAGCTTTCCGTTTTCTACATGTGTCATGTGTTTTTTGTTCCTTCCTCTACTGTGTTTCTTTTTTATGTTATGTGGATATTCTCATTTAACATTTACAAATCTAAAAATACATTGCTATAATTATTATTTTATGTAATGTTATATCTTTTGAGGAAGCTGAGAGAAGAAAGCAGAGCCTTCACATATTGATAATGTTTACAGAGTTTGCTAAATCAACCTTCTTGTTTTTCCATTTTAAGTTTTCTTCATTTTTTACTATGGTGTTATTTCCTTACTCCAATACTGCTTTGCTCCCCACCCACCTCTTCTGTGTTGTCATTGGCAAGTATTTTACATCTGTAGATCAGGCCAATAATAAAGTTATAGATGTATATAAAATTATATACAAATATATACATATTGCTTTGTGAAATTATTAATTAAATTAGTTAAGAATAGAAATAGGAGGGGTGCCTGGGTGGCTCAGGTGGTTAAGCATATGACTTCAGCTCAGGTCATGATCTCACAGTTTGTGGGTTCAAGCCCCATGTTGGGCTCTGTGCTGACAGCTCAGAGCCTGGAGCCTGCTTCAGATTCTGTGTCTCCCTCTCTCTTTGTCCCTCCCTCATTCATGCTCTCTTTCTGCCTCAATAATAAGCATAAAAAAATTTTAAGAAAAGAACAGAAATAGGAAACTGCCATTATATTGGCTTTTATAATTAGATGCCACTGCAAGTGCTCTTTTGTTTCTTCATGTGAACTTGGATTAATGTCTGGTATCACTTGTTTCTAAGCCTAAAAACTCTCTTGAGTATTTCTTGAAAGGCGGTTTTGCTAGAAACAAATTCCATCTGCTTTTGTTTATGTGCAGATGTATTTCTTTCACCTTCATTCCCTTAAAATAGTTTTACTGGATTTAAGATTCTAGCCTGACACTCTTCTTATACTACCTTGAATATGTGATCCTACTGGCCTCTAGTTTCCAGTTTTCATGAGAAGTCAGCTATTAATCTTACTGGGGTTCTCCTGTACATGATGAGTATTTTTCTCTTGCTGCTTTAGAGATGTTCTCTTTGCCCTTGGCTTTCAATATTTTCACTATGCTATGTCTGGTTGTTAATCTCTTTGGACTTGTCCTATTTTGAATTTGTTGAGCTTCATGGATGTGTAGATTAATGTTTTTCACCAGAGGGGAAGGTTTCAGCTACTGTTTCTTTGAATATTTTTTCTACCCCTTTTCTTCCTGTACCTCCTACTCTGCATATGTTAGTATACTTAATGGTGTCCCACATTCATTTCGAGGCTCTGTTCATTTTTCTTCATTCTTTTTTCCTCTCTGTTCTTCAGATGGCATAATCTCTAACTGATATATCTTCAAGTCTGCGGATTCTTTTCTGTCAACTGTAATGCACTGTTGAGGCTTTTTAGTGAAATTTTCATGTCAGTTACTATGCTTTTTACCTCCAGAATTTCCATTTGGTTCTTTTATATATGTATTTACATATAAAATATATAGACAAAGGTACAGATATAGAAACAGATATAGATGTAGGTATAAATCATTTCTGTCCCTTTACTGATACTCTCTAGTTGATGAGACATGGTCTCTTTTTAGTTCTTTGAACATATTTACAATGGCTGCTTTCAAGTTTTTGCTAAATCAAACCTCTGGGTCTCTTCAAGAGCAGTTTCTAATATTTGCTTTTTTTCCTGTGTACAGGTCACACTTTGCTGTTTCTTTGCATGTAGAATAAATTTTTTGTTGACAACTGAGTATTTTTTGAAACTTTTTTTAAGTTTCTTTACTTATTTTGAGAGAGAGAGAGTATCTGCAGGGGAGGGGTAGAGATAGAGGGAGAATCCCAAGCAGGCTCCACACTGCCAGCACAGAGCCCAATGCCGGGATCGAACTCATGAAACCACAAGATCATGACCTAAGTGGAAAGCAAGAGTTCGACGCTTAACTGACTAAGCCACCTAGGCACTCAGATCTTTTATTTTTTTTAAGATTTCTTATTTTTAAGTAATTGCTAGATTCCATGTGGGGCTCAAACTTACAACCCTGAGATCAAGAAACTCATGTTCCACCAACTGAGCCAGCCAGGCATCCCAACAACTGGATATTTTAGATAACACAATACAGCAGCCCTAGATACTGATCCCATCTCCCGGAGAGGTTGATACTGTTGTTGTTTGCTTGGTTGTTTATTTAGTGACTTGGCTGAACTGACTCCATGAAATCTATTTCCTTTACAGTATGCAGCCTCTGATGTTCCTGTTCAGATTTCTTCTTGGTTTTTATCTTTTACCTGGCAACCTAGGAGTCACCCTTGGGTCAGCATAGGGCACATTACTAGTCAAAGATTGTGCTTAAGTCCTCTTAGCCAGTTAGATTTTTATCCTTTGTTGTTGGATGTTTGTGTGGCTTGGTGGCTGCGATCACAGTTCAAGGAATCTGTTTCTATCCTATATTCAGCCAGGTAGTAGCAGCTTGGATTTTTCCCTTTCTAGTCACCTGTGAGTGGGCACAACTTTGAGCGTGCACACAGTCTTCTACTCCACCAGGAAAGTGTGATTTATCTTTAAGCCTGGTTTCCTAGGAATAACCCCTGGGTCAGGAAAGCTTATTGTTCAGCCAGTGGTTAAAGGCTGTGCTTAAGCCCTTAGAGCCAGTGAGAGCCCTGTCCTTTGTTGTTTGATCTGTGTGAGGCTCGAGGACTGCTTTAAAGTCCACCTTATGTCCTAGTTTGATTGCTCTTGTGTAAATGAAGCCTTGGGCTTATGCCCAGTTTTCCTAATCCTAGGGCTGACCACCATCCCAGTCTTCCTGACTTTTTCCTTGGTATTCTCTGTTATCAAACTTCTAATTGCTCAGTCATCTTGCTTGTTGTAACTTGTATCATGGAGCTCCGAGTGTCTTCTTAATTACTGCTCACCAAGATTTCCTTTTTTTTTTTTTTAATTTTAGAGAAAGAGAGAAAGAGCACAGGCAGGGCAGGGGAGAGGAACAGAGGGGAAGAGAGAGAATCTTAAAACAAGCTCCACACTCAGGGCAGAGCCTGACGTGGGGCTCAATCCCACCACCCTCGGATGATGACTGAGCCGAAATCAAGAGCTAAACGCTCAACTGACTCAGCCGCCCAGGCGTCCCTCCCATTATTTTTGACAATGCTTTTAGGAATGGAAGTCTCCACGATCTGTTCCACATCAAGTCAGCTCCTCTTTCCCTAAGCAGAGCCTCAGTTCCACTGTGCAGAAGTGGCATAAAGAAAAGAAAATTTTCTTTATGAATGGGAGCTGGGTAAGGTTTTTTGGCTTGCTTCTTCAGGCATGAACTTCTGCCCCACAAGCAAGCTGGGGCTAGAGCAATAGATCAGGATTGTCAATATACTGTCCCGAGGTGAGTGCTTTGCCCCTGAGTAGGGGCTGTGAGTCTGCCTGGAATAGAGCTTCAGCACGACTGGCGGGGGGGCGATGAGAAGTGTCAGAAGCCTGCCCCTCCCAGGTGAAACCATAGTTGTAGGCTGGGGGCTAGGGAAAGGGAGAACCGCCAACTTCTTGACCATTCTCACCTGGATTAGAGCTCCCCGAGAAGTTTTTGTAAAATGCAGCTTGAAGGTGGGTAAGAGCAAGCTAAATAGTGAAGACTGTTGCTGTTGTTTCTGCAATTTCATAGATTTTGTTGAATAAATATTTATGTGCTGTATTGCTTCTAGGACAATTTCTAGGAACTCTGAATGATTGTTTTGCTCTGTTCAATAATATTTTCCAGTTAAATTGTTATTTGTTCTTGAAAGAGTCCATCACACTCCTCATTTCTCTGTTCTGGAAGTTGCTCTCAAAAATCATCTTTTAAAATATTAATACTAGCGGCTGAATCGACCTTACTAATTTATCAAACTGTTCTACTTCTACCTGTATTTGTTGTTTCAAATATTCCCTTAAACGTACTAGAATGTCTTTCTTCCTCTTCTTCAACTATCACAGTGTCATTTGGATGGTATTTTTTGTTATCCTTTTAAAACATGCACTAATTATAATTAGCCTTTGACATACTGTTTATTCAAGGGATCTCTAAATATCTAAATAAATTACAGGTACGAATTCTCTCCTTTTCTCATATGCCAATGGATCCTTTAGACTTTAAGTTTGTATCACACATATGAAAAATAGCATATATTGGAGATCCTCACATATATAGCTTTACCATAAGCTCCTTCATCTTTTACTCCATTACTGCCTTAGAGCATTGCCTTTCAGGGGCGCCCGGGGGGCTCAGTCAGTTGAGTGTCCGACTCTTGATTTTGGCTCAGGTCATGATCTCACGGTCTGTGAGATCTCGCCCTGTGCTGGGCTCTGTGTTGATAATGCGGAGCCTGCTTGGGACTCTTCCTCTCTCTCTCTCTCTCTCTGTCTCTCTTTCTCTCTCTCAAAAATAAACAAACAACAAAAAAGAACATTGCCTTTCATTCATCAAGCACTCAAATATATGCAGAATGAATAAAGAAAAAAGGAGTATTTTCTTTAACAAAAATAAGCTAAATGATTATGCCTGCCTACATGCTGGGTGAACCTATTCTTTACTGCAAGTACTCCCATCCCCTTGCTAGTTTGTGAAAACTCACAAAGGTATTTCCAATGGCACCTCTGGGGCCCTGTACCCTGCTAGAACTTTTAAAACCTCTCTAGGATAGTGTAGGCTTTATTTTATCTAGAGCTGTACTGCATGACCCAAGGAGCCTTATCAGCTTTAGGTTTTGATAACAGGGACATGTGTAACTCCTGACTAAACCTATTATTTCAAACATTGTTTTGCCAAGAAAACCTTGTAAATTTGACTGAACTCTTGTGTACCTTCATTTTTTCCTATAAAAAGGCAGATTCTGCAACCAATCTGAATCCCTTTATACATGTAGCTGAAAATGACATAATCATTTTACTGACCTTACGTAAACATAACATTAGCAGCAGCAATGATCACGTATCTTTTTCCCTTGAAAGAATATTATCGTCAAATTAAAGTTACACATGATTGAAGTACTCTACCTATCCTCTATAGCCAAAACCCAAATCTCAATACAGCAGCTCCAGAAAGAACTCATACAGAAATCCCATTAAAGACTGATGAAGTATGCCACCCAATGGACATACTGCCATACTGCATTCATAAAAAACACCTAGGTATCAGCATTTGCAGTCTCCTTCAGATTACCAGAAATCACTCTAGAGTAACAAAACAAACACTGAAGCAAAAAGAAAAGCCGTCACAGCAGAGAAAGAATAGTCTTCAAGGGCAAGGAAATGTTGATACGTCAGTGGCAATTTGGGTGTGTGAGCGTCTCAAGGAGACCAAAGTAGAGAGATAACAATGTGCTTCGAAAACACATGACGCTTTACTGTCTATCCCTCCCAACGTAAAATGGGAGCTGGAAAATGATGTATGGGAACAGAGTCAAATTAGACTCAAGGCTCTGAGACTGAATGGACTATATTCTGTGGCACAGTTCAATCTTAGAAATTGCTCCTTCAGTATGACTCAGATTTAATATTAGTTACTGAGTACCTATTATCTTCCAAGGCACTGTTCTAGATGATTTCATACAGATATTCATTTACTTCCCTTAGTGTTATGTTGTTTTGCTCCTAATAGCTTACTTCCTCTTGGGACTTTCTGCTCATGTTCGGGGGTGGAGGGTAGGTGGGGGGTCACGCAGTTCTTTAAGTACCTACAGTGTTCAATTGTGGAAGAATCACAGAATAGGGACCTGCACAAATGCAGAGATGTATGTCTGGCTAGATGAGAAGCTGAAGAGACTCAACTAAGAAGAAAACAATCCATTATATAATCATCACATTATTGATGACTGCAGAAGTTTCTACTTTTAGAGAGCAACTGTGTACCTGCCTCATGGTTTGGCCCTGCCAGAAGTGAGAAGCATAGCAGAGAGGAGAAGACAAGTCATAATTAGGAGTCCTGAGTTCCAGTCTCATGGTAGTAGAGGGGCAGTCATGTCTTTCAGCTTCAAACACTCCTGTTATTTAAGAGAAAGAAAAGGTGTGCTTCTTCCTGTTATAAAGACTAACAAAATCGTACCAAGGAGGTGCTAGAAGATGGACATGGGAGGCCCCAAACTAAACTCATACCAACACTGACACAAACTAATGGTTATTTTTTATATGTGAATGACAAGTATTAGGTCTATGGGGCCCCATAGGACCAATCATAAGGAGAGAAGTAATGCTGATCTAGGTACCATTCCCTTACATTTGGATTGCACATTATGCTTTTCAAAGAGTTCTCATGGCCGTTATTTCACTCATGCAGTTCCCAACATAATGTGAACACGCAAAACATAAATGAGAATTTTTCAGATTGCTACCTCAAGAGAGAGAGAGACAGACTTGACATAGCAGGTGTAATGTCGAAAACTTGGAAATACACACAACACGGAAGTCTATAAGCCCCAAATGCTGTTCCTCCATCTGAGTTCCATTCTAGGCCTTAGGAAAAACATAAGCATAAACATGATAACCATACTGACTTAGTCTACAGGTCAACAGACCGGAGGGTCACTACTGAAGAGAGACTATGCTTTTCACCCACCTGGAAAATTGAAAAACACTGGAATCCAGAGGCTTAAGCCGAAGAGAAGCTGTCCTGCTTTCTTCTCCAACAGACGGAGGCTGGCTAGGACTCTCGATTGCCTGATAGCCAGTTGTCTTATTGTTCAATTCGTCCATATCTTGAATAGCAGGGATCTTCAGTGGATTGGTGAGCACCTAGCAAAGAGAGAAAGGATGCATAAAAAATCCCAAATCAAATGAAACACCAAAGGATGGGTCAATCCTTCTGATGCTCGGAGAAAACACTTGGCCAAATAAAAAGAAACTGGTTTCCTACACAAGACAAACAGCGCGCGGTAATGTACACTAGAACACTGAACCCGGTTCAGTTATAACCTTATCAGCTGCACACCAACAGACCTCCCAACTCACTTATTGGCTCCTAGAGTCATTCCACCCACAACGTAAAACCCAGTCCCCCTAATCACCACCTAATTCTCTCCTGTGACCCAGTTTTAAGGCTGGGTTTTCACTCTTCTGCTATCTGTGAGGCCGGCAGAGATGGAGGGAATAAGTATTGCAGCGAGTGTCAGTGCTGGTTTTGGAGAAATGCATGCGAGACTAATGTACATTCACAGTGCACACACACGGAGACATGCATCTAAGATCCTGTAGGAGAGCCAGCTTATGAAGACAGTACAGATGATGAAGGTGCAGGAAATGTAATGGGAAGGTAAACTGAATGAGGACAGGGCGGTCCCAGGAAATCTCCCAATATCCAGATCAGACTATTAAGCCAAGACATTAGGGTCTGAAACCTGTGTATTCATATACCCGGGTCTCGGCAGGATATCAGAAGAAGAATAAATCGCCTCTATCCTCACCAGTCTGACCTACCCTGACTGAGTGGGTAGAAGGTGAATCTAACATGCGACTAGCAGATATCTCTGGGAAAGAGGGTCATGAGGACAATCATGCAGAAAGGCAAGGTTGGGTAGGGAAAATACATGGGTGCTATGGTGGCTGTCAGGAAAGGAGTGTCCCTGAGAGGACGGCCAACCTTATTGCACCCTTCAGCGTCCGGAGCTGGGCAACCATGTCCGAGAGACAGTGCTCCTGAAAATTCAAAACAGCAGAGTCTTTATAAAGCCAGCCAGCCTGAAAGCGGGGAGAGGGAAGGGGCACAAAGAACCACCCCTTCTTCCCAAGAGGAAGGAGGAAGGAATCACCCCTGAATCCTGGAAGAAAGGAGACTGAGGAAAAACTGCTCAACAGGAGCAGCGTGTGTGAGAATGGAACCCAACCCTAATATTCTGTGACATTGGATGTGATATTCACACTGTCCAGAATCAGTATGGAATCCCAGTCTGGGCAATACATGATTTGGCTCTTCTATTTTTGGTGATCTGAACATCAGTAACAGCAGATAAAAGCAAAATCAAAAGATGTAACAGAAAACAGACCACCAGAAGGAATGGTTCAGGATTTCTATGGAGCTTTCAAGACTGTTGCTTCCTTCCACCTATGTCCTCTGCAGGGGAAAATTTCATGTGAGAAAAGAAAGAGGACAGACAGTCTCTCACCTGGTGGTTCTCACTGTCCACTGGCAGCTTCTTCTTCTTCTCAAGAACTTGATCCCTAAAAGAGAAAAGTGCTATTGAGTTCCCTCAAGAAATTTCTCAGTCTGAA
The DNA here is from genome assembly GCF_006229205.1 of Suricata suricatta. NCBI lineage: Eukaryota > Metazoa > Chordata > Mammalia > Carnivora > Herpestidae > Suricata > Suricata suricatta. The sequence goes on from NC_043717.1 coordinate 72,209,228, forward strand.
ATGGATTACCAGTTGCAGACTTAGGTTATAATGTTCCATCCAATTTAAATAGTGTGGGCCTCACTGAATAAATTACGGTGCTTTCCTAAACTCTGCTACTTAAGAGGGAATTCAAATGCCCCATCAAAAGAGCGAGGGTGAGGGGAAAGTGAGAGACTAAAGACAGTCACTAGTTGGACACTCAGGAGATGATCAGCAGAAATAAAGAATTGGGAGAACAGAGAAGTGAGAGGGAAATCGTTAAAAATTAAAAAAAAAAATCACCTCTCTTCTCAAAGGTCCCCTGTCCTATTAGGGTCAGGCTCCTCTACTGTCTGATCTAGAACCTTAGGTATACTCAACTGTTTCTTAGCTTTGTTCAAGTACAGGTCTTCACCAGTGAGTTCTTGCTCCTCTGGAACAGAGCATCTCCTGCAGTACAGAGAAGAAATCATCTTTTGGATACAAAACGGGCTTTTCTGTTTTACCCTTTACTTTCCTTACAACTATGACAAGGCAGGTCATTGAGGTTAACAACCCTCTAACATCACAGAGTTCAGAATCCACCCACATTACAAAACCCATGTGCAAGTTAACAGGTAGCAATTCTTATTTCAAGGCATACCGTCCTCTGATTACTTTTGGTGCCTGTATCACCTTTCTCCCACGACATTCACCACCGCGTTACTAGTTTTGGTGCGGATATCACTTCTTCCACAACATTCGAAGCATTTGACAGCTACAAAGTTCCTATTATGATGGACAGCAAGAAGCATAATCTCTACTCTTACACAGTGAGTTTCAAGAGAGACCTGTTCCCATATAAAGAGATTATTGCTGAGAGTAGGACCTTGGTCTCTTGCCTCTTGTTTACTAAGAAAGTAATTCCCCAAGTGCAGTTTAGAAGCATGAAAATACCTAAACTAGCAATGATGCCTGAAAAAGAAAATCAGAGGCTATGACAGAGAGAAACAAAAAGGGATTAGGAGCTTACACCGCAAAACCAACACAACAGAGATTAGCAAAGAGGAGAGAAAGGGGGATTCTGTAAATGGAAAGACATCTGCTCTCTGTAAAGCGCAAGGAAGAGAATTTTAGGAGTTAACACTAAAAGGAGTTGTAGAAAGTGGATTCGAAGATCAAAAGCAATCACAGGAACAAATAAACACAAGTCTGTTACACCTATCTTATTTTATTTTGTTTTATTTTAAAGTTTATTTATTTATCTTGAGAGAGAGAGAGAGAGAGAGAGAGAGAGAGAATTCCAAGCAGGCTCCACGCTGTCACCACACAGCCTGATGTGGGGTTTGATCCCACGAGCCATGAAATCATGACCTGAGCTGAAATCAAGAGTCAGATGCTTAACCCACTAATGCAGTCAGGTGCCCATTCTACCCATTTTATAAGGAGGCAGTGTCCTAGAAGGCTATGTGTCCCGGACTGAGTATAAACTGAGAGAGGATACAGGAGTCCAAAATGAGCCTCCTAAGTGCTCAGTCCCATATTCTAATCACAGGATCCCAGGTATTCTCCAGGGAGAGGTCCTGAGGCACCTGTGGAGACTGTGAAGGAATGCCTACTCATTTCAGACCTAGACCTCATTTATTGAATTTCTTCCACTTTAAACATTTCTTTCTAAAACGCATTCCCTGTTTTACTACTTTTTTTCTCCTGCTGTGTATCATGCAGAAAAAATATTAAGAAAATCACAGCTAAATTGAAGCAAATAGGATAATTATTCTGAATCTCTGTGACTACTGAGTCAAATAAATATTTGTTATATTGAAATGAAAGCTCCTGGACATGCCAGGCACTATCTAGATGTTACATGCTGCAAGGGACATATAAACAAATGGCATTAAATGTAAAATATGTACTATAATAGATTCAGGCATAGGAAGCATATGAGTGAAAGCAACTAAACGTGAAATTTAAAGCCCTTGTTCTTGAATGGTTTACAAACTCTTGAAGAGCCAAAGCATATACATATGAAAAGCATCTAAAAAAACACAAAACAGTATGTGAACAAATGTCAAGAATTAAATACCATGGGAAGCTAGCATAAAATCACTGTAAAGTATTGTCAACAGGGGAAGTATCACACAAAATACTTAAGCTTCCCAGATGGATATGATTTGGAGAGGCAGATGGAATGCAGAAAGTCCCTGTAAGCAAGGAGAATGATACTATCAAGTCACGGAGGAGGGAATAAACGGGGCGTGTGCTGGGAACACAGAAGCCAAAGGCCTGGCCAAAGCACAGGATTTGGGTTAAGTACAGTGAAAAATAAGGCTGCATAGGAAGGGTGGGATCAGTTAGCAAGGGGCTTGGATGCCAGGCTGACGAGTAGAGGCTTGACAGAAAAACTGTTTTAGTGGGGAAAATGAGTGAAAGGGAGTGGGACTCCAGTTATGGAATGCATAAGTCACAGGAATAAAAGGTACGGGGTGGGCAATACAGTCAGCGGTAGTGTAATAGTGTCCTACGGTGACAGATGGGAGCCACACTTGTGGTGAGTACAGCATAACATACAGAGTTACTGAGTCACTATACTCATGCCATACATGCGGAAGCCATGTAATATTATAGATCAACTGCACTCAAAAAATGTTTCTCTAAAGGTGTTTTAGAATCGAGAGACAAATCGGGAATTTTCTCTGGTGCAATAACCTTACCTGTACTTTGGATGGGAATTGTAGTAACAAAACCATCTTGCAGGTAGTGTAGATGGATCAACCTTTCCAGGAAGCTTTCTCCATTTAAGACACTCATCACACTGTACCCATGTCTGGTCAGGAATCTTCCTGAATGAAGGAAACAGAAGTATGACTGTGTATATCCTAGCTCTGTGCCCTTACATTAGAAAGGCACACCCTAAAAAGGAAAGAATCAAATTTTACATATGAATTGTGTTAGAACTGTAATGTTATGGTCTAGGATGTCTAAAATATGCATCTTGAACTTCAAAAATAAACTAAGAATTATACTGATATGGATAAGAAAAATAGTAACAAGTCTTAACCTGGTAAGCTACCATTATTTATGGAAGTAAATAATATTTATCCAGAATCTCTTGTTCTAAGCAACAAAGAGCATCATTTTAATTCTCACTGAGTAGGAAGAATATATATTACAGTATTACCAAGAAATAAAACCCATAGAATTATTGTATTTGCTTCTATCCAACTGTGTAACAAGTTTAAAATGCCTTTGTGGGAGTCACGGAAGCATCAATATCAAAAAGCCTCCCCCATTTCCCTGCAGACTCCCTAGTCCTCTCTTTTTTTCTATTCAAAAGTCTTTGTTGATACTTCAACCAAAATTTTATTAGGTTGATATCCTCAACATTAATCTTAAAAAGTCCTATAAATGTGATTAAATCTCATAACTAGAAATGGTGGCTTCAGTCCAACAACTGGGTGAAATTAAGGTAAAATCCTTTCAGAGTTCTATGCTTAAGACACAAAGCCCCTCAAAGCCCTGCCAGGAAGCATAACCCAGTTACCTACACCTTAGAGTGAAGATGTTTCTCTGTGAAAGGAGGTGGCTCATATAGAACAGAAATAGTCAGCATCTAAGGTGTGAAAAGCAGACTAGAGGGAGAAGACTGGAGAAAAGAAACAGAAACAGGGTGTAGGGGCACCAAGGGCCAGTTTGAGAAATATGTAATTTAGCTTAGAGCATGATGTGCATATTTTACATTTATACTGCTCTGAACAGTGGCCATTTTCAATAGAGTGATGGAGTTCTTTTATGTCTTAGTTCATATCTTTTTCTTCAGTCTTTATTTTGTTTAAATAATGCTTTTTTTTCTAGCTAGTAGAATAGCACCTCATTACAGAAAAACTGGAAAATATAGGAAGATACAAAGAAGAAAATAAATGGCACTCATATTTCTACCACTCAAACCCAATGTCCTCTTCTTGTTTAAAAGTCTGTTTTAACATAGAGAACTCGTATGTGGTTTCGGATATATAGCTTCTTTATCTCCTAGCTCTGGGCTGCTCCAACCTTGAAACCTCTCAGTTTTAAGCTCACGGCTGACCTCTGGTGTCCATCTATTTCCATACAGCTACTGTTTTATTTAGAGCCAGAGACAGCAAAGGGCAGTTTCAGCAGTAGTGGGAGGGGAGAGGAAAGATCACGCTGGCTTTGGTTTTGCGGTGGATGCACAGAAGAGTTGCCTGCAGAAGCATGCCAATATGACTGCCTTGGAGAGAAGCATCAGAGACAGCAAATCCTTGCCTCAGGCTACGTCAGACTATGGAAGATCCTTTTATCCAGGCAGATAGGAGAGGCATTTAGCTTGTGTTTGCAATAAATAGGTAGTTAAAGGGGCTGTACCATACTGCCCTATTGTATCCTTCCAGAAAAGTATCGTGGCTAAGCACTTGGGCTTGGGGGTCTGACTGCCTATATTTGAACCTTGTATCTACCACTTTCTACTTGTCTCATCTTGAGCAAGTTACTTAAGCTCTTGGTATCTCAGTGTCCACATTTGTAAAAAGGTAATAATATCATCTGTCTCTTCCACAGGGTTGTTGTAATGATCCAATGAATCTAAATACATGTAAAGGGCTTAGACCAGTTGACAGGTATGTAAGTACTCAATAAAGAGTAATAATTATTACAATTCTGCCCCCAGAAAAGTTGAATAACACACACATATCTAGCAATATATGAACATCTGTTTCATGGCATTTATCACTGCTTATTTGAAAGGCAAAAAAAAATGGCCTCTTGTCCTCACTGGCATGTCTTTGAAAACCACAGATGTTGGACATGAACAGAGATCTTTAGAGTGAAATTTACACAACAGACAGTCATGTTGTACCACAACAAAATTTTGTGTCATACATTTGCCTGATAACTTCCATTAAAAAAAAACCCACGGGTGTCAACGCCAAAATGAACTTTTAATACTCTAATCCTTGTCATAATAGGGGTGTAACAGATTATATATGTGTTGCTATGCATTCTATGCTCTGTTTTATGTTCCTTTCCTGGCTTACTGAGGTATGTCATCCTGATCCACACTTCTGTATGTAGTTCCCGTCCTTGATAAATTCTACCTCTTTCCGGGTATGCTGGGTTCTCTACTTCTACCCTCAAATGCTTTGGTATAGGTCCAACAATGTTCACTAAGAATAAAGAGAAAGGAAGTTTGCTAAAATTTCTGAACACCTACTATATGCCAGGCACTGTGCTACGAATGTTATGCTCATTTCACATTCTCACAAAGGTGAAGTAACTTACTTATCCAAGCTCAACCAAACTACTAAACCGATCCACATTTTCAACCCTGGAGTGTCTCATTTCAATGGTCACTATCTTCCACTATATCACACTGCCTGTAGGATAAACTGACAGTACTAAACTCTTCATATTTATGACCCAAGCCACACAAGTGTTAAACCAGAAAGAAGAGGTCTAGAGAATGATGAAAACAGTACCTGTGATTTCCTATTTTTAGTTAATTAAACTTCGTATGTGAAAGCACCATCTTACCCTTGTTCCTTCCATTTCCTCTATGGATGTTAACCCCTGACACTAAATATCCTATAGTTACTACTCACGGTATTGGCCTGGCTATGGCTGAAGTTTCAAAATTCTCTTGGGAGGTCTTTTCCTTCCAATAAGCATTGAGCTTCTGGGCAAGGGCATTTATTGTCAACCTGCAAGAAAAAGCAAGAAGAAGCATGTCAGTGCTGAGGATCTGTTGAACAATTTTATCTTTGAGATGCTCCCATTTAACAGAGGCCAACAACGTAGAATATTTAGCCTAAATTTGAACATTTACACTTTCAGGAACTAGGAGGAGAATCTACTGCCTTTGCAAATTACATGTCAAAATGACGAAGTCATACTGTTGACTAGTCACTTTGGTTGAAAAGATAAAATGGTCACAAGTCCTAAGAAGTACTGTGGTCTTCAAATTTTCAGGGCTTTTAGAATCATGAGGTGGGAGAGCCGACATTCTCGACAATGCCAGAAGACTCAACTGCAGAGTTCAGACAGAGCCAAATACTGGTAAGTTGAAGGGGGAGCTGCTCAGACTCTCAGATGACTACAGGTAAACAATTCAGGGCCCAAGTTGAAAGTCAGAGGATCAAATACTGCATCCTACCTATTAAAAATCAAATACTAACTTAAAAATGTTTATGCAGTTCTTCATTCAAATGTGGATCACAGAAGTTACAATACCAATGGACAACAAAGTCCCCTACAACCTTCCACTACACATCTGTTAGTGGAGGCTGGACCGCAGCTCTGGCTCTTGCTCTCTCTCCTTTATCTCTCTTTCCAAATGAACAACAGTAAACCTAGGGTCAAATAATGTAAGGTGTAGAAATTCAAACGATGAATTTCACTTTTTTTTTAAACTTCGCTTTTAAAAACTGCCAATTCGAGTGACTAATTCCTATTTAATTCTAGAGCCTAGGATTACAATTTAGTTAATAATTTTTTTTAAATTTTTATGTTTTTTATTTATTTTTGAGAGACAGAGAGAGACAGTGCGAGCAGGGGAGGGTCACAGAGAGAAAGGGACACAGAATCCGAAGCAGGCTCCAGGCTCTGAGCTAGCTGTCAGCACAGAGCCCGAGGCGGGGCTCAAACCCAGGAACCGTGAGATCATGACCTGAGACGAAGCCAGACGCTTAACTGACTGAGCCACGCAGGCGCCCCGTAAATAAAAAAATTTTAATGTTTATTTATTTTTGAGAAAGAGAGAGAGAGAGACAGAGCACAAGCAGGGGAGGGGCGGACAGAGAAGGAGATACGGAATCCAAAGCAGGCTCCAGGCTCTGAGCTGTCAGCAGAGCCCAACATGGGGCTCAAACCCACCAACCGAGAGATCATGACCTGAGCTGAAGTCGGATGCTTAACTGACTGAGGGACCCAGGTGCCCCTAGAACCTAGGATCACAATTTAATGTCATGTTGTGCACACCTGATATATTACAAATTTCTGATTAAAAAAATTCTTTGGACTCTTTGGATCATTCTCCAAGGGTTTTTGTAGACCTTGTCTCCCCTTAAAAAAATTCTTCCTTACCTCCACCTTAAATTAGATTCGGACTACACAAAAAAGAGTAAAGTTATTATATATGAGCCTCCCACAAACACTTCTTCTCCTCCAACCTAGTAACCTTCATACTTTTATGTTTATATCTTTCTTTCAAGTCACAGATGAAGAACGACTTGTCTTCTCTTAAAATTCTATCTTAAAACTACTTTTAAAAGAAGTAGATTAGATGGGACTCTGGAGAAGGCTTGAATGGTAAATTGACACATTTCAGGTCTTAGAACAGTAGCTACCCATCTCCCATCCACACACAGCGCCACGGCAGGCAGCTGTGCACACACTTTAAGAGCAGCTTGCAGCGGCCAGCATGGGCAAAAGGAGCCTGCCTCCCAATACGAGAGATCTGCGCTCTGACTGCTGTTTGCTGATCCTGATCCCAAGATCATGGCATCCCATGGTAGCCGCAGAGAAAGCAGCGAGAGAATATACACAAAAAGAAAAGAGGAATAGATCTTTCACTACAAAAAATCAACTGAACACAAAAGAAGACTGTAATAGAGGAAATGAAGGACAAAAAAAAATTTTAGAAGCCATATAGAAAATGGACCAAAATAACAAAGGTCCCTCCTTATCAGTAAGGGCTTTAAAGGTAAATGGTTTAAACTCTCTAGTCAAAAAACAGATTGGTGGAATGGGTAAAACAAACAAAACGCACATGACTTAAATATATACTGCCTACAGGAGATGAAGTGTAGATAAAAAAAAAAAGACACAAATAGGGGGCGCGTGGGTGGCTCAGTCAGTTAAGTATCAGAACTCAGCTCAGGTCATGATCTCAGGGTTTGTGGGTTTGAGCCCCACACTGGGCTCCGCATTGATAGTGCAAAGCCTCTTTGGCATTCTCTTTCCCTCCTACACTCTCTCCTTCTCAAAATAAATAAATAAAAACCTCAAAAACCACAAATAGTTTGAAAGCAGAAGGAAAGAAAAGGATATTCCATATAAATAGTAACCAAAAGAGAGAAATGGTGTCTATACTATATCAGACTAAACAAACTATCAATCACAAGAGCTAGAATGTGGAAGCAGCCCATCTATTGATGGACCAATGGATAAGCGAGATGTATTGTGTATGTATATATGTGTGTGTGTGTGTGTGTGTGTGTAATTATTATTCTGCCTTAAAAAAGGAAGGAAATTCCGACACAGGCTACAACACGAATGAAGCTCAAAGACATTATGCTAACTGAAATAAGCCAGTCACAGAAAGACAAATTACTGTACGATCTCACTTACACGGGATACTTCGAGTAGTCAAAACTGTAGAGACTGAAAGTAGAACAGTGGCTGCCAAGGGCTGGGGGAAGTGGGAGTGGGGAATTATGGTTAAATAGGCATAGAATTTCAGTTCGGCAAGATGAAAAGAGCTCTGGGGATGGATGGTGGCGATGGTTGCATAACAGTATGAATACACTTAATGCCACCTAACTATGCACTTAAAAGTGGTTAGGCTGGTAAATTTTATTTTACCACAATATTTTACCACAATAAAAAAACTGGGAAAAAAGGGAAGTAGATTATGTGGTTGCTAGGGGTTGGAGAAGGGGAAGTGTGGAGTGGCTGCAAGCGGACAAGTGGTTGCTTTTTGAGGTGATGATAAAGTTTTGGAGGTAGGTAGTGGTGATGGCTGAACGATCTGTAGTGTGCACTTACACACAGTGATGTCTATGTCATGTGCATTAAATCTTCACTAAAAACAAAACTAAAGCTCTGTTCTCATGGATTGAGGTAAAATTTATTGAGGTAAAATTGACAGTGAAATACATTTTTTAAGTGTGTTGTTCTAAAGGTTTTGACAAAAGTATACAGTCACGAAACCACCTCCTCAACCAGGATACTGTTCTTGTGGATTCTGAAATTCCAGTTCTTCTCAAAAAACCCTGGCTTGACTCCACTGTTCTGTTATCCTCCTTCTGTCTACTTCCCCAATCCTGGTATATGTGGTCTACACACACTACTTCCTCTTCATTCTCTTGTCTTAACCTCCTCCAGGCTGGCTTCTACCATCACCACTCCATGAAACTGCTCATTTTCCCAACTCATTAATTCTATCAATGACCCTGCCAATATCCCAGTGTCCTATATTTGAGACTTTGCAGTGATCTTTGATTCTTTCCTCTCCTTTATATCCCTTTTCTGGCACCAAAACCTTTAGAACTTTTCTTCACAGTATCTGTTGTACCCTTCCTTCTTCACAGCTATTCTTATTTCAGATGTTCACTTCACAGCTTGGTTACTCCAGTAGCCTTCAAAATTTATTTATTTTGAGAGAGAAAGTGCGTGCATGTGTCCACATGCATGTGCGAGCAGGGCAGGGGTAGAGAGAGAAGGAGAGAGAGAATCCCAAGCAGGCTCCTAGTTGTCAGTGCAGAGCCTGACATGGGGCTCAATCTCACAAACTGTGAGATCATGACCTGAGCCAAAATCAAGAGTCACTCAACCGAATGAGCTACTCAGGTACCCCTCCAATAAATAGCCTTTAGTTCTTCCTGTACCGTTTCCAGATTTATCAGCTGACCTGATTCATGTAAAGGATCTTATAAACCACAAAGCAGTACATAGTTATAACAAACTATATTCTTAAGACAGAATTGCTTTCAAGTCACTCCCCTACTCAAGAACACACAATGAAGTCTCACCATCTGAGGCATTAACTACTGTAAACAATTAGGTCTAAACAATTTAGTTGGTATTTATGTTCTAAAATGTAGTTTATATTTGAGAAAACAATGCATATGAATTGAAAATAAATTATTTCATTCTTAAACAGCCACAATTACTTACTAATGGGGTGTGTGTGCATGCCTTTTGGGCACTGAACCCCTACTCAAACCTTGGAATGAAAGTGGAAAGTTTGCCTCACTTCTTATTCAACACTGACTTTCATGTATTACTTTTTATCACAGCAACCACCAAAAACCCAGACTCAAAAAGATAGGGTATACACAAAAGGAATGCAACAGATTTTGGTACCTAGAAATGGGTGCTCTGAGACAAATAACCACAAATGCAGAGGCAGCTTTAGAGTTGAGCAGTGGGTAGAGGCTGGATGAATTTGAGGACCATGACACAAATTCCCATGATTGTAATCTAGGTTCTAGACTGAACAGACTGTGGGTAGAAATATGGATTCTAAACAGCCCTGTGGTGAGGGCTCAGGCGGCAGTGAGGAGCATGACAGAGAAAACACAGATTTCCTCAGAAAATACCTGAATCACTGCGAACAGATGGTTAGGAGAGTTAGGCATGTTAATGGTGCTGCTGGTGAAGGCTTAGAAGGAAATGAGGAACATGCTGATGGAAAATGTGAGGGAAGGTGGTTCTCGTTACACGGTGGAAGAACGCTTAGCAGAATTGGGTCCTACAGTTCTCTGGAAAAGCAGAACTTGTAAATGATGTAACTGGATATTTAGCAGAGGAGATTTCCAAGGAAAGTGGTGAAAGCATGGCCTGGTGTCCTACTGCTGACATAAAATGTGGGAGGAAACAAACAGATTGGGAAAGAACTATTTGACAAAAAGGAACCAGGGCTTTAATGATTTTGGAAATTCTCAGCCTATGCAGATTGCAAAAAATGCTAAAATGAAGACATTCATGGTCAGGAAAGCATGCTCTGGAGAAAAAGTCAAGGCTGTGGCTAGAAAACCTTTTGCTAATATCTCAGATCAAAAGGTCAGAGTATTCCATCACACAAAAAGCTCTTTGAAAAGATTAACCATGTGACTCAGATAGCCACAGCCATCTCAGCAGAAGCCAAGATTACAAATAGGATTATCAAGGAAAGACCTGTCAAGAGCTTCTTGTCTGACCAAATGACGATCCATGACATACACGTGAGCCCCACAAGGTTCTTGAGAGTGGGGTCCTAGCACAAAAACTGCCAGACTGGACTGAAGGGACAGAGAGAGTCTGAAATTGAAAGAAGGTTGGTGGACCTCCAAAACTCTAGGGTCAGGAAACACACTGATACGATGACTCAGCTGCGAATACGTGCTACCTTTCTTGAAAAAGGTAAGATGACTTTGAGGGTGCAACCATGAGTCCAAAGGGCAGGGTGTTCAGTTCATAGGAGGAAGCTACAAGACCCAGAAGATTATTCGCAGGTCTTGAAATTTAATGGAATTAGCTGGACTGGATTTTGAAATTGCTTGAGACCTGTGACTCCGGTTTCCTTCAATTTTTTTCCCCTATTTGAACTGGAATATCTGTAACTGGTATGCTATGCTTGTCTTGCCATTATATTGTGAGAGCAAAATACAAATAAAAAGGACACAACTACAGATGGAGTAGAATTTTATGCCAGGATGCACCTGACTTAGATGACGAGATGTGGGGATTCTGAGCTGCTGACCGTTAGAGGAAAGTTTAGACTTAGAGTTGCTATAATAGTTGAGAGTTTGGGGATGTTTCGATGGGGTGAAAGTATTTTTCACGTGAGATATAAGTGGATCTCAGAAGGCAGGCTGTGGTAGGTGAAATAATGGTCATCTCCAAAGTGGTCTGTGTCCTGATCACTGATCCCTGAACCTGTGACAGTATCAGGGTTCTGCAGCAAGGGGGAATTAAGGTTGCAGATGGAACTAAGGTTACTTACCAGCTGACTTTAAGAGAGGGAGATTATCCTGAATTATCCAACTGTAATCACAAGGGTCCTTTAAGGTAGAAGAGTGAGGGCAGAAGAGTCAGCATCGGAGAAGTTGATGTGACAACAGAAGCAAGGTCACTGGAGGTATGGGAGGTGAGAAGGACTCAACCCACCACTGATGGCTCTGAAGATGGAGAAAGAGGGCCATAGGCCGAGGAATGCCGGCAGCCTCTAGAACCTGGAAACAGCAAAAAAGTGGATCCCCCCCCCCCAGAGCCCCCAGAAAGGAGTGTGGCCCTACTAACACCTTAATTTTAGCCTAATGAGATCTGTGCTGGACATCTAACGTACAGAACTCTAAAAACCAAATAAGTGTTGTCTTCAGCCAATCACAATATTTCCCTAAGAAAATTAAAATATCCTGTGAATTCATTATGTACAGCTGGGCACATCGTTTGGGAACTGTGGCTCCAGGACACGCGTTGACAAACTACAGCCTGAGGGCTAAATTCAGGTCACTGCCTGCTTTTGTTAAAAACACACACACACACACACACACACACCGGGACACAGACATGCTCGTTCCTTATTGACTATGGCTGCTTTCATATTACAGCAGAACTGAGTGACAGAGACCATATGGCCCACAAAATCTAAAACATTTCCTTTCTGGCCCTTCACAGGAAAAGTCTGTCAACTTCTGCTCTAGGGTATGGTCCTACTCTATCCATCTGACTCTATTTCCCTTCACTCTACTTATATCTCTTATCCCCACTGCCTATTTTGTCACCATTCTGAGTTCTTGTCACTGCTTTAGATCATGGTAGAATTCCATCCTGGAATTCCCTTCCCCCGTACCCCCATTTCTAACTCCTGTATCCTGCAAGACAATCTCGTCATACCTTCTACCAAAACCTTGCCCTATCTGTCCTATCAGGGCATTTTTTCCTACGCCATATCACTCAGTTTTGATTGATCACACAGCCATTTTATTGCTTTCTAAATTGTTTCGCGTCTGTGACATTTATTATTACAAACAGACTGTAAGCTCCTCAAAGACAGCAACCATGTCTTAAATTTCTCTGGAAAATTCCATAAAGCCCAGCCACAGTGCCATGCAGCAGGGAGTTGCCCACTGGGCACGTGTTCATTACAATTCTTCAGCTGAAACTCACTCTAAAAATGTTGTGTCCTGATAAGCACAGCTGAAATCTGTATCCACAACTCTTAAGAGTGATATTACAGATGATTTGTTTGTAGACATTCCAGCGGTATGATGGTTGGTATCTCTTTTAGCATTTGCAGTTTTGATATCTACAATACCCTTGGGACGGGTTGCTGAGAGCAGACAGCCTTCTCTAATCCTCTTCTCAAAGTCCCCCAATTTTTTTTTTAACTAAACACATTTTCATTTTATATAGAGTACAAAAAAGGAAAATGATGCCAGAACTGGGATAAGAGTAATGAAAATTTATTATCCTCAAAAGACTCTGTATGTAGGACAGTACATACAGTTTCCTGTTTTTAATAAAATGTGTAGCGGATATGAAGCTACTTAAGTCATAAATCCTAGATGTTTAACTAAATAAACCTACTGTCTATGGACTATCTCTATTTGAATCCCCGGCAATCACCTCAGACTCATCATGCTGAAATGAAAGATCACGTGCCAAGGTCTAATAACTCTAAAGTTTCAAAGGAGAGGGGGGTGACGAAGATGACTAAGATGTTAAATAATGTTTAATATCTAATATTTGGATTTCACAAATCTTAACTATTTGGTTAATCACCAGAAAGTCACTGTTCCTTTCACTCAAAAAACAGAAAGACATGGCTCAGAGATGTGTCAAAGTGATGTCACTTCTAAGCTTTCACTCTTAAGAGTCAAGTCTTAGTCAAAGATCTCCATTATGGACCAGACTCGCCTTTATAAAAGGCCATTCTCCTTAAACTGAGGGCAGGTAGTTACCATACCCGCTGAGCAAACCTAGTGATCAAGGACCAATTGCCCTGAAATTAACTTGGGGTGGCCATCCAAACAGCTGTCTTTTTTTCAAGCACTAAACCTAAAATTCCTGTGGTTGCCGATAAATTAAAGTATAACATTTAACTAATTCTATTACATTTTTTTGTGTACAAACCAAAAGAGATTTGGGGAAATACTTTCCCCCCCCACTCTAAAATCTGCTATTGAGGCTTCAAGGAAAACAGCAACAAAAGTCCTGATGTCTTCCTCCTCCATACTCCCAGGACACCCCCTGCCCTTCCGTGCCCTTGCATATACTTCCCTCCGTTTAGAAGTCCCTGCCCTATTCGTCCACCTAGCAAACTCCAAGTTCTCCTTCAAGTTTAGGCTCAGATATAATCTGCTTTGTGAAGCCTTGCTTGATTCCTTTAGGCGTATTTAAAGACTCTTCCCATTTTGCATGTATCCCCCACTGAAGCAATTATTTTATAAGTATTTAAGTTTCTGATCTTCATATATCTCATCCCATTTGCTCATAGGCATCAAGGTTTTTTATCTTTCATTCTTATGTTCTAGTATCTCGCACATAGAAGATATCTCATACTTGGTGAAGGAAGGAATGAACAATCCATCCCTCCCCAAAAGTTGTACAACAAACTATTAAATCCTGACTTTATCAACTCTTTTTTTTTTGTCTCCTAAAAATATCCTTGCTGCTTTAGCCTCAATGTCAAATTCCTTTTCGATTCATTTTTAGTCTTACCTATGAAATCTAGATGCTTCCATGAAAACACACATGTCCTTCCTGCTGCTTTCCTCTCAATCTGTTCATTGGCTTCAAGAAAATCTTTTGGGGGTGCCTGGGTGGCCTGGTCACTTAGGGGTCCAACTCTTGATTTCAGCTCAGGTCAGGATCTCACAGGGTCATGAGATGGAGCTCCACGTTGGGCTCTGCACTGACAGGGTGGAGCCTGCTTGGGATGCTCTCTTCCTGTCTCTCTGCCCCTCCCTGGCGCTCGCTCTCTCTCTCAAAATAAATAAATAGTTCATCTCTAATTTTGGAAAAGTGAATGGAAAGAATTCTGAAATTAACTTATCTGGCTGGTTTTCAGAGATGATTCTAGAGGTTTCGAAAACAGAATCATACCTGAATAAACTATCAGAAATACCTCAGGTTCGGAGTGACTCACCGGTACTCCTTGGTGTACTCAAAGTCTTGTTTGTTGTAGGCAGGTTTTAAGAAATTGCACTCAATGACTCCAATTACTCCCACACCTTCTCCATGGGTTGGCTTAGAAGAAAAATATTAATTTCAACATTTACATTATTATTGACTGTATGAGGCATCTCCTTTTGATCTTAAACAGCAATAAAAAGGTTACATAACATTCTAAGGCAAGGAAAGTACAGCAACATCTAGATAAATACTCAAAATGCACTTCAGTGGACTGCTAATATTAAATCAAACTGGAACCTCTGACAAATTCTAAGGCAGAGATTTTTTCACATGATCCATAGATTCTCTGGGATTTTCCAGGGATTAGTGGCCATCTCTGCTTCACCGACATTACTTCTACCTTCATATGTTTTATATTATGGAATTGCCATAGGATTTCCTTTGAACAAAGAATGACAATGCTAAAAAAATCAAGGCTATATACTACTGCTCTAGGGAAAGGAAACCAAACTTCATCTGAAAAAAATGATTTTAAGGATGCTATGTAAATATCACACTTTAGTCATATAAATAATTTTTACATTAGGTAGACTACCAAAAAATTACTAAAAGGAGGAGACCTGCAATGGGTATTAATTATAAGCTGATACAAGAGATTTTGGGATTCAAAAAATCAAGGTGTAATTAGACTGGCATATAAATATGAGTTCTACATAAAAAGATGATATAATAATAAAAATCAGCCTAAGCTGTAAACTAGCTACCGTGGATCTTACAGAACTTTTTCCTATTCCATAATACAAAGTGGCTTATCATCCTTTGTGTTTTAGCAATCTTAGGTGTACAAGAGGACCGGACGGGATGCTTATGGTTATTACCACTTGAAATTGTCATTAAAACATTAACGATGGTGATAATATTCGTATAGTTCAGTTTATAAAATATTTTCACAGGATTTATTCCATCTCTCAACTCCTTAAGCTGTGGAGCAGGCAGAGCAGGTAAAATTATTTACTGTTGCTTCTACTTTACAGGGAAGGAAAACGAGCCTCAGAGAAATTAAACAATATAGCTTTTACAGCTATACAGCTTTTATGTGGAAAAGCCAGAACTCAAATCCTGGTCCTCAAGCACTAAATTTTATGTAACTTCTACTAGGTCTTGTTGTCTCCCCAAGAAAGTAGACAGAGCTGCCTTAGGGCACTAAAAAGCTGATACACATGTGGCAAAGTCACTGGTGTTCTAATTCTCTCTCTTCTCAACAGCTACCTAGAAAATGCATTCAGTAAAGTTCCCGGATTAACAGCTGTGAAGAATGAGAAGTATAAGGGGCTTTTCAACACAAGACAGCTCACCGGTAGGTAAGAGTCCGGTGATCAGATTTAACAACCATTGTAAGATGGGGGTAAGAGCCATCAGTGAGTCTACACTCCTCTGCAAATTTTAAATCCTCATCTTCAGCCTTCTATGACAAAGAAACATTAACCACTTACCTTCACCTGGCATCCCACCTTCTCAAAAGACTTTATGAGGCGGTTGTTATGATACATCATTAC
>NC_043717.1:72225676-72250088 GCF_006229205.1 Suricata suricatta
TGAACTGAGGGTTGAGGGGGAAGGGGGAGGGGGGAAAAGAGGTGGTGGTGATGGTGGAGGGCACTTGAGGGGAAGAGCACTGGGTGTTGTATGGAAAACAATTTGACAATAAAATATTATGGGGAAAAAAAAAGAAAAGAGTGTAAGAAAATACACCCAAATACCATCAGTGGTTTAAAAATTCATAAATAATCAAAAAACATGTCTTAACCCTTGCTGGTTGCTCAACTGGCTGCTAGGTAAAACAAGAGGCATAGCTAGAACAACACAAATCCACACAATCGTAGTTGATGCCTGAACAACACGGGTTTGAACCTGCACCAGTCCACTTATGCACAGATTTTTTTCAATAAATATACTAGAAACATTTTGGAGGTTGGACAATTTTTAAAAACTCACAGACAAAAATGAGCTGTGTAGCCCAAAAGTACCAAAACACAAAAAAGAAAAAAGTTAGGTACTATTGTAAGAATGCAATTACAGTATCACGCAAAATATGTTAACTCTATGTTATCGGTAAGGCCTCCCATCAACAGAAGGCTATTGGTGATTAGATTTTGGAGGAGTCAAAAGTTATACTCAGATTTCCAACTATGAAGGGGGTAAGTGCCGCTAACTGCCACACTGTTCAAGAGTCAACTATATAGCCAATAAAGTCTTGTTAATCATACAAAACATAGTGAAAGCAACAGCATGAAGAACAAAATCATTCTTAAAGGTAAAAGACAATGGATAGTCCTGTTGTATATATTTCGTGGGAAGAAGTAAACAAACTTGGATAGATGAAATAAAGTAGATTAAATAAAAAATGAATAATGATGTGTTTTCAGCAAGTTTTATTTGATTTAAAAAACCAAGATAAGAGAGTGATAAAGACAAAGGGGAGACAGAGAAACTGAAAATTTCCTAAAAACAAACACTGAGAATTCTTCATGTCTGAATGAGTCAAGTTAAAATTTACTTTTGTTACTGATTCAAAAAATGATCTCCAGGGGTGCCTGGGTGGCTCAGTTGTTTAAGTGTGTGACTTTTGGTTTTGGCTCAGGTCTTGATCTCATGGTTCATGAGTTCGAGCCCCACATAAGGCTCTGTTCTGACAGCTCAGAGCCTAGAGCCTGCTTCCAACTCTGTGAATCCCTCTCTCTCTCTGCCCCTCCCCAACTCACACTCTGTTTCTCCCTCTCTCTCAAAAATAAATATGAAAAAAATATTTCTTATGAAAAAAGAGATTTCCAAAATCTCAGGATGCTGTATGATTTTAATAATTTCCAGGGGATTTCTAATAAAAAAAAACTGGTATATAGATTGGCATTTAAGAAATACCTTCTAAAAATAAAAAAGAAAGAACCACCACCTTAAAGAATATACTGTAAAAGGGTTAGTATTAGACCACAGTTTTAATTGGAAAAGGAAAGGCTTTTGTTCTTCTATGCCAACTTAGAAATCTAATCCTGAAACGAGAAGGTCAACTTCACATGTAAGGATACTGTGAAGGTAGGTTTATACAAATCATATCCTACATTGGCCAGGCTCTTGGCAATCATCTGGGTAGTCACCTTCTTTTGACGCAGAAAAATTTTCATTCGTGGCTTCATGTACAGAATACCACAAAATGCCTATAGAACAGTGAAGGGAAAATTACTATTTTATGACATGGCCAATTCTACCGACACTCTCATAAAACACTGCTAGTGACTGAGGTCTATTCTGGGTAAAGAGCTGGCTTAGGTTCTATACTTTGTTTATGTCAACCATCACACTCAAGTGCTATTGACTCCACTAGCTAAATTCGGTAGAGACCATGATAAAGGACTCCTAGCACAGAGCTAAGAAGTAGTCATCTTTACATAACTACAGTGAGAGCCTGTCCTATAACGTTTTCACTTTACAAGAAAATCTTACCTCTCATTGTTGAAGAAGAGCCACCCTCACTCACCCGTAAAGAATATTCTGTTTTTGGCAGCTCACAGGTAACACCGCCAGTCTCTTTTTCTTCTGTGCCAAAATCTGATACCAGGATGTCATACTGATCTGTATCAAAGTCCAACTCAGACTTTCCATCTTTATTTCTGGGTAAAAGAGACAAGTACCAATCTAACAAATATTAGCACCGAAGGACAAAAATGCACTAGGAACCAGCGAGAAAAGAAACAATATGAGTCAAAACTCAGATACCTATATCTTTCCCCGACTACCAGTGCAAAAGAACTACAAATTACTTGGTTTGAAGATGACACAATTTTGAGAGGTATTCCCAGTTTAAACACGTTTACTGTGTTTCATAGAAGTGGTGATGCCAACTACAGAAGAAAAGAAAAAAAAAGGGAAGGCTGTCAGCTACCCTCACAGTGGGGTCTTTAAATATCACAGCTTTCTGGGTATTGCTGGGTAGGTCGCTCAATGTCATCTTCCCCAACTAAGGTAATAGACGAGTGAATCAAAACCCACTTCTTCTAATTTCAGCAATAGTATAAGGACCAATGAAATACCACGATTTCCAAGATCTAATCCTATTTCTTAGAGGGGGAGAAAGGTTCCTATATCAACAGCATATATCTTCTAGTCCTCTAGAATATCATTTATGGAATTATCACTTAAATATAATATCACCTTTCATACTGATAGTTTTTCTTCTCATAATCCTCTTTGGGGTACTTAGCTTTGATCCGTTCCAAAACCCTGGACTGTATGTACCACTAATAACATTCAGGGTAAAACACAAGACCCATCTTTGTTCCTGGAAAAACCTCAAAACATATGATGGGTTATAGATAAAACCTCTACTATCAGAACTATAGCTCCCAAAGTGTGTTCAGTGGAACAGTAGTTCCCCCAAATACTCTTAAATAAGAAATAAAGTAGTAAGGGTTGTATGACTGAATAAAATTGAGAAACAATTCCTGGTTCTCAGAGCCACCTGAGGCTCTAGCGATACCTCCCTCTCATACTTCAGGCTCCACAAGCTCAGAGCTGCTGTGCTGAAAATGTAGCTCTCGGGGCGCCTGGGTGGCTCAGTCGGTTGAATGTCCGACTTCGGCTCAGGTCATGATCTCATGGTTTGGGTTTGTGGGTTCTAGCCCCACATCGAGCTCTGTGCTAACAGCTCAGAGCC
This sequence comes from Suricata suricatta, assembly GCF_006229205.1. Classification (NCBI taxonomy): domain Eukaryota; kingdom Metazoa; phylum Chordata; class Mammalia; order Carnivora; family Herpestidae; genus Suricata; species Suricata suricatta. The sequence continues at coordinate 72,228,789 of NC_043717.1, forward strand.
TGGAGCCTGCTTCAGATTCTGTACCTCACTCTCTCTCATACCCTCCCCTGCCTGTGCTCTCTCTGCGTCTCAAAAATAAATAAAAAACATTTAAAAAATTTTAAAAGAAAATGTAGCTCTTTCTTCAGACCTGGACCAGAGCCATTATAGTATGTACCAAGCCCACTTGACTGTAATAGTATAGTCTGGATTTTCCAGTATATTCCTGATCCCTGCTAGCTCACCCCACTATAACACATACTCTGAGGAGGTTCCCTGTCCTCCCTGTCCGTCATCATTCACCATTCAAGGAAAAGAGGTCTGGGGGCACCTGGTGGCTCAGTCAGTTAAGCGTCCAGCTTCGGCTCAGGTCATGATCTCATGATTCGCGGGTTAGAGCCTGGCGTTGGGCTCTGTGCTGACAGCTCAGAGCCTGGAACCTGCTTCAGATTCTATCTTTCTCTTTCTCTCTGTCCCTCCTCCACTTGCCCTCTGTCTCTCTCAAAAATAAACATAAAATTAAAAAAAAAAAGGAAAAGAGGCCTCGAGAAAGTTTTGTTTTAATTGGTTAATACCGCATAGTACATCACTCTCTTAAACATTTTCAATGCAACTTGAAATAATATTAGCATATTAAAGGCTTTAAGAAGCACTGCAATAAAGCAATGTGGTAAACTTTGTGGAAGTCAGCCTTCCCCATAGTTATTTGACCATGTTATCTTTTATTCACATAACACCTAATATCATATGACTGAGAATGTGCAAAGAAACAAGTCTGCTTAATATGTATAAATCACTAGAAACACCTCAGGAAAATGATCCTTTATAATATAAATGTCATTACTAGAGGTTTTCCTAGTAGGATGCAGAAGATCGAAATTACCAGTATGTAAAAAATAACCTCCTTACTTTTTTCTTTTCTTAATTTTTTTAATGTTTTATTTATTTTTGATACAGAGAGAGATGGAGCATGAGAGGGAGACGGGCAGAGAGAGAAGGAGACACAGAACCGGAAGCAGGCTCCAGGCTCTGAGCTAGCTGTCAGCACGGAGCCTGACTCGGGGCTCGAACCCATGAATGTGAGATCTGACCTGAGCTGAAGTCAGAGGCTTAACCGACTGAGCCACCCAGGCGCCCCTACTTTTTTCTTTTTAATTAAAGCAGTCTATATAAACTAGCATAGGTTTTATATAGTTTTGCCCAGCTAAAAAATGAGGCAAAAGACTTGACCTTTCTAAGGAGAAAAGGAAGAATGAATACATCAGATAGCCTGTTCTATTACAGATACCAGTATCCCATCCGTTTTATATAAAAGGTTTCTAGATTTTTTTGTGGACTCTTAAATGTATTCCACTTGACATGGCCAGATTTAACAGATAGTGACGTATCCTAGAATATTTCCAGATGGTTTTATTAGCTCTGAATATATGACCTGAAGCCAGCCTCATCATAGGTCCAATTTATCTGCTTCAAAGATTTTCATACTTCTAATCCAGCTACTCTGAAAGCACAAATAAGAGGTCTTCATTTTTATTTTTATTTATTTTTTTAACCTTTATTCATGTTTTGAGAGACAGAGCATGAATGGGGGACGGGCAGAGAGAGAGGGAGACACAGAATCTGAAGCAGGCTCCAGGTTCCAAGCTGTCAGTACAGAGCCTGACATGGGGCTCGAACTCACGGACCATGAGATCATGACCTGAGCCGAAGTCGATCCTTAATCGACTGAGCCACGCAGGCACCCCAAGAGGTCCTCATTTTTAAAGATCATGTTGTACATTGTTATTCTAACTTCTCTTTCTCATATTTCAATTGTCAAATATACAAAATAACTATCATTATCCTATCTCAAAACAATGCCCATGAAGATGAAATATTTATATGGATTCTCCAGATCTTGGAATAGTGCTGAACTGTCTCCATTATTTGTGTCAATAGCCTCAGGACATGCATGTCTCCACTTCACCAAGCTCCAAGCTCCACATTTTACCAGTTAAGAACCACTATCACAAACTTCCAAGGAAGTAAATGCAAAATATGCAGTGACATGGAAATATGCGTCAAAATTTCTACTCTGCTTCTCTAAATAAGACTTTTTAAAACATGCTTCATCATATTACCTCCTATTTGAATCTATCACCCTGGAAATACTATACCTGCGGATGTTCCAAATGAGAACACGAGTGCCTTTTTTGCCTGGGATGGCATCAAACTGGGACAGCAGATCATTTTCGCTGTTGAAAATGGAATAGTTCAAGATGGCTTCTAGGCTGGGCAAGGAATCCTCGGTGATAATCATTTTTTGTAAAACCAAATATAGTCAAAGAAAAATTAATATCTTAAGAATATCTTTTTTAGTTGAGAAATACCACATCCTCTATTAGCTCTCTCAAACATTTTCAATGCAGATTAAAATAACATAAGCATATTAAAACCTCTTTATAATAGAAATTCCTTACTAGAGGTTATCAATTTGGATGATCTGCCTTTGGGGTTGCATGTTTAGACAAAACATGGACAGAGAGAAAAACATGAAAAGCACAGGCATTTTGGGGTTGCATATTTAGAAAAATATGGACAGACAGAAAAACATGAAAAGCACAGGCATTACTACTACAGAAGGAAGGAAGGAGAGGGGGAACATGGAGACAGGTTGTAGAGACAAACCCCAATCAGCTACCCCTGCAGACCTTACCTTCAAAAATACAATGTAAACAAAGACTATTTAACAAACAGATCATGGAAACCAAATTGACAATAAACTATAAAAGAAAAAAAAAGATCAAAGGCTGAAGTTTTAGACTCTCAGGGGTAAGAAGTTCAAACTTCACGGCCACACGGCTGGGATCAAAACAACCAGTTGTCTAATTAAAAAAAACAAACCTAGCTTATCTAGATGTAGCGAAATAAGCCATTCTGCAATCAGATAAGCTAATAGTTTCTAGGAGTGTGCAGCAAATATAGCTACCCTTAGGGAACAAACAAAGAAGGCCCTGGGAACTTTACCAAGAAAGCCGTGGGGTGGGGAAGAGATTATTTATATCAAATCTCCAAACAATGGAAATTTCTATACAATATAAACATTTCTAAGCTTCTATCAAGGGTACCATTATTTTAAAAGTACATAATAGCGTGAAATTCCAGTTAAATTTAAGACACTTGAATCTCTCTTTAAATAAGAAAACTTTTGTGGGTGCCTGGGTGGCTTAGTCTGTTGCACCTTTGAGCTTCCTACTCCCTTACTCTTGATTTCGGCTTAGGTCATGACCTCATGGAGGCCATGGTGACAGTGCAACGCCTGCTAGGGATTCTGTCTGCCCCTCCCCTGCATGCACACTCTCCCTCTCCCCCCAAATAAATAAATAAACATAAAAAAATATGAAAACCATCAAAAGCTAGATTTGAGCTTGAAGAAAAGAGGTTTCTATCATAATAGACCAGACTCATTTTTAAAAAAAAATTTTAGGTTTGTAGTTATTATTGAGACAGAAACAGAGCATGAGTGGGGCAGGGGCAGAGAGAGAGGGAGACACAGAATCTAAAGCAGCCTCCAGGCTCTGAGCTGTCAGCACAGAGCCTGATGTGGGGCTCGAAACCCACGCAGGAACCGTGAGATCATGACCTGAGCCCAAGTTGGCTGCTTAACCAACTGAGCCACCCAGATGCCCCCCGACTCATTTTTAACCAACATTCTCCATTTCCAGAAAGGATATTGTTTTGCTGGTTGAATGGAACAATTGGTACCATAACTGCCTGTGCCTGGACACATTCCAGATAGGTCTGTGATAGGAGTCCAACAGTGAGAGTACCCCCATTCTTGGTGAAGACAAGAGCATCCTTTCCTAGTCGCATGGAGCCTGACTTGAAACCATTACCAAAGACTCCGATGGGGCACTGGCTCTTCTTTATTACTTTATCTGTAAAGCCAAAGCTGTAATTACACAAGAAAACAGAAATCAGAAAAAAAAGAAGTTAGAAAGGTAAAAAAAAAATCCTAAGATAGGTGACAGAATGGCTTACAAATGCAAAAGACTTAGAAAAGGTCACTCCTGCTTTCTGCCTTTTGTTATTTGTGGGCCAAACTATTAAATGGAAAACCTAGGAAATCACTATGGAGTAACAGCACTGATTCTCCCGTGTGCTTTGTGTGTACACAGACACCTCCACTACAGTGCAGTCACACTTTACAGATGTAAAGGTAACGGAGAGAACTGGAGAAGGCCACGGGCAGCTGCTTTTCTTGTGCATATAATGTGGTTCTGATTGCTAATAGTTAAGTCAGGGTAAGGTAGAAGGGGGGTTATCTCACAGTGCCCCCTAGCAAGGGTAACAGAAATAACAGTGGCACTGGTCAGAAGCACTAGACAGGGCATCCCCTAACCTGGTTACATCACCCTCTAGAGATCTGTAAGTCAGAGGTTACATATCTTAACAATATCAACTCTCTACCCAAAGGATAACCCTTCTAATTCTTACCCTCTGCCCCATCTGCTGAGACAGGTCACTGGAATGTGGCCAAAGGATAAAAATAGGTAGTTCTGTCGCTGAATATCAGCAAACAGCTGCAGTATAAAGTCTCTCTTATTTTATTAAGGGCCTTTCACTGAGTCACCTCAATAATCTCTGCAGCCAGATCCTTTCCCTTTCTTATATTCTCCATTCAAAACACACAACAAAATAACAGAAACAAAAAATAAAGACATGAAACCTAGAAAATGACCATTGGCTTCTTCATATGTCTTCTCTCACTATAAATAAAATGAATTTTAAGGATTACTCCCCTCCAGATAGACTAAGTGTACGTTGTACACTACCATTCATTTAGCAAATATTTACTGAGTACCTACTATGTGATGGGCATTGTACTAAGCACTGGAGACACAATTGTTAATAAAAAAAAAAGACATGATTCTTGTCTTCATGGTTTACAGTCTAAGGAAGGATTTCATGTATCACAGATTAGATGTTTCTCCAACATCAATGCAGTAGACCCTGTCTGCCACGGGTGAGCAGGTTGGCCTCGGCTCTTACTCTTTGGAGCAGTTTCCACTTCCTGCAGGTTGTGGTTTGTGCTTACTCCCTAAGAAACGGGGACTACCTTTTAATTTTCTCTTTCAAAGTGTTACACAATAATACCATCATGTCCTTCTAGCGTGGACACTTCACAGGAGCTCTGTATATCCTAGAAAGAAATCTAATCTAGGGCAGCAATTCCTTTGAAGACACCAAAAGATCACTGAGTTTCTGCAGCCATGGGCCTTAGTATGCCAGGAAATAAAACATATGGACGCTGGTAAAATTCAGGCATTCCTAGTCTTCTTGTGTGAGAATGGCCTAGAAAAGATGGCGTTGTTAGAAGGATTAAATAATGCACTGTGTAATATATTTTAATTTATAAAGTAGGATTCAAACCATAACTTTAACTCTAGAAGTCCTGAGAAACACCCTGTGCTATCTTCTACCTGAACTCCAGGCCGAATGTCATACCTAAAACTCAGGGCTCTTCTCATAAACAGTAATCTTACCTACCACACGACGTGAATCTATATGGTTGTCTGGACTTCAACCGTCTCTATACTGCCATAAAAGCTTCAAATTGGTGGTTAAGGGAAAGTGGTGAAAACAGAGAGACTATATTCAATCCCCTTAATTTCCCAGCCATTCCTGCCTCTTCTGCCATCTATCATCTCTTTTTCCCTTTGTAAAATATAAATCCTCCTCACGTTACTTAGTTTAGAGAGACCAAATGACTACGTAAGGCAGAGAAGATACGTAATAGCTCAAGGCCAGAACCACACATGGAAAAGGATAAGAAAACTGAGAAGCTCAGGATTTTGCCGTTGCTGTGACTGTTATCGGTCCACTTAACCCATCCCATGTGTTCCTTTATTCCATCTACATTCTCATGGCAGGTATTCTATTTAACTGAAATTTGCAGAATGCATGCCAGATACTGATCGAATAACTACCGAGTAGACAAGCCCTCACTACAAAGAACAGAATTGCAGGACTGAATCTTATATCGTCTGGTATAGCTCACTGACTTTCCAGACATCTCTTCGCTTAGACAGGTGGCTTCCTTAAGTAAGTCCTGTTCTACCCGTTCGTGTGAGAGGCAGCAGTGTTTACACACGGAGGGGGCTGGGGTGTCAGCTTTTTGAGTGGAATCCAGGAAGACAGCAGCTGGCTCTGAGTTCCTTAAAATATCAAGTCTCTAGAATCTGAAGAGAGAAATTTCATTTGAGACTCTGACCAATGAAACAACCCTTGGCAAATCCGTGGACATACAAAGGCAGGCACTGCTGTTTCCTAGACATACTGGTGAGGTAACAGGTAAGAGAAAAGAATGGAAGGCTGCTAAGTACAATGTTATTCTTTGGCTGCTGTGTTAGAAGAACAGACCTACTAGGAAATGCACTTCTGAGCAGAGGTAGCAAATCCATGGATCTGTGGCTGTGTTTAATCCTTGACCTTTGAAAGAGGTTTTCTACCTTGCTGAAAAAGGTAGCTGAACATACAGACTAGCTGGTTCACACTATCTCCAGAAGCTAAAGAGAATTCACCATGGACTTTAAAGGGATTTAATGATAGGCTTTTCCTTCTTAACTTGATTTTCACTGGGATTCTGTATTTATGAGAGAAACTGTTGCTGCAGTGACAGAACTATCTTATTAGCCTGGAAATAGGAAGGACGGGATGAAGAGTTAAAAAACGTGTATGGGAATATTACAAATGTTATAGGTCAAATAGAATTTCAGTGGGCTTGATCATTTTTGTAAAACTACCTCTATGATTATATAAAATATGTCCCTAATCAAATCCAGAAAAATGAACATTCTTAATAATTTCCAAAGCTGCCTCTAAAGTTCAATTATTTATAATGAAATTGTGGTAAGTGGAATCCATGGATTGGACTATATGAACTTTTAAATAAATGGGACCTTCTAGCTCATTCAAGTTTGTTTTGAGATACCATCACAAAATCTGGTACATACACTATATGTTAATCTGTGACTCATTAAAATCCCCTAAAATTAATTTCTTAAGTATGAAGAATAATTTCCCAGCTCAGACTAGTGGGAAACATATCTGGTGTGATAATGCCAAAAATGCTATTGTTAAATAAGTTTCTGCCTGTTTTGTTCTTTTGTTCCTTGGGGATGGGACAGAATTATGAATGGATGATACTTGTCCTTCATATTTCAACCCAAATGCCAGGTCCTCGGGGTAGCCTTTTTTTGACTCCCTGGACTAGGTTAGATCCCTCCACTATATATTCTCATAGAAACTGTATTCTTCCTTCACAGCACTTATCACTAGGTGAGATAACCTATTTAGTTGTTTCACTAGTCAATTCTTTTCTAGCATTCTCACTAGACTGTCAGCCCCTTGAGAGCAAAGATCACGTCTATCTGGTTCACCCCTTTATAACCAGTGAATTTCACATAGGCACTCAGTAAAGATCGGTTGCATGAACCTGGAACGAAAATTGTTGCAATTACTTTAAAACCATCCTTCTCCTTTCTCTTGCCTCGTAACTATAAGCACCAACTTTCATAGATGTGGTTCCACAGACAAAATGGAAGGTGGTAAGATTTGTTGGGTCTACTCTTTGACACCCATGTCACTGGTATAAAGTGTGGTGAGAAGGAATTACTAAAAAAAAATGTGGGGGCACCTGGTGGCTCAGTCGGTTAAGTGTCTGACTTGGGCTCAGGTCACGACCTCTCAGTTTGTGAGTTTGAGCCCTAGGTGGAGCTCTGTGCTGACAGAGCCTGGAGCCCTCTTCAGATTCTACGTCTCCCTCACTCTCTACCCCTCTCCTGTTCATATTCTGTCTCTCTCTCTCTCAAAACTAAACATTAATTTTTTTAATTTTAAAAATGAAAAAAATAATTTAAAATAAAAGAAAAAAATGTGACTTTATGGAGTGCCTGGGTGGCTTAGTCGATTAAGCATCTGACTCTTGGTTTTGGTTCAGGTCATGATCTCATGGTTCATGGGTTTGAGCCCCATATCTGGCTCCACAGCTGGCAGTGCAGAGCCTGCTTGGGCTTTTCTCTCTTTCCCTCTTTCCCTCTGCCCCTCCCCCACTCACACTGTTTCTGTCTCTCTCAAAATAAATAAATAAGCTTAAAAAATAGAAAATACGTGATTTTAGAAAACAAGCAAATACATACACAATTAGAAATGTTTTGGTTTCATCCCATCTAACATTGTATTTTTCTTAATGTAAAATACTAACTTTAGGAGATAAGAGCAATGCTAAAAATTAAAAGAGAGGGCCAACTCCATACCTTTACCAACATACTGGCCACATCTTTATCTCACTTCTGGAAGCTTTCCTTGACTATTCTTCTAATTATGAGGGTCTGAGGCACAAGGTACACAGACTAGTGAGTGGTAAAACATATTAGTTGGTTAATGCCCAAATTTCATTTCTTTTCTTTGATCAAAGAGATTTCTGATAAATAGGGTTACAAAATTAGAATACCTTTAAAAAGAACTACAACCAAATGAATGTTTTCTATTTTTATAGTTCAGAACCCTTTCCCTCCTCCACAGAACCCCTCTTCCATTGTTACTCATGCTTACACACTAGTTCAGGAAGCCACATGGAGAGTAATTAACCTCATCTGCTAAAAAAAGAAGAGGGAAGGAGTTGAGGAAACACTCATCTTTCACTGAGTGAAATGTGAAGATAATAAAGTACAAACTCACATTCTCAGCTACAAACCTTTTAAAGTAATTAAATGAATGGAGAGTGGCAATAGAACTCTCTAGCACTAGCTACAGCAGTCAGAAAAGGAAATTTCCTAATTTTGCAATTCTACTACAAAACCTTCGAAGATTATGTGTACGAATGCCTACTACATCTTTCATGGGGCTTGATTATACCCAGGCACGTTCATGGTTCGAATCCACAAATCATCCCAACTCTAATACTTCTGATCTAAGAGTAAGTTCAGTTTAGTATAAATTGGAGGAGGTCTCAGACCAGTGAAGGCCTTTCAGGTCTTTCTATTTGCTGTCCTCTGCTTAAGCTCTCCTCCCTTACCCCCTGCTCCTTTACCTGGTTAAATTCTACTACTGTCCATAAACTGTAAGTTCTGTGAGGAGACACAGTGTCTACTTCATCACCAGTGCCTGGCACATAATACATGATCAATAAATATTTGTTGAATGAATACAGGGAAACTAAAATATTTCTTAAAAATCCTGAAGCCTTAAATAGAGTTCATGAACTCAACACAAGATAAAAAGAATGAAGATGTGCTTACCTGAGCATTCGGTGTAGTTTATGAGGTGTCATCCCACATCCATCATCAGTAAAGGTCAAACAAGATTTGTTCTTGACCTCCTCGACATCTATAAAGACCGTCCTGGCGGATACATCTGGATCTACAGCATTATCTGCAAAAGGTAGAAATCTGTAATATTAGATCCCTTTTTCTATTACTCCATTAAAATTTCTAGTTCAGTCCCCAAGACAACAAAACTATCTGTTATTCCCTTCATGTGGATGTCCCCACGGGCGGGCAGGGAGTCCTAATGGTAGTGCGCTTACTAAGTTACCGGGAACAAGAGTCACCGCAGCAGATGGGGTTATGAAGCTGATTTCCAGATTTCATATAATGACTGGGCTGCAATCTGCCTTTCTCCCTTCACATTTCTGGGTCTGTGGGAAAAATAACTCCTATACACAAAGCATCTCGCTCCATTTTCATCTTATTACTTCTTGCCTTTTAGCCACTTTACTGCTCATGAACAAGGATAGTAAAGGGTGGCTATGTGGAACAGCTCAATGTGCAATTTTCATACACAGACGCACACTATACACAGTATAGTGTATTTGTAAACGTTTTATTTTCTACTTTTTGACATCACCTCCTCTGTTAAAGAACACAGATACTAATACCATCCATGTTTACCCCCTAAGAGGCACTGAAAGAGAAGTTCAAATTGAGACATTTAATTGCCGGGCTAGATCAGGTGAGGGTAACAAGCATACTTAGAAAAGAGTGATTCTGCTTAAGCACTCTGTAATAGTCTAAAAGGTGAAGCTGACCAACCCTAACCAAATAGAGAACATAGAATTCAAGCAGAAAAAAAAATTATATGGAGAGTTTTGCGATTCCTCCTGAGATAGGCCATCATAATGGGCTAATCATTTAAGACTCTGGAGACATCAGATACAGCCATAGTCTAACATATGTACCATGTCTACAACCGCAGGGGTGTCAATGTCTAGAGGCCACTTCTTTCCTTTTTTAAAATTTTTTTAATGTTTATTTATTTATTTTGAGACAGAGAGTGAGAGTGAGAGAGAATCCCAAGCAAGTTCTGCGCTCCCAGAGCAGAGCCTGATGCAGTGCTCAAACAAACAAACCTTGAGATGATGACCTGATCCAAAATCAAGAGTTGGACACTTAAATGACTGAGCCACCCAGGCGCCCCTAGAAGCCACTTCTTTTTGCCACAGGCACCAGTTTACATAACTGTCAGCCACTGACACATGTACTGCAAAAGTCTCATTAGGACTCACTAGCCCAAGTGGGAGGTTAGTGTGTACAATCTGTCAGATAGGCTCTCTAAGCACTGCTGTCCGTACTAGCTCTTTAATCAAGACGGAGACTTTCCCTTCCACCCCCCTCCCCTCTCCCTGGCATCCTATACTACCTTACCGATACCACATGGCTAGGCTGAGAGAGCCGGGAGGGGTCCTGGCCGTATACCTGTCCCACTACCACCATTCAAATCATGGGGTTTCTCCACTGGGAACATCCCTTACAAGCAAGAGAAGTATTACTCATATCAAAATATCTATTTTTATAATATTATTAACAGTTTCAGTTACAACCACTTAGATGTGTGCTAGGGCCATCAAATAAAACAAGACGCAGATCAATTTCAAGGGCCATAATGGCGTTGCCTGTGCCATTGATAAAAACCTTCACTGACTGTAACCCGAAAAAGTCTTAACAGCTGTAAGCCATCACCAATAGCCCCAGCAGGGAGTTCAGAGGTCTGACATATTCAATCTTTAAGGACTAGGTGGGGTCGAAGCCTTATGTCATGTGGTAAACCAAGTGGGCCAACTTTTGGCAGGAATTGGAAGTTTGATGCGCAATAGTGGCTTTATCAGAAATATAGTCTTTTACTTTGTGTAAGAGGCAGCAGTTTTTTCTTTAAATGACAGAAGGATTCAGCATTGGGAAGCTGCCCACATTGTTTCAAGAAACCACTTGGCAAGCAGGCCCCGAATTGTTATGGGACTTATCGGTTACTCTTGCTGGCAGAGAGCCAGGATCATGGAGACAGATACCTTTACCTTGTCAACCAACTGAGCATCATTTCTATTTTGCAAACTTTGAACACAGGAGGAAGTTTTCCTAACACTTTATGAACATTAGGAGTTCAAACACATCACACCTATCAATTCCAAGGTCATAGAACAATGCATTCAATGAATCAGCATGGGCTTCTCACAAAATCACTTTGACTTCTTTTCTGTTTACTGCACATTTTGCCCAAACTTTATTAGATGCTTTGTTTTACAGGGACATATCAAAGAGTTTTAACACAGGCACTTCAGGGGTTACAAGGTAGCTGCCAGGAGCAGCTAGATGTTTTATCTCCTTGGCTAGAGGCTGCTAGAGTCCGGTGTGGGAGGGGGGCACATGAGGCCAGGGTCAGCTCCAGCAGCAGGGAACAAGACAGTGGCAGGCAGCACTTAGCACAGATTACCCTTATTTTCTGTTCGAAGTGGCTTTCCCTTGGTCTCAACAAATGACATTATAATAGTAGGTCAGCCTCAGCAATTGATCTTATAAGAATATAGCACCAATCTAGTGGGTAGTTTCAATCTGACCTCTTGCTGTCTCACCTTCCAAAAGTTTATCAACACATAGCACGGGCTATCCTAGCCCCACCCAGCCAATGCACAGGTAGGACAGTGAGAGCACCCCTGCTCCCCTCTCCCTGCCCACCACTCAGGCAAGAGCAGCACTACCAGACCCTGGGATGTCTTAACCCACAACGTGGCCCAGACAATCTTGTGTGCTAGCAAATCCGAAGGAGTCTTGTCTCTCCTAATCTGGCCCATGCTACCCTGAGTGAGAGAGAAACCCTACCTCTACCTCTCCTTGCTCCTACCGAGGCGAGACTGTGAGAAACCAGATCCCAGGGAAATCTGTCTTATGCCTTAACCTGGTCCACCTGACCCCTGGTCTTCTAAAAGAAAGCATCCTACCTGAACGAAGCCTCATATCTCATCAGAGCCTGGGAGGCAATGAAGAACTGAACCATGACAGCCTCCCTGGGACAGATAAGATGATAAGTGGGAGGGGACTTTGGGGGTTGCACTTCACAAGCCTCCCATCTGCTCCTGTTCCAGGAGGATGACCTATATGGATTTCTGCAAAGTCGCCCGGGCCAAGCTGCTGCCCTACAGACATCCTGCATGTATCTAAAAGCATTCTTGTCTAAAATTAAGGCCATTACCTACCAACACAAGCCTATCCTTCCTCTGTTCCATAAACAGTAAAACCTTAGATTGCAAGTAATTTGTTCTTCGAGTGTTCGCAAGACAAGCAAACATTTCTAATCAATTTTAACTTGATAAATGAGTGATATCTTGTAATACTAGCACACGCCGCCAAACATTACATGATCACAACTGAGCCAATGGTTCTTGAAATTCGCTTTGTTATGAGTGCCTGGATTATAAGCATGTTCCCAGAATGAATTATGCTCACAAAGCAAGGTGTGACTGTATGTATGCACACACAAACACATACACATATATAGCACCAGCATCCAAATGACCACAAGTTTGAAATTCCAAAATCCTGGTTTGTCTCTCATTCTCTCTTACCCCATGCATTTCTAAGCTCTCCCCCATCTTCCTATTTCTGGTCCCACTGTCAGTTTCTTAGTTTACAGAGTGTATTCCCCCTCATCTGGATTACTATATTAACCTCCTAACTAGTCTCCCAAGGCCATGTCTCTCTCTTCTCCAAGCCATCTTTTACCCGGCTAAAAGATTAACTTTCCTGCAGCACAGCTCTGCTCATGATTTTCCCCTGCTGGAAAACTTCAAACTAAAAGGCCCAATACCTGGGCCTCCCAGTCACATCCTGATCCTAGGCCATCTTTTCTAACCTCATTACCTACTTGGTACTTGGAGCAAAAAGACCTGGGCTTGAGTCCTGGATCTGCCACTTATTAGACCTGCAGCCTTGGAAAAGTCCGCTAAGTTCTTTGAGCCACTGTATCTTTATCTGCAGGACAAGGATAATAAGGATGGTAATGACAGTACTAATATTAATTATAATAAGGCCATGGACTTCAGAGGGTAAAGGTACAACTGTATTTGTGAAAGCTCTTTATTGGCTTTCTAAGGACTAAGGACCGACAGGTTTTTTTTTAATGTTTTTTTTTTAATTTTTTATTTTTGAGAGAGAGAGAGAGAGAGAGAGAGAGACAGCATGAACAGGGGAAGGTCAGAGAGAGAAAGGGAGACATAGAATCCAAAGACCGGCTCCAGGCTCTGAGCTGTCAGCACAGACCCTAACGCGGGGCTTGAACCCACTAACTGCGAGATCATGACCTGAGCTGAAGCCAGATGCTCTAACGACTGAGCCACCCAGGCGCCCCCTTTTTTTTCAATGTTTTTTAAAAATTTTTTATTTTTGAGAGAGAGAGAGAGAAGGACTGACAGTTTTGACCACTTATAAACTCCCTGCTCTAATTAAACTCAACTAGTATTCTTCATGCCTTTGTTCACGCAGTTGTTCCTTTTGCCTTGGAATGCCCTCCCCTCCACACATTCATATCCACATGTCCTGATCCTTCAAATCTCAGCTCAAATGTCACCTCCTCTACAAAGCCTTTCCTAACCCTCCTCTTCCTAGTGAGCTGGAAGACGTCCCTCCTTCCTCTGAACTCCCCCAGCACTTGAGGTGTGGATCTTTGCTGATGCACCACTTTTTGGTTTGCTGTTATACAAAGCATAAGCTTTCTGGGCGTGTTTTATCTCTCCCTAATAGAAAAGGGAGTCTGTGTTGTCCTCATTTTTGTACCTACCACGGTGGCCTTGCCCACAGTGTATGCTCAATAAATATTCACTGCATGAATTATTCACTAGAAAATTAATGCGTAAACGGAGGAGAAAACCCTATTAAAGGAACACCTAAAATGAAAGCTTTGGGTTACCAGTTAACACTCTGCTCTCGTCTTTTTCCTAGTATTAATATTACCACAAAGAGTTGTGGTTTGGTGTTTAAAATCTGGGTTTCCATATTAATATGTGCAGGCATGTTGTGTCTATGTAGAGAATGCACATACACACTTGCGCTCATTAGAGACATCTTAGGCCAGGCTTAAGTTCTTTAATTGAATGTTTAGAGAAAGATAATATAGTATATTCAAAATTACAAACAGAACACACACCTGTAAAGTTCGGGACACAGTACAGCATAGGTATGTATGGTTTTGCACAGTGCCACTGTGAACAAATAACACATCTCTGTCTCCCATCTCTCCCTAAGTAACTTGCTGCTTTTCCCTCTTTTTTTCTCTTTTGTACATTACATGCACAGAGATCTCATTCCACTGTACAGAACTTCGCTCAAAGCATGGTGCAAAACCTTAAAGATAGAGTCCCTATTCTCTAGGACTCAGAATGTATCAGTGTCACTTTTCCCCCCTGTTCCTTCGTAAGAACAGTCATACATAATGTAAGCATTCTTGTTATGGCCAAACTAATCCTCAAAGTTCTCTGTCACCCTAAAGTTCCCTGTCACCCTTCCAAACAACTCTCCTGACCCTTCTGCTGCCCACTGACTTCTTGCTCAAGGCAATGCACGCTGCATGGTCACAGCAATTACTTAAGTAGGGGCTGAGGCCCATCTGGCGAGCTTTGAAACCACTTTCAAGATTTTGTTCCAGGCTACCTTGTCCCATAAAAGTCTCTCCCTTCTTTCAATTTCTAAAACATTTACAGTGTGCTCTGTGTGCTGCGTGTGGTCCGGGAATGCCTTTCTTCTTTGCTTTCCACACAGTATTTAGCACACTACTGCAAAAGCTGATGTACTTGGTTTCAAGGGATCAACTGAAAACGCTTTAAAAGCAAACACTGGTGGAGCGAGAGGTTAAGTGTTCAGTATTCATTCCAGCGGTGAGGGCGCTCGTGGACCACGGACCCAGCCCTCCGCAATCGCATGGAGCCAAATGCACTCGTGTCATCTCTTAAGGGATGTCCCATCATTCCCGACTCCCTGGTCCCAAAAGCTGAAGAACTCCGTTTTCCAGACCTTTCCTCAGGACCCCACAGGGTCATCGGCAATGCCTCTTTGCTAACTTGGCGCCCTCCGTCGGTCGCCAGTCCCTGCGGAGCCCAGCTGCCTCGGGGCCCTGTATTTTTATGCATCACTTTTTGATTATTAATTAAGCTATCCTAAAGTACCTGGAATATCACGAACCAGAAAGAAAACGCACACGGGAGTCCTAACTCTTCGGGCACACCTTGTTTCCTCGTCGCCCCCGCCCGGAGAGACAGCCGCCCCCTCCTCCGCCTGCGGAGTCCGGGCGGGTCCCGACGCCCCCACTCCAGCCCTGGCCCGCCCCGCGCAGCTCCGCGCATTCCTCTCGCGACCGCGGCACCACGTTGGCACAGTTGCCTCGGGCGATCGTGGCCAGGCCCGCCCTCGCCACTCACCTA
Source organism: Suricata suricatta (assembly GCF_006229205.1). Lineage (NCBI taxonomy): Eukaryota > Metazoa > Chordata > Mammalia > Carnivora > Herpestidae > Suricata > Suricata suricatta. The sequence goes on from NC_043717.1 coordinate 72,244,492, forward strand.
GCAGCTCCGCGATGGCACTGAAGGGTCGCGTGTGGCTGCTGGAGTTGCTCTGTAGGTAGCGGGGGCTCATCTGGGGGCGAGAGAAGGTCCCGTCCCGCGTGAGGCCTCGGCCCGCTGGGCCCTCCCCGCGCGCCCCCCCGCCAGTCCCGGGGCCCGCGCGCGCGCGTCCTCCCCCTCGGGCCCCCGACCTACCGTGCTCAGGCGGATCCCAAAGGCCTGCGGGCCACCGCCCGGCCGGGCCAGCCCGCTGCCCAGCGCTCCAGGGCCCGCGGGGGGCCCTCGGTTCAGGAGCATTTTTTTGGCCGCCACGATACTCGTTTGCTGCCACCGGACTCCTCGCCCGGCCGTCCCGGAATGGCCCTCACTCACTCTCCCCCGCAGCTAGCGGCTGCAGTCCGGGTCTGGCCCTCCCTGGTTCCCACCCTCAGCAGGCGGGGGCGGGGCGCGCTCCAGCCACCTGTCCTGGGAGGGAGGAGTACGGCCGGCGGAGCAGAGCGGCGGCGGCCCCGCCCTGTCAGCACCTCTCCCGACCCGCCGACTGCCTGCCGGGGCGGCCTCAGGGCCGTACAGAAATATGGCGACCTCCTGACCGCCGCTCCTTGATCCCCGCCCCTAATTAATTCTTGGCGTTTGCCATAGGCCAGGCCGCCGAGCGGGAAAGCGCGGGGGTGGGGGTGGGGTGCGCAGGGAGGGGCGGGAATGAGGCAAGAGGAGGGAGAGGGCGTAGGGATTTCTGGAACAGAGTCCCAGTTAGGCTGCCTGACTAACGGGCAGGATAAGACAAGTCTTACAAGTTCTAAAGACTGCAGTTTTGCTATCTGGGAAGATAGCAGGCTAGCGTGATGGGAAAGCATTCTGAATCCTCTGCCTCCAGTGCCTCCAGAAGCATCCAGAAATTTCTGGAACGCAATTGGAAAATCATCTTAAAAGCTTTGCAAGTGTGTGTGTGGAGGGGAAGGCTGTTTATAAAAGAAAAAAAAATGGAATGCACTTAAATGCTCTAAAATACGGGATTGGTTAATTAATGGAGTGCTCATGAAATGGAATACTATGCAGATCTTAAAGGCCATGTTTGTAGATGAATATTTATTGATGTGGAAAATATTCATGAAGGGATTAAACAAGAAGTTAACAACATATTGAGTAACGTGATATCTTTTTTATTGGAAAAACAAGGACGTATATGCATATATATTCATGCATACATAATACATATGCATGCATATACACACAATGAAAAACACTTGAAATGATGTATTCCATGATATCTCCAGGTCTGGAACTCTAAATTTGTTTTTTATTTTTCTTATTTATATTTTCTAATTTTTGTGCCACTACACATAGCTATTTGATTATACAAAAAATTTTTAACGTTTATTCTTGAGAGAGCAGGAGTGGACGAGGGGCAAAAAGAGAGGACATGTGACACAGAATCTGAAGCAGGCTCCAGGCACTGAGCTGTCAGCACAGAGCCCTAGTAGGGCTCGAACCCACAAACTGTGAGATCATGACCTGAGCTGAAGACAGATACTTAACCATCTGAACCACCCAGGCGCCCCAAAATATTTTTAATTAAAAAAAAACGATAACATTCCCTGGTATGGAGGCACTATAATTTATTTGGCCAGTCCTGTAAGATAATTCAGGTTGTTTTCCGTGGTGGGTTTTTTTTTTTTTTTGACTACACAAAAAATGCTGCCTCAGACAGACTGCTTCATCTATAGATCATTAATTTCTGGTACTATAATTTTTACAGAATATTGCTGTCTAATAGCATGTGCGTGATTGACTTTAATAAATACTGTTAGATGGAAGCAGTTTTACCTCCGTGCAAGTCAGCTGTTGTGCGATACTCATCGCACTACATATCTGATCCTACTCTTTTAACTCCTTTTTGAATAAAAAATAGTATTTCTTTAATATTTTAATTTGTATTTCCCCGATTACTGGTGATACTATCTTCTCAAATGTTTATTGTACATTTGAATTTCCTTTTCTATAAATGCCTGTTTATATCCACTGAGCATCATTTTCCTCCCACTGGGTTCTTTGCATTCGTCCTTTTTGTTTTTGGTATCTTAAAATTTTTGTTTCAAATACACAAAAGTACAGAGAATGATATAATAAATCTCCATATACTTATTATTTGGATAAAAAATTATTAAGACTTTGCCATACCTGCTTTATATATTTCTTTTTCATTTCTGTAAGCATTTTAGAGCAAATCTCATATCATTTTACCCTATATACTTCAGTGTCCTCTAAAACTATGGACACTTATCTAAAACAAATAAACAAACCATGATGTCACTTTCACACTAAACAAAATTCATAGCAATTCTTCAATGTCCTCTAGTTCCAGTCCATATCCTGATTTCCTCAATTATCTCAAAAATATACCTTTTTACATTTGGTTTGTTTAAATCTAGATCCAAACAGGATGTACACATCGCACGTGGGATTTGTCTCAAACCTACTTTAATTTAGAACAGTCTGACTTGCTGAAGAAACCAAGTCACTTTTACTGTTGAATGCTGTACATTCTTTCAGGTGTCTGTTTGCTCCTTCATGTTGTCACTTAACCTGCTCCTCTTGTTAAAAGAAGTGGAACTTAGCTATAAATCATGAGTTGGCTCTAAAGCCTTCGTTAGATTCCAGGACAAAGGTTTTTTTTGAAAAAAGGAATGCTCATAGACGGTGCTGTATACTTCCTGTTATATCGCATCAGGGGGTACATACTATCCAAGACTTGGTGGTAGTCAGTTTGATCAGTGGGTTCGGGTGGAGGCAGCCTGAATGTTCTACCATAAAGTTTCCCATCAGCATTTTACTTTATGGTTTCATCCATCGATATTCATCGTCTGAAACAAAATTGCATTGGGGCTACAAAACAACGATTGACTAATCCCATAATTTCTTGTAATGTATTAACTGGATCCTTCTGTATAGAGCTTACTGTCATCAACCATGGCTTTTTGGTTACTCTGAAATACAATTCATATAGGAAGGGCAAGATAAGTGCTGAATTCTTTACTTTCAATTGATGACTTTTACGGTCAAGAGATGGTACCTGTGGCGGCTACTGTGATAAGCCAGCCCATCTCCCATCTTTAAAAATTTTTTTAATGTCTATATATTTCTGAGAGACAGAGAGACAACATATGGAAGGGGCCGAAAGAGAGAGGGAGACACAGAATCTGAAGCAGGCTTCAGGCTCTGAGCTGTCAGCACAGAGCCTGATGTGAGGGTCCAACTCACAAATTGTGAGATCATGATCTGAGCTAAAGTCCGACACCAACCCGAGTGAGCCACCCAGGTGCCCCTCCCATTTCAATAAAGGGCTTTTGGGCCCATCTGCTGATAGCACTACAGGCAAGCTGGCTTCAGCTCTTATCCCCTTTGCCCCAGGTACAGAGTGGCATCCCTCAGGATCACAGTTTTCTGAGGCAGCCCACAGACCTTTTTGGTCTGACCAAAAAAGGGTTTGTATAAAGTCTTGACCAACTCAGCCCAACTCTGGATAATCCTGAAGGGTCATTCTAACTCCACATCTCTCTGTGGGGTCTGCTAAGACTGTTTGGGCCTATGGTGCAGGTTTACTTCCCCTCTGCCATCACCAACTTCCTTCCATAGATGCTAATCCTAAAGACACCTCTTAGCACCCTATGTGCTATCTTGGAGTCTGCTTCCTGGGAAACTCAAATGATGAAACTTGAAACTATGACTTATCTAAGAAATTGGCGCTTAGATGGGGTTGGGGAGCTAGGTCACTCACTGCCCAGTTGGCAATTAGGACCACATCACAGTTAGCCCCTTGCCACAAGGTGGCAGTCCTATTATTGTTAAGATCTTCACCAGGTGGTGAACCGGAATGGTATGCTGGTAAAAGGAAATCTAGGATCTGGTGTGAAATACCAACTGTTTGAAAAATATGGGGAAAATAGTAGCTTTAAGACGAATAGAATTCAGTGGTTACTGAGCACCAAAGAAGATTAAACTTCCAATGGAGACAGGTTTGCTATGCCCAAATCAGAATGCTTCCTGTTAAAGAATAGGACCCTGACACATGGGAATATCTAGACTGATACCACCAAAGCCTTGAATCCCCAGATTTCCCTACTGAATTGGGCCAACTTCCCTACTGGTAATCCCACCTTCCAGTTGGAGATGATGAAGAATTTCTCCTCCACAAAACGATGTGTGCACTACCTTTCCCTATTGGCCACTCGGCCTATAACAAGGGTTATGGCACAGCATGAACATGCTAGGCCTGATAAGGGAGGAAAGTGTCTATGCCCCTATGAAGCTCTAAAATCTAGCCAGGAGCTGGAAGAGTTTGCATGGAATTGGATTTGGAGGGTGCTTGATCAATGGAGCTAGACTCTTGGACAAAAGTGAATTTATCAATCTGGGAACATTTTTCTGGAATATAGGATGTGATCCCTGGCATGGACCACAAGAAATGGTGCAAACTCACTACTGCAATGACTCCTACAAGTACAGAAAAAGTGATGATCCATGCTAAGTGAGCTTGAAATGCCAGCATGGCTGTGGCAATAGTGGAAGAAGGAATAAAAAGATTCAGAAGTGAGCATACTGGAGTGGATATACTAAACAAGATTGGAAAACTAAACAGAAAGGCACAGGATACAACACTTAACAAAGATGAGGAATGAACTGGTAAGAGGGGCACTAGCACCACTAAGAAGTTCAGTGGTAAAGGGGCGCTTCGGTGGCTCAGTCAGTTAAGCTTCGGACTCTAGGTTTCGGCCCAGGTCATGATCTCATGGTAGTGATAGTCAGTCCCATGTTCAGCTCCATGCTGGGCATGGAGCCTGCTTAAGATTCTCTCTGTCTCTCTCTCTCCCTCTTTCTCTCCCTCTCTTTCTCTCTCTCTACCCCTTCCTGCACTCTTTCTGAAAGAGAGAGAAAAAGAGAGAAAGAGAGAAAGAGAGAAAGAGAGAAAGAAAGAAAGAAAAAGGAAGGAAGGAAGGAAGGAAGGAAGGAAGGAAGGAAGGAAGGAAGGAAGGAAGGAAGGAAGGAAGGAGGAAATTCAGCAGTGGCTCTCTTCCACAGATTAGGCCTGGCAATGGAGTGGTAGCGGTCACTACAGGCCTAGGCCCATGAGAGAAGTGGGGATTGTAAAGCTCTGAAACAATAAAGGGCCTATGGTTGACGGTAACCATCAGAAGTCAGATGGGTACAACTACCCAAATGAGTGGCAAGGTTGGAGGAGGAGCCAGAGAGCCTGAAGTGCAATTATGGAAATAGAATATAGCATCCCTGGAGGAAGAATAGATGCACAGATACAATAAATGTCCATTCTGACCAGAACCCTTATATTTCAGATCAGGCGCATTCAGGGTGGTATGGCCGCAGATGCCAGCGGCTAACCCTTATATCTGGATGGGGCATTCCTAACTTTCCTTGCAGAGTGACCCACTGCCATTTCTTGCTCTCGGCAAGTCATGGCATTTTAAAAGCCCTGTTTGGCCCTCACTGTTATTTGACTCAAGATTTGGAACTTCTAAAAATGCCCATTTACTGCTTTCTTCTAAGGTATGTGGTCTACATCTCTCTCGTTCGCTTTGGGCACT
>NC_043717.1:72250188-72279601 GCF_006229205.1 Suricata suricatta
CTTGCATTTGCTCCTGGCTGATTCTCCTGGAACAAGTAGCTCCATCTGTATGACATGCACATGTACTTGTTACCATGCAGGGCGCTCCTGGGGATGGAGGGGCTTCTCCTAGCCCCTTTTAAAAATGTTTTAAAAAATATTTATTTATTTTTGAGGGGGGAGGAAGGGCAGAGAGAGAAGGAGACAGAGGATCCGAAGCAGGGTCTGTGCTGTCAGCACAAAGCATGATGTGGGGCTCAAACCCACGAACTGAGATCATGATCGGAGCCAAAGTTGGACACTCAACTGGCTGAGCCACCCAGGTGCCCCTTCTCCTAGCATCTTTTGACTCAGTCTCTAAGGTCACTTGTCCCGACTTCCCAGATGGTTGTGCAGAGAGGGAGCCTAAGAGGAACCTGTGTAGGAGGTCAGCAAGATGGGGTGAAGGGTCAAGAGTCAGAGGGCATGGGCTCCTGTCTGGACTCTACTGAATTGGCCTGTGACCTTGGGGAAGTGTCACAGACCATGCTCCTAGGGAAACAGAGTGTGACACAGAGCTTTGTGGGCAGGAGGTTTCCTGGGGCGCGCTCTCAGGATCGACACCTACAGGGAATGAAGACAGCAGGACTGACCGAGGAGGAGGCTGAACTGCAGTGTGGCCACACCAAAGGCCTCAGCTGTGATCCCACAGGGAGCTCTGGAGCCAGCGTGGCCCCTCACACTTGTCCTAAACTGTGGGAAAGGGGCGGGCGCTTCATGCTCTGCACTGACCAGTGACCCGGGATGGGTCCACATCTTTGGGCATGGGGTCTCCTCAGCCAAGGGCCACGGCTGGCGAGGGGCTCAGCTGTGCATGACGACCACCAACACTCCCTACAGCTGGGGAAATGGGGACTTCGACACTAAAGGGTCAGGGTGGAGCTAGGCAGTGCTCCCACGGCATCCTATCAGCCTCTCCAGGGCCCACTTTTCTCATCTGTCAGATGGGTGCTGAGGATGAGTTCTAGGATCCCTTCCAGCTCCGGGGCTCTCTGATTCCACCAGCTCACCCCCTCTGCTCTTACCACCACCTCCCACTCTTTTAAGCTACACCCTGTTTAACGTCCCGACCCTTCTTAAGTGCTTGCAGGGATTCCTCATCGGCAGTGGCAAAGTACAAATTCCTTAGGTGACTTTCAAGGCCCTCCACCATGTGGCCCTGACCAGTTCCCTCTGTCTCCTTCCTCATTACTCCACCGGGAACATCTTGTTTTCAACATGCTTTTCCAGGAAACTCTCTCCCCTCCTTTCCTCTGCTCTTTCTGTATGGATGTGTCCTTTATGCATTCATGAGCAAAGCCACTGCAAGGGCTGTGCAGCCAGAGCTGGGACTCAGGTTCAATTCTTATCAGTTGTGGGACCTCAGACAGGCCACTTAAGCTCTCTGAGGCTCAGTTTCCTTATCTGAAAAAAAATGGAATGTCTTTTTTTTTTTGATGTCTTTTCATATGGTTGTGGCAAGAAGCAAATGATGTAACACATGTACAGGGCTTAGTGCAAAGCTTAACAGAGCTCCTAATGTTAGTTCTCTTCCCTCTCTCCCTTGTTGAAATAGCTGAACCTAAAAAACATCATCCAATGATTAGTTTCAAATATGTTTATAATGGAAAAATACTGTATATAATTTGGTACTTTTCTCATTAATTCTTAACTCAAGAAAAATCAAGTCACCCTGAATTTGTAACCTGGTGTCAAAGAAATCTCCAGTCTGTTCAGGCTGCTCCTTGCTCTGCATCTGTCTCAGGGAACAAGGCCCCTCTGCATCAGGCACAAGAACACAGAAGTCTTTTTATTCCTTTGACCATGAGGTATCAGTCGGAGTCACCTGGGAACTTGTTGGAAACGCACACTCTCAGCCACCACCATCCCAGACCTACTGATCAGACGCTCTAGGGCTGTTGGCCAACAGTCTAGATTTAACCAAGCACCCCTGCCCCAGGTGACTCTGAGCCATGCTCCGTCTGAGAGCCGTCTCTCCTCTGTAGCACAGGACTCATAATGGGCTACATACTCTGGGGTTTATTGGTGGCTCAGTTCCCTCCACCACCCAGGAAGAGAAAGGCATGACTGCAAGGGTTAGGTGACTTCAGAAGAGACAGAGCCTTAAGCTCTTTAGCCACTGTGGATGTCCCAGAGGTGGGTTACTGAGCTCTGCCCAAGACCTGGCCACAATGACCTAGAAACCCCGCCAGGTCACGTGGTGCCGTTCCTGCCTCTGGACAAGTCCTCCCAGGACCAGAGACTCCTGACCTTCAAGCCTAGCCAGTACAGCCCCTACAGCAGTGGTTCTCAAAGTGTGGCCCCTGGACCAATGGCAGCAGTGCCACCAGGGAATGTGTTAGAAATACAAATTCTCAGGCCCATCCCAGCCTACTGGAGGTGATTTTCATCCAAGTTTAAGTTTGAGAATTACCAGCCTAGACTTTACAAACTAGTTTAACTTAATTTGCTTTCCCAACTTTCCCATTCTCTGGCTATTTCTTCCTTCAGACACAGAAGATAAAAAGGAAGGCAAAACCGTATTGATAGAGAGAATATATGAAGCCCTGTTTCTCAGTTAGAAGGAACTCCCTATCTACTTTACTTTTTGGATCTCTTTACTGACCAGTCATTTCGAGTGGGACCTGTGGTGGGTCTAACTTGATTTACATTTAGTACTCATTTCTCCAATGGCTTGCTGCTGCTGGTAACAGCTTTGGCAAACAACACAGAGCATTTGGAATACAACATGAACAAGCATTTTGAAGAGAGAGTTGGTTTCATTACAGCCCCTGGCATGGTGAGTTCTACAGCTCTGATCTCAGTCCCAGTTGTGAAGACTCAGAGAAGGCAAACAGATTTCTGGAAATAAATAAATTAATAAACAAACAAACAAGCAAATAAAGGGCGGAGGTGGGGAAGATATACTCCCCACGTGGCAGATCAAGGCCAGAGAGCTAAATTAGTCAGGCAGTTTTATAGCAAGGGGAAATAATAAAGCTGTGGAGCCCTCTCCAGGGAAGGAGGGGGCTGGAGAACGGCAGGGCTGGCGGAGGGCCTGGACAGGAGAGACCAGGGACCAGGGGGAGCTCTGTGGGAGAATCCCAGAGGGCGACTCAGGGCCCGGGGCTCAGGCTGAAGGGCCAGTGGTTAGGGACTTCCAAAGGAGCTCCTTTGCAGCCAGGGTGATGGCTCCACAGCAGACTGAGAGAGGAGTCAGCACTTGCCTTGTGTACCTGCCCGTGTGAGAGATGACAGGAACAAAGTGTGAAGTGAGACCCGGGACCTCGCCTGCACCCCACTGGGCCTTCCCGCAGCTCAGTCCCTCTCCCCAGTTAATGGGACAGGACTACTAACTTGGAGCTTTGACTTGGAGTGGAGCTTTCCTCCAGCTCCTGCCAGGCATAAAGCGTTCCACAGAAAGCCACTCTCCCTTCTGGGCCTTGTTGGCTTTCTCCTTCTTTCTCTTCCTGGGGTCTAGCCTGAGTGGACTTGCCCTGGCCCTGGGACCCTGGTCAGCACAGAGCATGTGTGCTCGGTGACTTCCGCTTTCCCTTCCTGACGCGGGCCGCCTGCCTCCTGACTCCCACCTGGCAAGAATCCCAGAGAATCTCAGGGGGAAGAAGAGGGAAGCCTAGCTGGCAGGAGGGGTGGGATGGGGGCACCCCTGGCGGGGGTGGGGTGCACTCCAGATGAGGTAGGAATGTGCTGTTAGCTCATCTAAAGCTGACTCTCCCCGGGAGTGCTCTTGATGCTAGCTGGCCAAGGTGCCAGTCTTCAGCTGTGAGTCAAGGAGATGTGTCCCTCAGTGTATGGAGCTCAGAGTGAAGAAGGCACTTGTCTAACTTGTGCACAAAGGAGTAGCTGAGGAGCTTGGAGCTCATCCAGGTGGGGCTGGTCCTAGGTGGGGGTGTGTTTTGGGGGTAGTAGATACTTAAATGGTATGCCATATGGGTTATATATGCATTTGTCAAAAGTTATTCAGTGGTGCACTTAAGATTTGTGCATTTCATTATATGAAAAGATTACCTAAAATAAGAACTGTAAACAATCATCAATATATATGCTCAAATCTTTCAAGGGAAGTGTTCTGATGTCTGCAACTTACTTTGAAATGCATATAAAAATTAGATAGGTTTTGGGTACCCAGGTGACTCAGTCGGTTGAGTGCTGACTTCGGCTCAGGTCATGATCTTGCAGTTCGTGAGTTCAGGCCCTGCATCGGGCCTGTGCTGACAGCTCAGAGCTTAGAGCCTGCTTTGGATTCTGTGTCTCCCTTGCTCTCTGCCCCTCCCCTGCTTGCACTCTGTCTCTCTCTCTCAAAAGTAAACATTAAAAATTTTTAAAAAATAAAAAAATTATTTCAGTTGACAGATGAAAAATATAGATAAATAGAGGATAAAGCAAATATAACTAAATGTAAAATTTAGAACCTAGTTGGTATCTACATGGGTGTTAATTGTATAGTACTTCTAACTCTTTGTCAGTTTAAAATTCTCCCATAATGGAAAATTGGGGAAAATAATATTGCATTTAGCAGGCAGGTATGGAAATCAGTATCATTTGTAAAGATCTAAGCATGCAGGGGTGCTAGGCTCTGTCACATTTATACTTAATTCACTAATCTAACCCCTGGGAAAGAATGAACAGATCTTAGAAAATGAGTGTAGAATAAAACTCAAATCACCTCCTAACTTCTGCCACTGTGCTAGATGTGATATATTTGCATGTAAACATGGCTTTATGTACATTATATGTTGCCGTTGATTTGGTGAATGTCTTCTTTTCTATACTATTTGGAAAAGAGGATCTGAAAAGTTAAAAATTCATATGGAACAAATAACAACATACATATGTGGTTTTGTTATAGCTCTGTGTCCACTCTCTTCCCTTCTGCCATAATATAGTCTTAAGAGATCCAGATGTTCACCAGAACATCACATTGATCCATTACATGAAAGAAATTGTGCTAATCATCCTGACGGAGCAAAAAGTGGCTTACATATTGGTGGTCTTGGTGTTAGAGAATCACTCACAATGTGGGAGATAAACCCTATGAAACTTGGTGTATCAATCAGTTTCTTCAGTGTCCATTGGTTATGGGCACATGAGGAATCCTATCTGAGGTAAAGGACACATTATTGCACTTTGCACCTCTCATCACAAGGAAGGAAAGAACAACATCCGGCAGGCCGCTTTTGGCTGTGGAGGCAGTACATTCATCGCTTGGGAATACTTCTCTGACCCATATACTAGATTATGGGAAGACTGACAGCTTCGAGTGAAACTCACAGCAGGAGGAGCTCTGCAACAGGTCTACACTACAGTGCAAGCCCCACTGCTGCCTGGGCCATATGACCAGAGTACCCTATTGTATTAAAGGTAGTAGTGGTGCAAAAAGATGCTATGTGGCATTCACGGCAAATCTCATGGGATAATCACAATGTAGACCCCCTGGAGTTTCAGAATGGAGCCATGACATCTTGAGAGAATTATATGCCTTGGAAAAACAACTCCCAGCACATACTAGGTACTGGAAGAAATGGAACAAACTGGTCATAGGACACCAAGGAGTATGGGGCCATGGCTGCTCATCATAAGCAGCCTAAGGTCAGCTGGGCCTAACAGTAAGCTCTCATAAGGAAGTGATAAATCCAGCACAGGTAGGACCAGAGGATGCAATTAGCTATATGAGTGAGTGACCCAGACCTCCATAGCATCTACCACTATCTCATTGGCATCTCTTCCTGTGCCCACACTTATGGTATATGGGAGCATCCCTTATGACCAGCTGACAACGGAGGAAAAAGCCTGAACTTCGGTCATGGATGGATTGCCATGGTATATAGGTATAAGCTGAAACTGAGTGATAGCCATGCTGTAGTCAGACTTGTGACGGCCTTGGAAGAAAGTGATGAGAGGTAACTCTGAAGAGCTGAGACTGTCTTTGCGCCTGCATCAGAGCTCTACTCCTTCCTCGGCCCACTCGTGCTTCTTTCCTCTCCCTTCCACAGCTGTAGACCCAAAGGCTACTTCTCTTTTTTTAAATCTTAATTTTTTTTTTTAAATTTTGAGAGAGAGTGAGCCAGAGAGTGGTAGATGGAGCGAGACAGAATCCCAAGCAGGCTCCATGCTCAGCACAGACCCAACGTGGGCTCAATCGCACAACCCTGGGATTATGACCTGACCCAAACCAAGATTCAGATGCTCAGCTAACTGAATCACCCAGGTGCCCCCAAAGGTAACTTCTTAATTAACATCCTGCTTACCAAAACCATCTCAGAGTCTGCTTCCTACCACAACAGTGCCCTTTTAAAAAAATCTTTTGGGGTGCCTGGGTGTTGGTTAAGCATCTGACTTGGGCTCAGGTTATGATCCCATGGTTCATGGGGTTAAGCCCCATATCGGGCTCTGTGCTGACAGCTGAGAGCCTGGAGTCTGCTTCAGATTCTGTGTCTCCCTCTCTCGCTGCCCCTCCCCTGCTGTGTCTCTCTCTCTCTCTCAAAAATAAATATTAAAAAAAAAACCTCTTGGGGTGCCTGAGTGGCTCAGTCATTTGAGTGTCTGTCTTCAGCTCCGGTCGTGATCTCATGGTTTGTGGGTTCAAGTCTCTCATCAGGCTCTATATTGACAGCTCAGAGCCTGCAGCCTGCTTGGAATTCTGTCTCCCTCACTCTATGCCCCTTTCCCCGCTCATGCTCTGTCTCTCTCTCTCTCTCTCTCAAAAATAAACATTTAAAAAACTAAAAAAAATCTAATCTCTCTAAAAGAAAACACTTGATTTGTAAGACCTCTTTGTATATCAGAAATATTAACCCCGTTATATGTGCTACAGATCTTTTTTCCTAATCTGTCTTTTAGCACGTAACTTTGCCTACATTGCCTTTTGCAAAACAAATAATTTGTTTTTCTTTGTAATCAAATTTGTTAATTTTTCCTCACATCTACTAAAAGATAGTGACTTCAATATATAGGCATTAACCTGAAAGGATAACCATGTTGTATTGTGTTGTTGTATTGCTAAGAGATAAAAGCAGGTTGTAGAATTATATAGACAGCAGCATTTATCAAACTCTTCTGATTACCCCAATGTTCATAGCAGCACTTTCTACAATAGCCAAATCATGGAAAGAGCCTAAATGTCCATCACCTGATGAATGGATCAAGAAGATGTGGTTTATCTATACAGGGGAGTACTACATGGCAATGAGAGGGAATGACATATGGCCCTTTGTAGGAAAGTGGATGGACCTTGAGGGTGTCATGCTGAGCGAAGTAAGCCAGGCAGAGAAGGACAGAAACCACATGTTTGCACTCATAGGTCTAGCAGGAAAACAAGAGAGACCTAATGGAGAACCAGGGGGAGTGGAGGAGGGAGAGAGAGTTGGGGAGAGAGAGGGATGCAAAACTTGAGAGACTACTGAATGCTGAAAATGAACTGAGAGTTGAAGGGGAAGGGGGAGGGGGAAAAAGAGGTGGTGGTGATAGAGGAGGGCACTTGTGGAGAAGAGCACTGGGTGTTGTATGGAAACCAACTTGACAAAAAAACTATTTAAAAAAAAAAGAAAAAAGTCTTCTGATTATAGAACTCACTAAACTAATTTGCATAGGGAGCCCAGGAATCTGTATGTTTATTTTTTATTTATTTTTAAATACCTTGTTAAAAAATATTTATTTTTGAGAGAGAGTGAGTGGGGGAGGGGCAGAGAGAGAGGGAGACACAGAATCTGAAGCAGGCTCCAGGTTCTCTGCTGACAGCTCAGAGCATAACGCGGGGCTCAAACTCATGAATCATGAGATCATGAGCTGAGCCTAAGTCAGACGCTCAACTGACTGAGCCACCCAGGTCCCCCAGGAATCTGTATTTTTAAAACAAACACTCAAGGCAATTCTATGATCAGATTCCTTTGCATGTAAAGTAATACTCCAGTTTTGTAAAGAAAATGAAGGGAGAATGAGCTATCTCTTGGTGTGTGTGTGGGTGTGTGTGACCATGAAATGGTTAATAGTTTCTATGTTGTTAAAATTTTGGTTCACACCAAAAATAGTTTATACAGGTTGTGTAACAGCTGCTATTGCAATTATGTCTAATGGAAGGTTTTGATTCACACCAAAAACACTTACATGTGTTTTGAGTGGCTAAAACTTCTGGTTTCCTAGGAACTAACTACATAAGTCTCCCCTGGGGACTCTGAAATCATCCTTCTTACTTTTGCCTGGTTCACTGCCTTGGAAACATTCAAAACAGACTGCTGGTCTGCTTCTAGGCACTGAGCTTTTGAGACTTGCGTGTCCCTTTTATTTAGAAAAAATGTTTTTCTGATTATACAAGTGATTACATGCTCACTGTAGAAAATTTGAAAAAGACAGAAAAGTATAAAAAGAAACAGAAGAAAATCCACTCATAACCCTGGAACTCAGAGGCAAACATTGCTAACCTTTTGGCATCTTACCTTCCAATTTTGTTTCCATGTACTTTTTACATAGGTGAGCTCATCCTGGGCATACAACTTTATATACTGCCTTTATCATGTAATGCAATAAAATAAGCAATTGTCAACAAGCTGTGCTTTTATAAGATTCCATTTATATGGATGCACTCTATTTCCCCTTTTATTCAACAGCTGTTTCTAATGTTTTACTATTTAAGTAACATTGAAGCTTGTATCTTTAGGAATAAAAACTGAATTTGAAATCATTAGCCATTTGTTATGCTAATAATGGGAGAGCCTAACAGTTGTACTCCATTAAGGTGCTTACACCTTTTCACCTTGTAATCATCCCAGGGAATTGCAGGATCTCTTAAGCTGACCAACTAAGAGGTAGCTCTCCTGAAAATAAGAGACAAGGAAATAAATGAAATCATAGTTCCAATGACAGAAAGGACAAATATGTTATCTTAAAACACAAGTCTACTGAAATTCCCAAACAGCAGCAACAATAGCATTCTCTATATCCAGCCCAAACTCCTATGTATCTATGTCTGAGATATGCTTTGTTCTTATCTGAAATGTTCAGGCAAAAAACTCTTCCATTCTGTTTGTTCTGGCAGAACACTTCTAAAGGGAGAAGGGCCAAAAGACATCTTGTCCAGTTGAGCTGTGTGCTAGCTGAGCTAATGCCATAAAAGAGACTTCACTAAAGCTGGAATCATTTTTTTTATTATTATGCTGGCAATTTAATTAGGGCTAAAGACCCAGGAGGCTTGAAAGGACATATATTTTCTCATTCTAATTTCACACTCCTTCAAACCTTTCTCAAAAATAAGACTGTAGTTGCTTTAAACTGCTCCAGGAAAAAAAAAGTATGGCTGTATGAATAAAATAGATGAAACAGGATTAGTAAAGTGCTGATAATTGTTGAAACTAGATGATAGGTATGGATTATAGGATTCTTTCTACTCTTAGGTATATTTAGGTATGTTTACAAATTTCCATGAGAGACGAGTGGAGCAAGAAAGAAACACCAAAAGGCATCCAATAATCAAAAGTAAAACCAAACCCGGTCAGAGGCCCATGCAAAGGGTAACATTTGATCTTATTAGGCTAGAATAGTCTCACCTGTAGCTTGGTTTCTAAACTAGCTGGAAAACTACATAAACAGTTTTATTTTTTTAATGTTTTTATTTTTTTATTTTTGAGAGACAGAGAGAGACAGGAGAGGGTCAGAGAGACAGGGAGACACAGAATCTGAAGCAGGCTCCAGGCTCTGAGCTAACTGTTAGCACAGAGCCTGATGCGGGGCTCAAACCCATGACCATGAGATCATGACCTGAGCCAAAGCCAGACACTTAACTGACTGAGCCACCCAGGCACCCCCATAAACAGTTTTAAAAGGCACATTTGATTATGTAGTTTCTCATCTATAATAATTTAGCTATGTGTGACAAACAGTAATCCTATCGGTAGCTATATGATTGATGAAGTGATATTGCATTGGCTTAGAAAATGTACTTCAATTAATTACTACTGCCTTTCATATCTTGCAGAAAGAAAAGTTAGATGAATGTGACTGACTACCAGTTTTCAGAGGCCAACCAGCCTTGCTACCATTTACTGCACACACAAAGCAGATAGATGCTCCAGCAGCATAGACAGCACATGCATGGCTTTTGAGTTGTCTGTTACACGTGGCCTCATGTTAATGGCAGCTCCCACAGCCCATCCAGTTATTCCACCCAGTTTGTCCAAGTCTCTAGTCCAGCATCCGGCATGTGATATTATGATACACCTCTATATTGGTCTTTCTTCCTCTCTAGAATGTCAGCTACTTCAAAGTCAAGACTGTGTCTTATTCAGTGTTTGTTTTCTTAGTGCTTGGTACAGTCTCTTGAAATGGACAGGGAACATCGATGTGTGATAAATGAACAAAGGAATAAATATACAAAATTACTGAAACCAGAATATGTGGACAGAAGGTTAAGATCTGGCTTATTTTTATTAGTTTTTACAGTCTTAAGAAAGCTCCTTAACCTATGTGAGTCTCAGTTGCAAAATGGGAATGACAGTGTTATTTATTGCAAGACTTAAGATCAACTTAAAGTGGTGATTATGAAAACATCTTGGAAACCAAAAGGAGGGAGGGCCACCTGTGTTGTGTTAAGGAGGGAGACCATGTAGCATGGCGTTTATGGCTCCTACCGCTGGGTTACTGTGAGATTAAAATGAGGTAATATATGTAAACTACTTGGCAAGGTACCTGGGACAAATAACCTTTCCAGAAATGGAAACAGTGAAGACTATTCTCTTGTATGTGAAAAGGTTCATGCAGCTGAGTGTGATGGGAATATAAGGGAGCTGACAAAATGGACCACATGTCCTTTAAAATGACCACCTGATATTTCTGAGGCTATGGAAAGCAATTCAGAATCCTCCATCCTGTTTAAATAATAAGAGACCCACATACAGTCTCTATGGCTGGCTGGCACCCTCACTGGGCGTGAGAATGGCTCCCCCATATGTGCATATACATGTAAATGTGTGTATATGTTTATCTGTGTATCTGTGTATACATGTGTATGTTTGTAGGGATGTATGTGTGCTGGACCTCAGAATTGCCCCAAATAAAGGGCATGTGTCTATTTGTATGCATTTATTATGTCTATGTGTACATGCATGCGTGTGTGTGTATATGCTATGCATGTGTGTTAGTATTTGTGTATATGTGTGTATGATGTGCATTTGTATATGTCAATGTGTATGTATATGTACCTTGACCAGGGCTGGTCACCTTGGCTGACCTGAATGGAAGGCTGAGCAGAAGCTGCAGGCCATGCCAGGTCCCAGGACAGACTAGGCCGCAGCCTTGTCAGCAGGGCTGTGAGGTTGCTAGTAAGGTATTGGTATGGTAGCTACATGAGCATTCTCAGCATGGCAGGTGGGCCTAGCTCTGGCAGTTCTGAGTGTGAGGTAAAGGACAAAGAACAGGGGGCACCTGGGCGGCTCAGTCGGTTAAGCATCCAACTTCGACTCAGGTCATGATCTCACAGTTTGTGAGTTTGAGCCTGGAGCCTGCTTCCAGTTCTGCATCTCCCTGTCTCTCAGCCCCTCCCCTGCTCACACTCTGTCTCTGTCTCTGTCTCTCTCTCAAAAAGAAATGTTAAAAATTTGTTTGAAAGGACAAGGAACAGGACATTTGGAGATCAGGAGCTGCAATAGAAGGGGAAGTTACAGGCTGGTGAGTGCCTCCTGTGCAGGAATAGGTCTTGCCCCGGGGACTTCTGATGAACGTGGGTGGAAAGGAAGAAACGGTAGAATGCTGAGGGTCCACAGGGGTCAAGAGTCTCATCAGCAGCACTCCCCAATTTCCACAAAGCTCCCTCAAAGAATGGAACCCTGGGAACTGGAACCTAATGCTGATGAAACTGGATCTGACACTCGGAAGGCTCAAACCCATTTCACTTCAGTGGGATGCTGTGCAGAGGTGCAAAGTCACCTTCTGTAGGAAACAAATTCAGCCTGAGGAAAATTGTAGCCCTGTGAACTACACGTTTGGACAGTCCAATTGGACTTTCCCCTAAACTCATACATGGATAATTTCACTGTGTTCCTTTTATTTCTGATCCCTGAAAGCCTTATTTAAAAGCTGAAAATGTTGAACCTTCAAGTCAGAGATTTCTGCATGCCTTGTCTCAGGTAATACATGACACCCAAGAGACAAAGTAGCAAAGAACTCGAGAAACAGTAAGTTACCTGAGCAATCTTACATTTGGATTTTTTTTATTGTGTGACTTTAGTTGGAAGGTAAGAAAAGTTGGTTGTGGTAAGAAGCCCTTTTAAAAAACAGATTTTGGTGGGGTGCCTGGGTGGTTCAATCAGTAAATCATCCGACTTTGGCGCAGGTCATGATCTCATAGTTCATGGGTTCGAGCCCTGTGTTGGGCTCTGTGCTAACCTGGAGCCTGCCTTGGATTCTTTGTCTGCCTTTCTCTCTGTGTACCCCCGCCCCACTCATGCTCTGTCTCTCTCTCTGTCTCAAAAATAAACACTTAAAAATTAAAAAAAGATTTTGGAAAAAAAAAGATCTTGGGAAATGTCTGTAATCTCATCTTCCAGATAATGTGTGTTGGAAAAAAAGAGTAATTTACATGTAAGGCTAAAAAGTTCCCACAGATAAGATAGGTTATGATAAGTGGCTGCCTTCCCTTGCCCCTCCACCAGGACCTCTTCCTGAAAATAACTACTCTATCAGTTTGTCATAGTTCTTCCCAGAAAAAAGTACTTATTTTACTCAACTTACTAGCATCGTTTGACTTATAGTTGCTCACTCTCTTCCCATTAAAACACTTATTGGGGCAGCTGGTTAAGTGTCTGACTATGGCTCAAGTCATGATCTCATGGTTCACGGATTCAAGCCCCGTGTTGGGTTCTGTGCTGATAGCTCAGAGCCCGGATCCTGCTTCGTGGATTCTGTATCCCTCTCTCTCTGCTCCTCCCCTGCTCATACTTTCTCTTTCGTTCTGAAAAATAAATAAAACATTAAAATTTTTTAAAAATGTATTCACTTAGCTTTCATGCTCCCAAGCTCCTTTGGTTCTCTTTCTCTCTCCTGGGAGGCATCTTCTCAGTTTCTTTTGTTGGTTCTTTCATCTTTCCCACACATCCTTGCTCAAAACAAACTGATGATATTCTCTTTCCTTATTATCTGAGACTAGCAAATGGAAAAATAGTCATATCCAACTCTAACAAAGATAATTAGGTTCTGGGTCCAAAGATGACTATGACAGTCCCTCCAATCATGCAGGCCCACTTGCAATGTGTCTTTGCTCCTCCTCCCATCAAGAAAAAGAGTCTATTTTCCTTGTCCTTGGATCTAGACTGGCCCTATGGCTGGCTTTGGCAAAAAGAATGCAACAGAAGTGATGTGGTACAATTTCTGAGACCAGGCCTGAAGAGGCCTTAGTAGCTTCTATTTTTGCCCTTTGGAGAGCCACCCTACTGAAAAGAGAAGCCACAGGGAAGAGAACTGAGACACACCACCCAAGAATCAGAACAAAGATCTTAGACATGTGAGTGGGGACATCTTGGGTCCTCCAGCCTCAGTTGAAATGCCTCAGCTGATATGACGTGAGATATAGGCAGCTTCCTGAGCCCTGCCTAAATTTCTGAGCTTCAACATAGTGAGCAAATAAATTTTGTCATTCATTTGGAATTATTATATAGCAATTGCTAATAGATGCAATAGTGCTAAGAATCCATATTCAACCAACTGAACATTATACCAGTTCCTACAAGCTATGACCCACATGCACAAATCTGCCCATTTTATACCTAGCCAGATGAGCCCTGACAAAAGGTAGAATCATTACTTCAATTTGTGCTGACATCAGCTAAAGAGAATGACTTTTCTTTCAAAGTCTGCTTTTCAAAGTAATCAACACAAGTTCTTAAAAGTTAATGATTTCAAAAATACTTTTTGGTGAGTTCATTGTATTCTGTTTAATCCAATTCAGAGGTAAAAGTAGCACATTAATCCAGACTGGTGGTAATGCTGGGCATATTACAGGTCCCATCTTATCTAACCACCAAACAACTCAAGTTAAATAATTAATGTTATTCCCATGTTATAGATGAGAAAGCAGACTTAAGTTAACTAACTTGTGTGCAAGGTCACACACACATATAGAAAAAGTTAGAAGAGAGAATCATATTCAGGTTTTCTAAGTCCAGATATTTCACACTCTTAACCAGCATACATAATCCTTCCCATTCAGTAAGGTGTCTGAATCAAGACTGTGTTATGATGAAAGGTGTGTCAGGATAGAGGGAAAGAAAGTCATAGTAGCCTCCACTTGACCCCTCTCCACTGTTGTTTTCACTTCCCTCTCCCATCTCAGATGCCAGATGGAAAATTATCTCTCACCTGTACACACTCACAAACCTTCTCATTATTTGAGCTGACTCTGAGCTCACCTAATGTGAAAAGCCTTTTCCCTAGGAGCATTTGTCAAAAACAATCAGTGGCAATTGTTCAACATAGCAATTGTCTGAGGCAGTGACAATAGTTGGCAAACAACAAACTGTCCAAAAACTTAAAATCTGGAGAATGAGATGTACAAGGGAGCTTTGAAGAATGTCAGCATATTCCTGGGAATCTGAAAAGTCATGCATATATTTAGGGCTATGTGCATGCCCAGAGAAAACCTGAGAAGGCTGTAAGTTCTCACCTCTGGCTGACCTTGAGGCTCTGTATAAGTAGGAAGTAAAACCTAAGACATAGTTGTCAATCGCCCAGCTAAGTATCAAAAGTGCACCCCAACATGCATACAGAGCCCCATAACAAAGTCTGGGAAGCCTATTGGTCCAAAGTATTTAAGGAAATCATTCTCTAACTGGTACCTGACCACTAATAATGAAGCAGAGACTTTAGTGGCCATGCATAACAAAGAATACAGACTTTGCAGAATTCAGAAAAGTCACTAAGCAAACAAGCAAAACAGCAAATAATGTGGATGGAGGGATCTGATTTCCAGAGCTGTCAGATTATATTTTAAATGTCGACTTTTCAATAAAAATATGAAGAATACAAAAAAAGTATAGTCTATGCATAGAGTAAAAAGCAATAATTAGGATCTATCCTTGAGGAAGCCCAGACATTGAATTTAATAGATGAAGACTTTAAACTACTTTAAATGTATTCAAGTAACTGAACTACGTCTAAACTAAAGTATGAGAATGATGTTTTACCAAGTAGAGAATATCAGTAAAGAGAAATTATAAAAGAAGAGCCAAATAGAAATTGAATTGAAAATTGTAATAAGCAAAATAAAAAATTCAGGAGGCTGAAAGTAGGTTTGAGCATACCAAAGGAAGAATCAGTCAACTTAAAATATATCTGTTAAAATTATCTTATGTGAGTATCAGAAAGAAAAAAGAATAAATGAAAGTAAACAGAGCCTCAGAGAAACTTGGGAAACCATCAAGCACACTGATATATAAATAATGAAGTTCCAGAAAGAGACCTTCATCCTGAAGGTGATACAAAACAACAACAATAACAAAAAACCAATAACATCTCAATCTACAGCTCAGCAAACTCCAAGTAGGATAACCTTGAAGAAATAAACACATCATAGCCAAATTGTGAAAAGCTAAAACCAAAGGGAGAATATTGAATGCAGCAAGAGAGAAAAGTGACTCACACATACAAAGAAGTTTCAATAAGATTAACAGCTAATTTCCCATCAAAAACCATGGAGGCAAAAGGCAGTGGGATGACATATTCAAAGCAATCATGAAAAAAGATCATCAGTGAAGAATTCTATCTTCAGCAAACCTATCCTTCAAAAATGAAGTTCCAAGATAACAGAATTATTTTCTAGCAGATGTGCCCTATAAAAATACTAGAGGCTAAAATGAAATGAATAAGTACTTCAGGCTAAAATGAAAGGACACTAGACAGTAACTTAAATCAACATGAGGAAATAAAAATCATAGGTAATGATAACTGCATAGGTAAATATAAAAGGTAGTATAAATTTTTCTTGTAAACTTCTTTTCTGTTATCTTATTTAAAAGATATCTGCATAAACCACTGATTATAAATTATTGATTTATAATTTATGTTAATGAGAATACAATGTATAAAGGTACAATTTATATGACAATAATAGTACAAAGGAGAGGGAGAAAGAATGGAGTTATATAGGAGCAAAGTTTTAGGAAATTATTAAAATTAAATTGGTTTAGTCCCAACAAGATTGTTATAAATTAAGATGTTAATTTTAATTCCCAGGGCAAAGGACCCTATGACAAAAATGAAATGACAATGCACAGAATGGGGAAAATTTTTGTAAACTATATATGCAGAATATAAAAATATGCTGCTCAACAAAAATATGTAAATAGCCTAATTTAAAAATGACTAAGGAATATGAATATACATTTCCCCAAAGAAGATAACCAAATGGCCAATAAACACATGAAAAGATGCTCATAATTTTATGAATATTTTTCATCCTTAATTATTACTAGGGAAATGTAAATCAAAATCACAGTGAGAGGGGCACCTGGGTGGTTCAGTCAGTTAAGTATCCAACTCTTGATTTCAGCTCATGTAATGATCTCACAATTCATCAGATTGATCCCCACATTGGGCTCTGGGCTGAAGCATGGATTCTGCTTGGGATTCTCTCTATTCATCTGTCTCTGCCTCTCTCTTGCTCTCTCTGTTCTATCTCTGAAAAGAAATAAATAAACATTAAAAATATCACAGTGAAATACCAATTCACACCCACCAGGATGGCTATGATGACAAAGCCAATAACAAGTGTTGATAAACGTGTGGAGAAATTGCAACTCTCGTACACTGCTAGCCAGAATGTAAAATGGTGGAGCCACTGTGTAAAAATGGTTTTGCAGTTTCTCAAAAGGTTAAATATAGAGTTACCATATGACTCCGCAATTCCAATCCTAGGTATGCATATGAAAGAGAAAGAGAACTATTTCATAAAAAACTTGCACATAAATGTTCATAACAGCATTATTCATAGTAGACAAAAGTGGAAACAACCCAAATGTGCATCTATTATTGAATGAATAATCAAAATATGTTATATTCATATAGTGGAATATTTTTTAGCTATTAAAAAGGAATGAAGTACTGGGGCCCTGGGTGGCTCAGTTGGTTAAGCATCCAACTTTGGCCCAGGCCATGATCTTGCACATCTTGGGTTTGAGCCACATGTCAGGCTCTCTGCTGACAGCTTGGAGACTGGACCCTGCTTCAGATTCTGTGTGTGTGTCTCTCTCTCTGCTCCTCCCCTGCTTGCACTCTGTCTCTCTGTCTCCCAAAAATAAATAAATATTTAAAACAATTTTTTAAAGGAATGAAATTCTGATATATGCAATAACAAACCTGGAAAATAATATACTAAGTCCAAAGAGCCAAAAACAAAAGACCACATATTTTATTATTCCATATATATGAAATGTCCATAATAGGCAAATCTATAGAGACAGAAAGCAGATTAGTGACTGGTCAGAGCTGGGGTGTGGAGAAGGGACTGGAGAGGGAAATGTTAATTGGTATGGGATTTCTTTGGGCGGGGCTAAAGAAAATGTTCTAAAATGGTGGTGATGGTGTATTAATTATATCTCAATAAAAAGTTGAATAATAAGCAGGATTTCCTGGAATGCCATAAGTGAAGTCAGGGCCTGAGAGACCACAGCCTTCTTGTAACTGCCTGTGCCGATATGATGCCAATTCTACCACTACCACCTCCACCATCCCAGGAGTAGAAAGAGATTCTGGCTGAGGACAGGGCTAATACTTTTCAAAATGTATTTTTGCTACTCACGGTGATGAAAGAGTAAGGAAGGGAGTCCCACTAAGGAAGGGGGGAAGTTTGTTTCTCTGTTAATTCTAGAGCTATAGGTTCTTTTGGCTTGCTGGACCAGCCCAACAATTTGGCAGGTAAAGCATACATAGTCAGCCTAACTTTACCAGGGGGGCTGAGATCTAGGAGACAATAACTTGCCAGAGTTAACTGTGTGCTATGCAGTGGAGAGTGCCAGGGTTCAGTTGAGTCCAGGCTGAACTAGGATTTGGATCTTGGTTGTCTGCCAGCTTCTTGCGAAAAATAGATGTTTTCAAACAGTTCAGTCAAAAATGACCCCTAGGCAAGGAGCCCTATGGGAAATGAGAGGAAGCTTTTAGACCAAAATGGATAAGAACAAAGGAAAGTATCTCTTTTGTTGTTGCAGAAAGAAGCCTAGATAATTGGGAGACTGGAGCTACCGCCCAGCCATTTTAACTCGGGAATGCCACAGTACTTTCCTGGGCATACTTCTTCATAGATAAAGGAAGCAGGCTGAATGAATTCGATTGTTTTTTTTTTTTTCTCCAGCATTTTTCAGGGAACTTAGGGCATTGTTAGAGACTAAGTTATGTCAACACAATCCGTATGTTGAAGTCCTAACCTTCAATGCGGCTGTATTTGGAGACAGTGCCTATAAAGGGTTAATAAAGCTTGAATGAGATAATAAGGGCAGGGCCTTCTTTCCAAGGACTTGTGTCCATGTAAGAAGAGGAAAAGACACCAAAGGTCATTCTCTCTCTCTCTCTCTCTCTCTCTCTCTCTCTCATTCTGAGTGCACACAGAGGAAAGGCCACATGAAGACACAGTGAGAACATTGCCATCTGCAAGCTAGGAAGAGAGGTCTCACCAGAAACCAACCCTCACAGCACCTTGATCTTGGACTTCTAGGCTCTGGAACTGTGAGGAAATACATTTCTGTTGTTTAAGCCACCTAGTCAGAGGCATTTTGTTATGGTGGCCTGAGCTGACCATTACAAGTATAGTGGAGGTGCACCAGTTCATAACTTTTTATCTGACTTAGCTTCTTAAGAGTTTATTTTCAAAGCTTAATAAAAGTCATGGGGACACTTATATGTGCCGTATGCCCAAAGTGTTAGAAACCACTGATTTTTGTTAAATTCTCCTGCCAGGTTAGCTCAGTTTTAAAAAGATCTTTGAATGAAGCTTCTTTTACTTTAAGCTTAAATAAAGAGTATAAGGCTATTTAAAGGCAGCTGTTTTATTTATTTTTTATTTATTTAAAGATTTTATTCTTATGTAATCTCTGTACCCAACATGGGGCTCAAACCCACAACCCTGAGATCAAGAGTTGCATGCTCTAGTGACTGAGCCAGCCAGGTGCCCCCAGGGTAAGCTGTTTTTTTTTTTAATTTTTAATGTTTATTTAATTTGAGAGACAGCATAAGCAGGGGAGGGGCAGAGAGAGAGGAAGACACAGAAGCCGAAGCAGACTGCAGGCTCTGAGTGTCAGCACAGAATCCGTCGCGGGACTCTAACCCACAAACTGTGAGATGATGATCTGAGCCAAAGTTGGATGTTTAACCGACTGAGCCACCCAGACGCCCCCAGGGTAAGCTGTTTTAAACAAGTGAGCTACAAAGCATAAATTTAAGGAGAGGGAATATAGACCCTTCCTGTTAATGGAAAAAACTGTGAAATAAGTTGCACACATCTTTTTAAACCACCACAATTTCATAAATATTTATCTGTGTGAGTTCAGTATTTTCTCCGTACCATATAACCAAATACAATAATAAATTCAACCCTGAAGCTGAAAAAAAAAAAAAACATGGCAATAGAGCAATTTCACCAATGAGAATATTATGGAATCCAATCCAGCAATGCATTCAAAACCATTATATCATGACCCAGAAAGAGTTACACAATGAATTTGACATAATCAACACAAAAGAATCTGCTTATGTTAAAAAAATAATGAAAAATTTTAAATTAAAAAAAATAAAATAGATTTAAAATTTTTAAAAATTAAAAAAAATCTACTTTATGTTCATTGTGGTAATATCTGTGAAAATATGTAATTTAATTTTCTTATTTTTGTCCTTTTATGTTTTCTAATGTTACTGCAATGCAAATGTACAGCTTCCATAATAACAAAGGATTATAAAAATTTTAAAAAGAGAATCTGGGAGAGATAATTTGCAAAACTTATGTCATAGTGAAAGGGCAATATTCAAATACATGAAGATTTCTTTAATGTTTATTCATTTTTGAGAGAGAGAGAGAGAGAGAGAGAGAGAGCGAGCGAGCGAGCGAGCGAGAGAGAGAGAGCACGCGCGCGAGGGGCAGAAAGCGAGGGAGATACAGAATCCAAAACAGGCTCCAGGCTCCAAGCTGTCAGTACAGAGCCTGATGCTGGGCCAGAACTCATGAACTGTGAGATCATGACCTGAGCCAAAGTCGGAAGCTCAACTGACTGAGCCACCCAGGTGCCCCTGAAGAAGTTTTTTTAATAGCGGACTTAAAGATCAAAACTTTATAAAAATTGTTTCAAAAGTCATTCTAAAAAAGATGTTAAAGTGCCGCTTAAACATATGAAAATGTTTTCAACTTAATTCATAAAAGAAGTGCATTTTGTTTATTTATTTAAACTTCAGTGTTTAAGAGCAGTTTTAGGTTTACAGCTAAATTGAGGGGAAAGTAGATAATCTTCCCCATTATCAACATCCCATATCAGAATGATATATCTGTAATGACTGATGAAAATACACTGACAAATCATAACCACCCAAAGTCGATAGTTTACATTACATTTCATTTCACCCTTGATGTCATAGAGAGCACAGCCTCTTCAGTATTTAGTGTCAGTGTTCTATCCTAATGGGTTTATAGTGTGTAGTTGTATCTCATTGGTTTAATGTTCATTTTCCTAATGAGATATGATGTAGAGCATCTTTTCATACGCTTAATTTTCATTTGTATATCTTCTTGGATGAGGTGTCTATTGAGGTCTTTGGCTCATTTTTTAATTGGGTTGTTTGTTTTCTTATTCTTAAGTTCCAAGAGTTCTTCATATATTTTGGGTTTTTTGGTTTTCTTTTAAGTTTTTGTCTTAATTACAGTTAACTAACATACAGTGTTACATTAGTTTTAAGTGTACAATATAGTGACAAGTATACTCCTTAATCTTCAACACCTATTTCTCCCATCCCCCCACCCATTACACTCTGGTAACTATCAGTTTGTTCTCAATAGTGAACAGTCTGTTTCTTGCTTTGTCTCTCCCTCTCTCTTTTTTTCCCCATTGCTCTTTCTTAAATTCCACAAATGAGTGAAATCATATATTTCTCTTTCACTGATTGACTTATTTTGCTTAGTATGATATTCCATAGCTTCATCCATGTTGTTGCAATTGTCAAGATTTCATTCTTTTTAATAGCTGAATAATAATATTCCATTACCCACACACGCGCGCACACACACACACACACACACACACACCACATCTTCTTTATCCATTTATTAAAGGACACTGGGCTGCTTCCATATCTTGGCTACTGTAAATAATGCTCTATAAACATAGGACTGCAGTACCCCTTTAAAATAGTGTTCTTGTATTCTTTGGGTAAATATGCAGAGTGGCTGCATCAGTTTGCATTCCCACCAACAGTGCAAGAGTGTTCCCTGTTCTCCACATCTTTGCCAACACCTGCTGTTCCTTGTGTTGTTCATTTTAGCCATTTAGACAGGTGTGAGGTAATATTTCATTGTAGTTTTGATTTCCATTTCCTTGATGTATATAATGATAAACATATTTTCATGTGTCTGTTCGCCATTTGTCAGTCTTCTCTGGCGAAATGTCTTTTCACGTCTTCTGCCCATTTTTTAACTGGAGTATTTATTTTTTGGAGTGAGTTATGTAAATTCTTTATACATTGTGGATACTAACCTTTTATCAATATGTCATTTGCAAATATCTTCTCTCATTCTGTAGACTGCCTTTCAGTTTTGTTGATTGTTTCCTTTGCTAAGCAGAAGCTTTTTATTTTGATGTAGTCCCAATAGTTTATTTTTGCTTTTGTTTCCTTTGCCTCAGGAGACATATCTAGAAAAAGTTGCAACAGCCAACATCAATGAGGTTACTTCTTGCATTCTCTTCTAGGACTTTTATGGTTTCAAGTCTCATATTAAAGTATTTAATCCATTTTAAATATTTTTTGTGTATGGTGTAATAAAGTGGTCCAATTTTATTCTTTTCCATGTTGCTGTCCAGATTTTCCAACACCACTTGTTGAAGAAACTGTCTTCTTCCCATTGGATATTATTTTTTGTTGAAAATTAATTGGCCATACAGTTGCACATTTATTTCTGGGTTTTATATTCTGTTCTATTGATCCATGTGCCTATTTTTGTGCCATTATCATTCTGTTTTCATTACTACAGCTTTGTAATATAACTTGAAGTCTAGAATTGTGATGCCTCCAGCTTTGCTTTTCTTTTTCAAGATCGCTTCAGCTAATCAGGGTCTTTTGTGGTTCCATACAAATTTACATACAAAATGTTTTTTCTAGCACTGTGAAAAGTGCTCTTTGGTATTTTGATAGGGATCACATTAAATGTGTAGATTGCTTATGGTGGTATAGACTTTTAACCATATTTTTCCTTCAATCCATGAGTATGAAATGTCTATTTCTTTGTATCATTTTTAATTTATTTCATCAGTGTTTTGGTTTTCAGAGTGCAGGTGGTTCACCTCTTTGATTAGGTTTATTCCTAGATATCTCATTATTTTGGGTGCAATTGTAAAAGGGGTTTTCTTAATTTCTCTTTCTGCTGCTTCATTATTGGTGTGTAGAAATGCAACAGATTTCCATACATTGATTTTGTATCCTGCAACTTAACTGAATTCATTTATTTTCTAGCAGATTTTGGTGGAGCCTTTCAGATTTTTTATATAGAATATCATGTCATCTGCAGATAGTGAACATTTTACTTTTTCCTTGCTGATTTGGATGCCTTTTATTTCTTTATTTAATGTTGTTGTTGCTGTTGTTGTTGTTGTTGTCTAATTGCTGTGGCTCGGGCTTCCAGTACTATGTTGAATGAAAAGGGTGGAAGTAGACATCCTTATCTTTTTCTTTACCTTAGGGGAAAACCTCTCAGTTTTTCCCCATTCATGATGATATTAGCTGTGGTTTTTCATATATGGCTTTTATTATGTTGAGGTATGTTACCTCTAAGCCTACTTTCTGCATGGTTTTTATCATGAATGGATACTGTATACTTTTTCTGAGTCTACTGAAATGATCATATGGTTCTTATCCTTTCTCATATTGATATGATGCATCATGTTGATTGATTTGCAAAAGTTGGACCATTCTTGCAACCCAGGAATACATCCCACTTGGTGGTGGTGAATGATTTTTTTTTTTTTACTGTATTGATGAATTCAGTTTGCTAGTATTTTATTGAAGATTTTTGCATCATGTTCATCAGGGATATTGGCCTGTAGTTCTCTTTTTTAGTAGAGTCTTTATCTGGTTTTGGTACCAGGGTAATGCTGGCCCCATAGAATAAATTTGGAAGTTTTCTTTCATTTTCTATTTTTTTTAATAGTTTGAGAAGAATAAATGTTTGGCAAAAGTCTCCTGTGAAACCATCTGGTCCTAGACTTTTCTTTTTTGGGAGCTTTTTTTTTTTTTTTTTAATTACCAATTCAATTTCTTTACTGGTTATCAGTATGTTCAAATTTTCTATTTTGTCCTGTTTCAGTTTTGGTAGTTTATATGTTTCTAAGAATTTATCAATTTCTTGCCAATTTGTTGGCATATACATTTTCATAATATTCTCTTATGATTATTTGTATTTCTGTGGTATTGGTTGTTATTTCTTCTCTCTCATTTGTGATTTTATTTATTGAGTCCTTTCTCTTTTTTTCTTGATAAGTCTTATTAGAGGTTTATCGATTTTTTTAGGGAACCAATTTCCGGTTTCGTTGATCTGTTATTTTTATTACTTTAGGTATCATTTATTTCTGCTCTAATCCTTATTATTTTGTTTCTTATTTCCTTCTGGCTTTATTATTTTGGCTGGCTTTAGGTTTCATTTGTTGTCCTTTTTCTAGCTCCCTTGAGTGTAAGTTTAGGTTGTTTGAGATTTTTCTAGCTTCTTGAAGCAGGTGTGTATTGTTATAAACTTCCCTCTTAGAACTGCTTTTGCTGCTTTCCAAGGTTTTGGATTGTTGTGTTTTCATTTTCATTTGTTTCCATATACTTATTTATTTATTTATTTCCTGGTTGAATCATTCATTATTTAGTAGCATGTTATTTAGCCTCCATGTATTTATGGTCTTTCCAGAGCTTTCCTTGTGGTTGACTTCTAGTTTCATAGCATTGTGGTCAGAAAAGATGAATAGTATGACTGATCTTCTTGAATTTGTTAAGACTTGTTTTGTGGGCTAATATGTGATCTATTCTGGAGAATGTTCCATGTGCACTGGAAAAGAATGTGTATTCCGCTGTTTTAGTATGGAATGTTCTGAATATATCTGTTAAATCCATCTGTTCCAGTATGTCCTTCAAATCCAATATATCCTTGTTGATTTTATGTTTAGATAATCTGTTGATTGAGTACTGAGGTGTTCAAGTCTCCTACTATTATTATATTATTATTGATTAGTTCCTTTATGTTTGTTATTAATTTTTTTACATATTGGGTGCTCCCATGCTGGGTGCACAAATATTTACAATTGTTATATCTTCTTGTTGGATTGGCCTCTTTGTTTTCATACAGCGTCCATCTTTGTCTCTTATTACAGTCTTTATTTTAAAGTCCATTTTTTCTGAGGTAAGTACGGCTACTTCAGCTTTCTTTTAATGCATGATAGATGTTTCTCCATCTATCCATCTTCAGTTTCTATCTTTTAGTTGTCTTTAGATCTAAAATGAATTTCTTGTAGGCAGTATATATATGGGTCTTATTTTTAAATCTATCTTGTCACCTTATGTGTTTTGTTTGGAGCATTTACTCCACTTACATTCAGAGTAATTATTGATGTGTATTTATTGTCATTTTACAATTTGTTTTGTGGTTGTTTCTCAACGTTTTTTCTAATCCTTTCTTGTCTTCTTCTCTTTCATGTTTTGCTGATTTTCTTTCATGATATATTTGGATTTCTTCACATATTTATTAGTGGTTTTTGACATATGGTTATCATTAAGTTTTATATAACCTCTTTGGCATATATAGCAGTCCATATTAAGTTGATGGCTATTTAATTTTAACCAATTTTTTTCTCCTGTTTTCCCCACAGTTGAGAGTTTATGAAGAAGAGGTACTAGAGTGCCCTGCAGTACTTTGTCCTCTGTTCACCAGAGACGAGCACTTCAGAGAATAGCTTATGTGTGTTGCTTATGTCCTGCTGTTGTGTCCGAGTCACACTTTCTTTTCAGTACAGTCATCTGCACTGACTCTCTGTCTATTGTGGGGTGTGCTTGCTTTCCGGTGGACGTGCATGCTGGGGAACTTGGGAGCAGGGAAACAATATTATAAAATTTGTGCTGGGCCACTTCTTCTATACTGGATCCCCAAAATGCTGTGGCAACTGATGGGCTGTTTAAGCAAACCTCTAACCAGAGTGCCCAGTCCAGCACAAGGGAAAGAAAAGAATGAGATAAGGGAAAATTTATCTGAATAGCAAGAATTGATCTAGCATTGATCACGGCAATGCATCCATGCTGGTCTTGCCCTGGGCTCCAGTAACAAAAAAAGCAGCTCTTCAGCGCGGATGGGCATGCTTTGGTGTAGGCAGGTCTTAGTAGCTGCTCTCCGAGGCCCCGCATTGGTAGTTGTGGGGAGAAGAATGGTGATGCCCCAAGCCCTTCTCGAACCAAGCATTGCAAGCCACACTTTTGAGTCCGATCTCCCTGTGCTGTGGGTGTATCCAAGGTGGGCCATGTTCTATGCCTGTGCCCAGCCTCATTTCTAGATCTTAGTCTGTGCACTTTAATGATACTGCCCAAAATGTAATCCCACAGGCCGTGGTCCTTCCTAGCTGGGGATCAAATATGGGGAGTAGGGAAGCCGTTCCTCCTGATGCTGATTGGGACCAGAGCACCCAGCCCAAAGAAAGCTAGAGATAGCATCTTTCTCTGAATGCTCTGTGGTTAGAGATGAGATAATAAGATCCATCTCCGTCCCAACGCCAAGGTTTTTCTCTTCTCCAGGGACAGTTCTATGAGCAGTTTCAGCCCCTCTTTTTCTTCCCTTTGTCTCTCCACAGAGGGGGCTCCCTCCTCTCTATGCTTTCGCGTTCCCGCTTGTTTTTTATCTTCCCCAGTTCACAATCACGCACCAAGAGGCTGTCTTCTTATTGGACTCTGTCTTTTTTCCTCCCAGACTCTTGTGGTTCAGTGTCCTTTGGCTTCAGCCCTTCTTTGTTTGAGAGATGTGAGTGGGTAGTACGGAGCTCCCTATTTCTCTGCCATCTTGCGGTTTCCTGGTCATACACCTAAAGAGTCCAATTGCCCCTAAGAAGCCCTTTCTCCAAAGGTACTCATGCTCTGGGAAATAACAAGCTAGTAAATAAGATTTAAAATTCCATCCACTTGCCATGGGCCTCACCATTTCCTGTAGGCTCTCTCTCTGACACATTTGTTAAAGTCAAGCCTGAATAAAACTATAAGTTTAATATGAAAAAATAAAATACCATCCACCTGAATTACCAGTTTCAGAAAATGGGATCTTCAACCTTATTTTCTTTTTTCCTGAATCCAAGCCACAGCTGCATCAGTGCTCACTTATCCTCCTTGACCTCTCACATCAAACACTCAGAAATCTTTTCTGTAATTTCCAGATCAGATGAGTTGGAATCCTGCATAACTATGATTTATTTTTAACCAAATAAAAATTTGACTACAAATTTCAGTAATGCAGCACTTAAAGGCATTCAATCCAGTAAGTTTGGACATCAATGACATACAGAAAAGAAAACACAACTAAAATTAATGAACACATCTTGACAATTGATACATGTGTTTTTACATTTTTTTTTATTTGAGAGAGAGAGAGAGCAAGTGGGGAAGAGGGAGAGAGAAAGAATCTCAAGCAAAGTGTTGAGTCCAACACGGAGCTCAATCCCATGACCCTAAGATCATGACCTGAGCCAAAATCAAGAGTCGGTAGCTTAGCTGAATCATTCAGGCACCCCGATTCATGTGATTTTAAAAGAAAACTTGGCGCACCTGAGTAGCTCAGTCAGTTGAGCGTCCAATATTGGCTCAGGTCATGATCTCACAGTTGGTGAGTTTGAGCCATGTGTCAGGCTCTGTGCTGAATGCTTGTTTGGAGCCTGTAGTCTGCATCAGATTCTGTGTCTCTTTCTCTCTCTGACCCTCCCCGCTAACACTTGTCTCACTCTCTCTCTCAAAAAATAAATAAATGAAAAAAACCTAAGGAATAAACAGAATGAAAAACTCACAAAACAATAAGCATTCCATGTTGAAATAATAAGAATGAAACGAACGCTGGAAGTATGTCATAGCTGGCATCTGGACATGACACTTCAGTCATGTCAATTTGCTATAAAAGCTACTAGATCAGAGAGTCTGGGTGGCTCAGTTGGTTAGGCATCAGACTCTTGGTTTCAGCTAAGGTCATGATCTCACAGTGAGTTCGAGCCCCACCTTGGGCTCACACTGATAGTGCAGAGGCTGCTTGGATTCTCTCTCTCTCTCTGCCTCTCCACAATTTGCACTCTCCCCCCTCTCAAAAATAAATAAATAAACTTTTCAATAAAAAGCTTCTAGACCATTAGGTTTTGAGGTGATTTGGTGAGGACATGTGTCTCCCGATTGATCAACAGGGATTAGGTTGGCTATAGCAGATGACCATAGAAGAGTCCCTTTTCTTCATCACGAGCTCTTTGTGTGCCTCCCACAGCTGCATATATTGTTGGAAACTATACTTTCTCAAAATAAAAAGAGCCATTCTTTTCTGAGGAATCCCATGTAGTTTCTAGAACTGAGACTCAAATATATTTGCTCTAATACCTGCCATGTTCGTGTTACTCCCTGAATATATAATAATTTTTCAATGAACTGGATCTCTGCCATACAAAGCAGAGATTAGTGTATCATTAAATCCTGTACTCCTCACTGTGGAAACCCTTTGAGTGCACAAAGAGAACAGAAGATTTTCTCATAATAAGTCTAATGAAAATACCTTATATTAACAGATTTCAGTCAAGAATAAATTGGGGTAATTTTAGAGAACAATGTAAGGCTGTAACAGGCTTATTTTAAACAGAAAAGGACTTTAATATATGGGAGATATCGCATGCTGGTTAAGCATGTTGGACACCTGGAATTAGAAAACTTGAGAGGAATCCTTTCCTCCAGTTCTTTCCATCTATGTGAACTTGAGCATAATTTAATTAACCTTTTTCAATTTTCCCATGGAAAAGTAAGAGATTTTTCCTCTTGAATACTCCAATGGCATTTTGTACTGCCTTCATTTTAGTATTGATCATGCTGTGTTATAACTGCCTGGCAACTTCTATATTCCTCACTTTTTCACAGTGGCATCCCCTGTCTGTAATCTAGAGATTATACACATCTACAAGTGTAATTACTGAGACTTAGGGAGTGCTTACCCCTAGAAGTGTAATTTCTGAGCTTTAGGGAATGATTATGAAGTGTTTCTGAATGGCTCTCTAAAGTGGTTAAACCAATTTAGACTCCCACAAGGAGTATGTGAGTTCCTACTTCCCAACGTTGGCCACCACACTTGATGTTATCAGTCACTGATTTTCTTTTCAATGATGGCTATAAAATGAACAATCTTATTAATATGACTTTACCCAATTAGTAGCAAGGTTGAGTATTTTTTTCATGCTTCTTATCCAGTTGGGCATCTTCAGTGAAGTACCAAATTTAATCGTTGGCACAATTTCCCATTGGGCTATTTGTCCTGTTGAGTTGTTGTCTCTCTTTATATATTCTGTGTATAAATCTATTCCATGGTTTTAGAATTCTTCAGTTTGTGTCTTGCCTTTTCACTTTTTATAGCATCTCCTGAATCTTTTACATCAATTGGTATTTATAAATCAATATTCTGTTTATTTGAACATTGCCTCACAAGCATTTGAAACACATAAATTGTAAAGGCTTAAATGTAGGTTTCAAGGAATTAATTAAAGGTTCGTAGCACTAGGAGAATTATTTTTTCTCCTAGAGTGTTGGGAGACTGAGAATAACTTCAAAGCAAAAATGCAATTGTCTTGGAGCACATGGGTGGCTCAGCTGGATTAACATGGGACTCTACATTTCTGCTCAGGTCACTGTCTCACAGTTCCTGAGATTGGGTCCTACACTGACAGTGCAGAGCCTGCTTGGGGTTCTCTCTCGCACTCTCTTTCTCCTCCTCCCCCTCTCAAAATAAAGAAATAAACATTTAAAAAATGCAATCGTCATGAGTAATTTCCTTGGCTTCCAATATCTATGTAGCAAATGCTTTTTTTCCCTATTTTTATTTTTTTATTTGTTTTTTCCATAATATTTTATTGTCAAATTGGTTTCCATACAACACCCAGTGCTCTTCCCATCAAGTGCCCTCCACCATCACCACCACCTGTCTTCCCCC
>NC_043717.1:72279701-72384743 GCF_006229205.1 Suricata suricatta
AGGAGGGTGCCCGTCTCTCCACACCCTCTCCAACATCTATAGTCTCTTGCTTTGTTCATTTTAGCCACTCTGACTGGTGTGAGGTGGTATCTCAGTGTGGTTTTGATTTGTGTTTCCCTGATGATGAGTGATGTTGAGCATCGTTTTATGTGTCTGTAGGCCATTTGGATGTCCTCTTTGGAGAAGTGTCTGTTCATGTCTTCTGCCCATTTCTTCTCTTACACCATACACAAAAATAAACTCAAAATGGCTGAAGGACCTGAATGTGAGATAGGAAACCATCAAAACCCTCGAGATGCAAGTAGGGAAAAACCTCCTAGACCTCCACTGCAGCAATCTCCTACTTGACACATCCTCAAAGGCAAGGGAAATTAAAGCAAAAGTGAACCCTTGGAACTTCATCAAGATAAAAAGCTTCTGCAAAGCAAATGAAACAATCAAAAAAAACTAATAGGCAACTGACAGAATGGGAAAAGATAGTTGCAAATGACATATCAGATAAAGGGCTAATATCGAAAATGTACAAGGAACTCACCAAACTTCACACTCACAAAACAAATAATCCAGTGAAGAAATGGGCAGAAGACATGAACAGACACTTCTGCAAATGCTTTTAATAAATTTAAAAGATGATACAAAAAGCTGACAAAGATGTGGAACAACAGGAGCTATCATTTATAACTGGTGGACATGCAAAATGGTACAGTCAGTTTGGAAGATAATTTTGCTTTCAACTAAGTGTATCTTTACCATGGTATCAAGCAATCATGCTCCTTGATATTTACCCAAATGAGATGAAAACTTATATCCACCCCAAACCCTGCACCTGCTTTACTCATAGTTGCCAAAACTTGAAAGCAACCAAGATGTCCTTTGGTAGATGAATGGATTAATAAACTGTGGCACTTCTAGGTAAGGAATATTACTCAGCACTAGAAAGGAAAAGCTTTCAAGCCATGAAATGACATAGGGAAAACTTGAATGCATGTTGCTAAGTGAAAGAAACTGATCGAAAAGTCTGCCTAATGAATGATTTCAATTATATAACATTCTGGAAAAGTCAGAATTATGAAGACAGTAAAAAGACCAGTGGTTCCCAGGAGTTTTTGGGGGAGGAAAGGATGAATAGGTGGAATGCAGAGGATTTTTAGGACAGTGACAATACTCTGTATGACAATATAATGATGGATACACATCATTACAGATTTGCCCTAATTGATAGGATGTACAACACCAAGAATAAATCACAATGTAAACTATGGACTTGTGATTATGATGTATCCATGTAGGTTCATCAATTATAATAAATATATTACTCAGGTGGGAGATAATGATAAAGAGAGAATCTATGAATATGTGGATGCAGGGAGTATTTCAGAAACCTCTGTGCTGCCTTTGTAATTTTGTGGTGAACCTAAAACTGCACAAAAGAAATGAAGCCTTTAAAAAAATAAAAATAGGTGTGCCTGGGTGGTTCAGTCAGTTGAGCATCCGGCTTCAGTTCAGGTCATAGTCTCGCAGTTTGTGGATTCCAGCCCCACATCAAGCTCTGTACTGACAGCTAGCTCAGAGCCTGGAGCCTGTCTTCAGATTCTGTGTCTCCCTCTCTCTCTGACACTCTCCAAAAATAAATAAAGCATTTAAAAATATTTTAAAATAATAATAATAAGAAGCTGGCTTCTGTTTCTAATTGAGAACATTTATTTCTGATTATATGCTTTTCTAAAAGAGTGAAGTTTAAATGCTTTTCTCTCATAATTATTAGGTTCATAAAATCTTTAAAAATTTTTATTTTTAAATTTCTAATGAAAGTATATAGAAATATAATTGATTCTCAGCCATCAACGCTTCAAAAAAATATCTCTTCACTCATTCTCCCTCTCTAGGATTCCTACATGTATATTAGGCTTTTTCATTTCTAATGTCCAACCTCTTAACCTCTTGTTCATATTTCTAACTATTTTTGCTTATTATTTATGATTTCTAAGTATCTGTATTCTGGATCACTAACTCCCTTTTTGGCTGTGCCAAAAGCCAAAGAACCACCCAGATCTTCAAGTTTCAAACCAAAGGTAATCTCTAACCTTTCTCACATGTTCTATGTCAGCTATTTCCTTCAGTTCTACCTTCAGAATACTCTTTGAATTCACCACATCTCACCATGTCCCTTCCCACCAATTGTAACAATATCCTTCTAACTGGTATATAACTGGAATTAGCTCTTTTTTTTATTCCAAGCTCAAGATATGCTAAATTAATGTCACCATTGTACATTAACGTGTCAAAACCCATCCTCAGAGGACAAGCACTAGAGTACCTCTCTCAAGAGCTGGACATGGAAGCTAGACTGAAAGAACTCCCAACTTGTGTCTGCTAAGTTCCTACTAACACTATTTCTTCACAGTCCTCAAGGATGATGCAGGGGAACATCTAACACTTTGTCCTGAAAATGCATAGATATCGTGGCCTCTATAAATGCTCATAAGTATGCATCTCGAATATAGGAATTCCTGCTTAAGTAATGTGCAGAACTTAAAGTCACAGAGGCTGTATTAATCTGGGTTCAATAATAATGTTGGAAGTTTTGCTGTAAATATCATATTATTTTGGAGTACACACAAATATAAAAATGTAAAATATTGAGATCTAAAATGAAAATTCCAGATATATACCATGTGATGGAGGGCAAGATGGCAGAGGAGGGACCACTGTAATTTTGACCCGCCCGCATCTATCAAACTGATAAGGACTGAAGCCACAATACTCTGATCTGTAAGAGTGGGAGGAAAACATGCAGAGCCCACATAGAAGACAGCCTCATGGGTGCCAGAGTGAGTGCGAACTGGGGAAATAAAAATGGGCCGGGCCTGGAGGTGCAGAGGGGAGGGAGCCACTCCCCAGCACAGAGCCAGGGACAGACGAGGGGAACGGAAAGAGAGACTGGAAGCGCTCGTAGAGCTGTCTCTAAAGAAGAGAAAAACCTCGGCCTGGG
Organism: Suricata suricatta; assembly: GCF_006229205.1. Taxonomy (NCBI): domain Eukaryota; kingdom Metazoa; phylum Chordata; class Mammalia; order Carnivora; family Herpestidae; genus Suricata; species Suricata suricatta. The sequence continues at coordinate 72,282,694 of NC_043717.1, forward strand.
ATGGAGAGGGATACTATCATCTCATATATAACTCCTGGGCGCGAGGAGAGAAATCCATCCCATTTAGCTGGTGCATTTTCCTTGGGTTCAGAGTGCCGATTCCAGGCGGAGCGAGAGAAAGCTGCTCCCCAGTCCCCTACTACTCAATCCTGGCTAGGAAGCTGCCCACCAGCAGGAGTACATCTCATCTCGGGCAATAGCATTAAAGTGCATGGACTAGGAATTGGAAATGAGGCGGGGCTTGGAAAATACAATTTGGCTCGCCCACGGCACAGGGAGATCAGACTCAAAAGAGTGGCTTGCAATGCTTGGTTCAAGAAGGACATGGGGTACCTCCTTCTTTTCCCACAACCACCAAGGCAGGGTCTCGGAGAGCAGCTCCGGAGACCTATATACACCAAAACATGTCCATAAGAGCTGGAGAGCTTCCTTTTTTTTCTCTCTCTCTTCTTTTCTCCTTTCCCACCTTGGAGTCCAGGAAAGACCAACATTGCACTGCTGTAAGATCAATTCTTGCCTTCCAGATATATTTGCTCTTATCTCATTCTTATCTCTCCTCTCCGCTGGTTTTATGCTTTTAGAATGTCCTTTGTCTTTTGTTGTTTCTGTCCCCTACTTTTTTCATTCCTTTCCTTTTCTTTTCCTTCCCCTTTTGGTTTGGTTGTTTGTTTGATTTTTCTATGCGTTTGTTCCCTGTGTGTTTGTCTGTCTGTTTTCCTTTTCAGGGCTATCTCAAGAAACAAGCCAAAGTACACATGGTGGAGAGGCCCAAATATCACTAAGTTGGGAAATAAAATAACCAAAGGCACAACAAGAGAAACCTAGAGACATCATAAAAAGAACACTTCCTGAACGGACAGGCCCTGTACAGTCAAGACCCTCCTTTAATAGCGCAATACTAACAGGTGCACAGTGCAGAACAAGCTTTTAAAACTGACAAAAGACAGAAAGCTACCCAAAATGACAAAACGAAAGAATTTTCATCCAAAGAAATTCCAGGAAGAAGTCACAGCCACAGAACTGCTCAAAACAGATACAAACAACATAACTGAACAAGAATTTAAAACAATTGAGATAAAATTAATAGCTGGGCTTGAAAAAAAGCATAGAAGTCAACAGAGAAGCTATTGATACAAAGACTAGGGACATTCAAAATAGCTGCAATGAGTTAAAAAAAGGCTAGGGGCTCCTGGCTGGCTCAGGCGGTTAAGCGTTTGGCTTCAGCTCAGGTCACGATCTCACTGTTCGTGGGTCTGAGCCTCGAGTCGGGATCTGTGCTGACAGCTAGCTCAGAGCCCGGAGCATACTTCAGATTCTGCAGCTCCCTCTCTCTCTGACCCTCCCCTGCTCGCACTGTCTCTGTCTCTCAAAAATAAATAAAAAACATTTAAAAAAAATTTTTAAAGGCTATTAGTGAGGTGCATAATAAAAAGGAGTTGGCCACTGCAAGGATTGAAGAGGCAGAGAGGATAAATAGGTGAACTAGAAGGCACAGTTATAGCAAAAGAGGAAGCCAAGAAAAAGAGATATAAGTTGATCCAGGAGCACGAAAGGAGAATTCAAGACCTCAGTGATACAGCCAAACGGAACAATATTCATACCACAGGAATTCCTGAAGAGGAAGAAAGAGAAAAAGGTCCTGAAGAGGTACTTGATGAAATTATAACCGAGAACTTCCCCAATCTGGGGAAGGAAGCAGACATTGAAATCCAAGAAACACTCCCCTCAGACGTAACTTGAATCAACCTTCAGCACAACATATCATAGTGAAACTGGCAAAATATAAAGACAAAGAGAGAATTCTGAAAGCAGCTAGGGATTAAAGGGCCCTAACATACAAAGGGACACCTATCAGAGAGGTTACAGACCTATCTCCTGAAATATGGCAGGCCAGAAAGTAATGGCATGAAATCCTCAATGTGATGAACAGAAAAAATATGCAGCCAAGAACCTTTTATCCAGCGAGCCTGTCATTCAAAATAGAAGGAGAAATAAAGGTTTTCCCAAATAAACAAAAATTGAAAGAATTTATCACCACTAAACCAGCCCTACAAGAAATCCTAAGAGAGACTCTATCAGGGAAATGTTGCAAGGAATACAAGGTACGAGAGACACCACTACAAGCATGAACCCTACAGAGAGCACAGTAAATCTAAACCCATATTTTTCAATAATAACACTGAATGTAAATGGACTGAATGCTCCAATCAAATGACACAGGGTAGCAGAATGGATAGAAAAAAATGAAATCCATTGACTTGCTGCCTACAAGACACTCACCTTACATCTGAAGACACCTCCAGATTGAAAGTAAGGGGATGGAGAAATATCTATCATGCGACTGAACATCAAAAAAAAAAAAAGCTGGAGTAGCCATATTTATATTGGACAAACTGGATTTTAAAGTAAAGGCAGTAACAAGAGATGAAGAAGGGTATTATACAATAATTACAGGGTCTCTCCATCAGGAAGAACTAACAATTATAAACCTCTATGCACTGAATTCGGGAGCACCCAAATACATAAAACAACTAATCACAAACAGTAACAATTCTATTGATAAGAATGTGCCAATAGCAGGGGCCTTTACTACTCCACTTACAGCAATGGATAGATCAACCAGTCAGAAAATCACTAAAGAAACAATTGACCTGAATGACACATTGGAACAGATGGATTTTAAAGATCTATTTAGAACTCTACATCCTGAAGCTAGGGAATTCACTTTCTTCTCCATTGCACATGGCACATTCTCCAAGGTAGATTACATACTGCATCATAATACAGCCCTCAATAAATACAAATGAATTGAGATCAAAGCATGGGCACTTTCAGATCACAATGCTATGAAACTTGAAACTAACCACAGGAAAAAGTCTGCAAAACCTCAAAAAACATCGAGGATAATGAACACCCTACTAAACAATGAATGGGCCAATCAGGCAATAAGAGAAGAAATTAAAAAATATATGGAAACAAATGCAAATGAAAATACAACAATCCAAACTCTGGGATTCAGCAAAGGCAGTCCTAAGAGGAAGGTTCATTGCAAACCAGGCCTATTTCAAGAAAGTAGAAAAGCACAAATTCAAAATCTAACAGAGCACCTAAAGGAACTAGAAGGGGAACAGCAAGAGCACCCCAAACCCAGCAGAAGAAGAGAAATAATAAAGATCAGGGAAGAAATAAGCAATATAGAATAAAAAAAAAAACAGTTGAGTAGATCAATGAAACCAAGAGTTGGTTTTCTGAAAAATAAACAAAATTGACAAACCCCTAGCAAGGCTCCTCAGAAACAAAAGAGAGAACCCCCAAATAGACAAAATCATGAATAAAAATAGATCTATTACAACCATCCCTCAGAAATATAAGCAATCATCAGGAATTACTATGAAGAATTATATGCTAACAATCTAGAAGAAATGGACAAATTCCTAAACACACATGCACTACCAAAATTCAAATGGTAAGAAATAGAAAATCTGAACAGACAAATAACCAGTGAAGAAATCAAATCAGTTATCAAAAATCTCCCAACGAATAGGAGCCCAGAGCCAGATGGCTTCCCAGGAGAATTCTACCAGACATTTATTTAAAGCAGAGTTAATACCCATCCTTCTCAAGCTATTCCAAAAAATAGAAATAGAAGGAAAACTTCCAGACTCATTCTACAAAGCCAGCATCACTTTGATTCCCAAACCAGATACAGACCCAACAAAAAAAGAGAATTACAGGCCAATATCCTTGATGAATACAGATGCAAAAATACTCAACAAAATAGTAGCAAATTGAATTCAAAGCATATAAAAAGAATTATCCATGATAATCAAGTGGGATTTATTCCTGGGTTACAGAGCTGGTTCAATATTCACAAATCAATCAATATGATACATCACGTTAACAAAAGAAAAGATAAAAACCATATGATCCTGTCAATAGATGCAGGAAAAGTATTTGACAAAATATAGCATCTTTTTGTAATAAAGACCCTCGAGAAAGTTAGTATAGCAGGAACTTATGTAAACATCATAAATGTATGAAAAGTCCACAGCTAATATCATCCCCAATGGGGAAAACCTGAGAGCTTTCCACCAGAGATCAGGAACATGACAGGGATGTCCACTCTCACTACTGTTGCTTAACATAGTGCTATAAGTGGGGCGCCTGAGTGGCTCAGTCAGTTAAGCGTCCGGCTTCGGCTCAGGTCATGATCTCACGTTCGTGGGTTCAAGCCACGCACTGGGATCTGTGCTGACAGCTAGCTTAGAGCCTGGAGTCTGTTTCAGATTTTGTGTCTCCCTCTCTCTCTGCCCTCCCCTGCTTGTGCTGTCTTCTTCTGTCTCTCATAAATAAATAAAAAACAGAAAAAAATTTAAAAAAAACATAGTGCTATAAGTCCTAGCATCAGCAATCAGACAACAAAAGGAAATAAAAGGCATCAGAATTGACAAAAATGAATTCAAACTTTCACTTTTCGTAGATGGCATGATAATCTACATGAAAAACCTGACTGACTCGATCAGAAGCCTATTAGAACTGATCCATGAATTTAGCAATGTTGCAGGGAACAAAATCAATGTACAGATATCCATTGCATTTTTATACACCAATAATGAAGCAACAGAAAGAGAAATCAAGAAACTGATCCCATTCACAATTGTACCAAAAACCATAAAATACTAAGGAATACACCTAACCAAAGATGTAAAAGACCTGTATGATGAAAGCTATAGAAAGCTTATGAAGGAAATTAAAGAAGACAAAAAGAAATGGAAAAACATTCCATGCTCATGGATTGGGAGAATAAATATTGTCAAAATGTCATTACTACCCAAAGCAATCTACACATTCAATGCAATCCCAATCAAAATTGCACCAGCATTCTCTGCAAAGCTAGAACAAACAATCCTAAAATTTGTATGGAACCACAAAAGACCCCGAATGACCAAAGTAATACTGAAGAAGAAAACCAAAACGGGAGGCATCAGAATCCCAGACTTCAGCCTCTACTACAAAGCTGTCATCATCAAGACAGTATGGTATTAGCACAAAAACAGACACATAGACCCATGAAATAGAATAGAGAACTCAGAACTGGACCCACAAGTGTATGGCCAATTAATCTTTGACAAAACAAAAAGAGGATTCAATGGAAAAAAAGACAGCCTCTTTAGCAGGTGGTGCTGGGAGAACTCGACAGCAACATGCAGAAGAATGAAACTAGACCACTTTCTTACACCATACACAAAAATGAACTCAAAATGGATGAAAGACCTGAATGTGAGAAAGGAAACTATTAAAACCCTAGAGGGGAAAAGAGAAAATAGCCTCCTTGACGTCAACCACAGCAGTTTCTTACTCGACACATCCCCAAATGCAAGGGAATCAAGAGTAAAAATGAACTATTGGGACCTCATTAAGATAAAAAGCTTCTGCACTGCAAAGGAAACAATCAATAAAACTAATAGGCAACTGACGGAATAGGAAAAGATAGTTGCAAATGGCATATCGGAGAAATGGCTAGTATACAAAATCTATAAGGAACTCACCAAACTCCACACCTGAAAAACAAATAATCCAGTAAAGAAATGGGCAGAAGACATGAATAGATACTTCTCCAAAGGGGACATCCAGATGGCCAATAGACACATGAAATGATGCTCAGCATCACTCATCATCAGGGAAATACAAATCAAAACCACACTGAGATACCACCCTATGCTGGTCAGAGTGGCTAAAATGAACAAATCAGGAGATTATTGATGCTGGCGAGGATGTGGAGAAATGGGCACCCTCACACACTGTTGGTGGGAATGTAAATTGATACAGCCGCTCTGGAAAACAGTGTGGAGGTTCCTCAAAAAATTAATAGAACTCCCCTATGTCCCAGCAATAGCACTGCTGGGGATCTACCCAAGTGATACAGAAGTGCTGATGCATAGGGGCACATGTACCTCAATGTTCATAGTAGCACTTTCAACAATAGACAAATCATGGAAAGAGCTTAAATGTCCAGCGACTGTTGAATGGATCAAGAAGATGTGGTTTATATATACAATGGAATACTACGTGGCAATGGTAAAGAATTAAACCTGGCCATTTGTAGCAACGTGGTAGGGCCTCCAGGGTGTTATGCTAAGTGAAATAAGTCAGGCAGAGAAGGGCACATTCCATATGTTTTCACTGATAAGTGGAACAGGAGAAACTTAACAGAGGACCATGGGGAGGGGAAGGGAACAAATAGTTGGGGAGAGGGAGGGTGGCAAACTATGAGACACTCTTGAATATTGAGAACAAACTGAAGGCTGATGAGGGAGGGGGAGAGGAAGGGGAGTGATGGGCATTGAAGAGGGCACTTGTTGGGATTAGCACTTGGTGTCACATGGAAAGCAACTTGACAATAAACTATACAAGAACAAAGGGTGTATGATCAGAAGAACACTCAACACTTGCAATGTGGAGTATGTTGTCTCAGTAAGGATCATTTGATTAGATCTAAAGAATAAAGGCCCAATCAAGCTAGTTGTGGAAAGAAAGCGGGGCTCTGTGGATACTTGTAAAGTCAGGATTAAAATCCCGTCCTTTTCAGTTGAAGCTTGGAGTCCAAAGCCCAGAAATTCTGCTCTTAAATTCACTCTAACTCTCTCAGACTCAAATTTGCTCTTCAGTCAAGCATCCACTTTGTCTAAACCTATGTCTCTTTCTTTCTTTTTTTTTAATTTTTTAAAAATTTATTTTTAAGAGACAGAGAGCGCAAGCAGGGGAGGATCAGAGAGAGAGGCATACACAGAATCTGAAGCAGGGACTAGGCTCTGATCTAGCTGTCAGCACAGAGCCCGACGCGGGGCTCAAACCCACAAACTGTGAGATCATGACCTGAGCAGAAGCCAGACGCTTAACCGACTGAGCCACCCAGGCGCCCCCCTATGTCTCTTTCTTAAGAGTCTGTCTTACATCTGACCCCACCATACCTTTGTGAACCTCTGTCTTGGCTTACCTCTGTTCACAAAAGGAACTGACCTTGATGTAGTAATTGGCTCTGCTCCAAAGGCCAGAGCAGCTGTACCACACCTCTGAAGTGAATACAGCCATGTTCCCAGAGGAATTGTCTCTATTCAGTGTCTGAATGCTAACAAAAACTGGCAATTCAGTCTAAGGCTTTTCTAAGAACCTAATGGAGCTGGTTAGCAGACAGGCATCCATAAAAATGTTTTAAAGAAGTTGGAAACATGGGGTTTTTGTTCTAATTGTGGATCTTCTTGACCTCTTTTAGATTCATTCTAAAAGTATAACATGAATAATAATTATACTTTCTATATGTACTAATAGGCAAAGCACATTTCCCAGGATCTGGCACATAAAAATTTCTTAGAACTATGGGGTATCATTTATACTCATGCACAGCAATGGCTACAAAATAAGGACATCTTTCAGATCAAGATTTCCAACTTCCTCTTCATCCTTCCCACTTCATATCCAGTACCTTGATTCTAGAATTCAATCATGCACATGAATCTAATTATAGGTCATTTCCCATCATTATTAGTTGGTCTTGTGGTTTTATGGAATTCAGATTGTTAGGTGTTCCTCAGAAAAGCGTGAAGCTGACTGGTCTTCCTGTCCCTCTTGGAAGACTTTCCAAGGTTTTTACAACTCATAAAACTGACCTTCACCCCAATAAAGACAGCCTTTAATGGCAGCTTATATGTGACCCAAACCATCTGTCTTATCAGTGGGGCACCCTCTTCCACATGCCAGCATCTTAGTCACTTTTACAGACAATGCTCCTAATTACTACAACTTTACTAGGAATTCTGAAGCTGATAAAATCATAAAGCTACAGTCAGTAGAGACTTAGGGTAGTTGTGGATCTCCTCAAGCTTGTTTTTGTGTGTTTGTGTGTGAGCAATTTTTAACTGAGAGACAAGTAACACAAAATTTATCATTTTGACATATAAAAGTTTTTAGTACATTTACAATGTTGGGCAGTCTTGACCACTATTTCATTCCAGAACATTTTCATCACTCTAAGAAGAAACTTACTACCTGTTAGCAGTCACTCTTTAATTCCTCCTCCCTTCATTCCATAGAAATCACTAATCTACTTTCAGTCCTTATAAATTTGCCTATTCTGGACATTTTATATGCATGGAATCATATGTGGCCTTAGTACTTTAATTTGGCATAGTCTTTTTAGGGTTAAACCAAATTGTGGCATGCATTCATTCCTTTTTATGAATGAACAATATTTCATTGTACAAATACAACTCATTTTGCTTATCCATTCATCACCTGATGGACATTTGGGTTGTTTCCATGTTTTAGCTATGAATTAGAATGTTTAACTCCTTGTGAATGCAGTCCATTTTGCTCCCTCAGATATGAAAATGTGGGATGATATTTTCAAGGCTACCATGACCTGAAATATGAAGGATAGGGTTAGAGAAAGTTAAAACACCATGAAACTTGCCATTCTTACTGAGAATAAGCTGTTTTTCTTGAATAAGTGCTCCCCATGTTGCTGAAAGCTTTGGTAAGTTTTGAAGTTACCTAGAAAGTCAATTCTGACAGTTTTTCCAGCATTAATAATTGTTTTTATGGAGGGGCAAATATCTGGAGTTTCATTTTTTGCTGATATCCCACATCAAGTATTAAATGGAAATAGTTCACATCTACCTGGAGAAGATTTGGTAACTGGATAAGTTAAAAAAAATCAAGTTCTTTTGTCCTCAAGATGTAAATGCCCCAGGTTTCATTGTCTTTTGTACTGTTGGGATTGGTAGTGAGTTCATCTTCATCTCATGCTGGAAATCTAATTGGTACAAGCCTACAGAGAACAGCCTTTATACAGCTGACATAAAGGACTAGGGAAGGGATAGCAAATATGACTAGCTTGAGAAGCCCCAAAGCTGAACTTTGAGCAGGGAAGAATAAGTCCAGTAACTTTCTTCAGGGCACAGACTACAGCTGGGACCTGGCTGACTTTGAGTCTCTTGTAAAACTGCTGAGTCATAAGGTTGCCTCCATTAATAAGTGAATTTCAAGCAAATAACTGAGGACATGTCATCATGTCAGACATGCAAAGCCACAGCAACTCTGTAGGGATGAAGAGGCATACATTTTGGACCCACACTCATATCAATAGTCTCCACAGAATTTATCTGGAATAAGCACTTGACTGAGAATTTATAAAACTAAAAATGTAGAGGGGATTTCTGTGGAATATACTGAGACAAATTAAGGATTAGAGCCCTAAAGTTCTGGGCTCTTCTGCAGGTTCTTTGAAAAGGAATTAAGCAACTAAAAGCTATAGGAAAAACCAGAAAGCTGTCCAAGTGTATTGCATGATTTTGGGCAACCGATGCACTAGACGTGGGGTTGACATTGGATCTACAGAGACTAGAATATAACCCAGTAAACCACTTGACCTGTCAGTCAGTATTTAAGTAGTCATCACAATGTAATACTTGTTTTTGGTTTTTAAACTTCACGATCAACCCACAGACAAAGCACATAAGACTTAATCTGGTTACAAAATAGAATCCATAATCCAAACAGGATAGGAACCTCTCCTACATGCTCCCACGGAATCCTCAAATGTTATGCACATTGCTCGGATGGTCACCAGCAGTAGATGTACAGTTCCCTGTCTTACTGAAATCCTGGGGAAGGCTGTACAAGGGCCAGATGCAGGTGGACACATTGAATCTGTGCTACAAGAGTGGGAATCAAGTCCCTGTGGTCTCCTTTTTTACAGAGCAACAGAGAGCAGCTTTGCCAGAAGAGCAAAAAAGAGCTCAAGTTTTGACACCAAATGATCTGAATTTAGGTGTCAATTTTTTTGGGAGTTGCTGGTAATGCCAACTTCTTAGTATCTAGAGGTCTCGAAGTTGAGGTCATGTGCAGCTCCTATCATGGAGGGGAGAGGGATCTTATATAGCTCATCACCAGGCTATCCTAAGAAGATACCTGATGTCACTCATCTAACCACTATTTTTAGTAATTATCATTCTACATTAAAATTGGGTATTTATTTATCCTTCCTACTAGTCTGAGTGACTTTTGAAGCCAGGGACCCTATTTTATTGATCATTATGTCTCCTGCATCAAGTCAGGTTTTACAAACTTTGGTTTCTTTGAATGAATCAATGAAGAAATGACATGCCTTCTGAAATTACACTTGGAAAGAGTTGTCCAAATACCTTACTTAATAGGCCCCTCCTATTTACATGTATGTTATTGTCTAAGCCTTTAAAAGAATATCCTTGAGAGCCAGTGAGAAAATCTCAAAGTTGGCAGAAATCCTTGGTATTATCAAGATGGAGAATCATGTTCCCCTGACTCCTTACTTTGTGTGTGTATATACGCATGCATGCATCCATCATTCTCCACTGGCTTCAGCAATAATCATAAAGATGGGGAAAACATTTATTTGAACTTGAAGTCTTTCTAACTCCAAGCATAGTCTCAGAAGACATAAAGATAATATAAAACATCAGCCTATGCAATGCAACTGTATCTCCCTTGTGAATAAATTTAAGACTTTTTAAAAACATCTCTAAACTCTTTTGGAACATGCTGCTGTCTTTCTAGATGTTGTTGGATAAATTATAAATCCATAGCAACAGAGGACTATTTATTTTAGTACAGAACAGAGTTATGAATGGTCCCTCCTTCATCATCATGAAAGCTGTAGCCAGGTCTATTTTCCCCTTACTTCTGGGGAGAAGTGAACAGCACTCCCTCCTTAAATTATGTAGGAAAGGAGTCTTTTCATCTGTGCAATGCTTTGACACTCAGACAGTCTTCTCCTGATTGTATTATAAACCTAAGAGTCCCCCAAGGAGCTAACAGATAATTCAAGGGCCACTTATGGTAAAGAAGTAGCCCTAAAAGAAAATGTCCCATTTGCAATTTGGCTAGTAGGAACCTACCTTATTTCATTGAAATTCAGGGATTAAAAAGGACAAAATTAGTTTTGTTCTCTACTAAGAAAAATTAATTATATATATTTTAAATTTTGTTTACTTTGGAGAAACACTAATTTAAAAGTAATGAAAAAATTCAATTGAATTTTTAAAAATATTATTTCATCATGAATTCAATTGCTTTCGAACTTAAAGCTCAACAAAGTGAACTTCGTTGCTTTTACATCTCTGATAAAACTGTTCACTAGTCAAATAGGCTTCCGATTGTAAATGGGCTGATTGCTGCAATGTGTATCTTAACACACACCTACCAAAAAAAAAACCCTACAAAAATTAATTTATACTTAGTAAATATTTGATTTGGGAAACATACGTGCTACTCATTCCAAGTATGTGGATAAGATCAAATTTCCAAATAATTAATATCTTATAAATAAATTATTCTAATCATGTAGTGATATCTCAAAATACCTTTTGGTCTATTAGTCATTAAAAATCTAAATATGTCATCTAGAGATACATGCAGAAAATACCAAAATAATTCATGCCTAGTACATGAGGGGGAATCTGGTTTAACACATATATGTACATCTAACATTGAATTATAGTTACAGAATGTTATATGAGTCAGGAATCTATCTCTCACTCTCAGATATTTGTAAGAGGAAGTGACCAGGAGTAACTTACATAATGAAAATGGTAAAAGTTAGTCATACTTGATCTAGGTCTTTGTGAAGAATATTCTTCAGGAAGACACACATAATATTTAAGCACCACAGGGACTATTATCGTTTAGCATAAAAGTTAGTTTACATTCATCTCTTTCAAACGAAACCCTGGTTGGATAAGGCTGAACCTTCTACAGAAAGAGACAACCAATTTTTCAGTTTTACCACTGAGAAAAGGTAATGAACCATTTTTTCTCTTTACCTTCGCTTTTACACAAATTTTTGGGGGGGCTCCTTCTATGATTTACCTATAAGTAGCCAGAGAATCTAGGGTATCTGGCCTGGGATAGGTACATGTATTTTTTTAAATAATTGAAACTTTAATAGATTAATGTCACTTTTTCTAACCACCAGAGAATTCCAGAACATTAAAGGAAATAAACATTCTCTTTTCTAAACTATAAGAAATGTAGCTCATAGTATTAGTTCAATGTTTACCCTGCTATCCATGCACAACAGTTATTTAAAAATGGAAAGCATTGCTAAAACAGATAGTTAAGTGACCAGATCATATTTGGGTCTTGAAAATTTGTTTGCCTTGTTCTCCCGAGGAATAAGTTGGCACTTAAATCTCTTCTATACTGCACATTATAGGGTGTAGAACTTCACACACAATTAGTCATAGTTGTTATTGTGTACTTTATCAGCAATTTTTCAGAACTGTTTTTCTTTTTTCCTACAGAGGGGAGAATGGAGCCCAATAATACATATTATTTATAAAGTACCTTTTTCTTTCCCTTGTGGACATTGCTCTTCTCTGATTTTGTAATCTCCTTTTCTCTACTGCAGTATATTACTCTGTAACCATTTTCTAATATTTCTACATTCTACTTTACAACCTTGGACCCAGAATTATCTTCCTTGAGCTCCTTTTGGCTACTTTCCAAGCACACAGTGAACTACTGTCATAAAATGGTCTAAGTTTCTTTTCTCTGCCTTCTCTGCTGTGTGTTTAACGCCAGTTGGTTTGTATCATTTATTTTGTACTTAAATCCCTTCTTCATTGAATTTATAACTTCTGTTCCTCCTTGAGCAGCACATTCTTGCTGAGCCTTTATTTACTTTTTTATATTCAAATATTTTTATATAGTTTATTGTCAAGTTGGTTTCCATATAACACCCAGTGCTCTTCCCCACAAGTGCCCCTCTCTATGACTATCACCCTTCTTCCCCTTCCCCCCTCCCTCTTCAGCCCTCAGTTTGTTCTCAGCATTCAAAGATCTCTCATGATTTGCCCCACTCCCTCTCCCCAACTCTTCCCCCCACCTTTCCCCTTCCCATGGTCTCCTGTTAGGTTTCTCCTGTTAGACCTATGAGTGCAAACATATGGTATCTGTCCTTCTCTGCCTGACTTATTTCGCTTAGCATGATGGGAAATATTTCTGTGCCTTTGAAAGTGATTTTCCTGATCTATAATCCAGATCTCCTGATTCTGATCTTGTGTCATTCCTAAATTTCTTTGATCTTCAAAAATGGCTTTCAAGTCCACCAGCTGGGAGCTGGAAGGAGAGATACTATGAAATCTTCCAGGAAAACTTCAAGACTAGAGCCTTTAAGGGAAAGGGGCCACTTAAAAGCTGTAGGTTCATTTATTTCAATAATAATAGCGGTATAACACTTATTAAACATGGTGGGAATAATAATACCACCAATGTGTGACAAGATTTTCATGGCAGTCTTTGCTCTTACGTTCTACCAGTGCAAACCTTAAATAAATGTAAGCCCACACAGAATTAACAAAATTGTATTTCTGATAGGAAAGTTTTCTCTCTCTTCTTTTTCTCTTCTAGTCTTGGGAGCTTGAGACAGGTAGCATGTTAACATATCAGCAAACTGTCAGCAATATCAGCTGAAGGTCTATTTGCTTCACAGACCTCTAAGGATCTAAAGCACCTACATAAAGTCATCACAAATGAAGAACTCAGGAGTGGAAAGGTAGGCATTAAGAGTAAAACTTTATGAGATCTCTTGAAAGTAGAGGAGATGGGGGAAAGGTGGGAATCCCAAATGCCCATTAGAGGAAAATTTTGTATTGGTGATGATTTGATGGGGAAAAATAAAGCAAGGTTGGTCTCATTTCCTTGACTCTGTGCAGCTGTGATCGGCTAGCAATAAAATCTGATTTCTAGTAATGATTTTTCTTACACCTTCCCAAATGCTGTTTCATAAAAAGGGGCTATAGATTCTTTACCAAAGATATTGGGGGATCCAGGGAAATAGCCTATATCATGCATCTTTATGAAACTTCATAAAAATAGTTGTGTAACACTCTTTTCATTGAAGAGCTCTTCTCATTTGTTAGTAATCCTTCCTTCTCCTTCATGGAATTTGTTTCTCAAAATCACACCAATTTTCCATAGATATCTATCTCCTATCTTCATATTGGCACCCACTTAGCTTTAAAAAAAAAAGCCTGGCAGTCAGTCAAAAAACAACAATCTACTCTTAGAAGTCATGCCCCATGAGAATCTGTCCCTAACCCAACTGGCTTTTCAAAATACTTTATCCAGGAAAGACTACTCCCATATACCTTATATATCATTTTATTGAAATGTTACTATAGTGCTAGGCCTTTTCTATACCCTTGTAATATTCACTGTCCAGATTTAGTACAGAATGCCAAATGGCTTTCCAAAGTTGTTATATCAATTTACGTTTTTACCAGCAGTATGAGAGCTTCTGTTGCCCCATATCCTCATTATTTGCTGTTGTCATTCTTTAATATCTGACAGTCTGGTGGCTATGTAGTCATATACCCTTGTGAGTTTTATTTAAATTTCTGTGATGGTTAATGATGTTGCACACCTTTTGATATGTGTATTCATCATTTATATCTTCTTTTATTAAGTGCCTATTCACATCTTTGGCCCATTTTTTCCGTAGGGTTTTCTCTCTTTCTTACTGATTTGTCATAATTCTTTACATATTTTGTATATGAGTCCTTTTTCAGTTTTATATTGTGCAAACATCTCTTATTCTTTGGCTTGCCTTTTCACTCACTTCATGGTATAATTTGATGGTCAGAAGTTCTAAATTTTATTGAATTCCAATTTATTAATCTTTTAATTTAAGGGTTATTGTTGTATTTGTGTTCCATTAAAAAAATCTCTGATATCCCAAAGTCATGAATATATTGTACTATGTTATGTTCCAAAAGCTTTATTGTTTTAACTTTCACATTCAGATCTTTCACATTTAAATCTACCTTAAAATTATTTTCATAAAAGTGTGTGGTTGAGTTCTAGACTCATTTTTCCCTTTATGGCTATTCCATTGACTCACATGATTAATTTAAAATAATTTCTTTTCAGGGCACCTGGGTGGCTTAGTCGGTTAAGCCTCTGACTCTTGATTTCAGCTCAGGTCATGAGCTCATGGTTGAGCCCCACATTGGGCTCTGCACTGGTCATGGAGCCTGCTTAAGATCTTCTCTGGGAGGGAGGGGCAAGGTGGCGGAGAAGTAGGGAGACTGTTGCCTCCGCATGCCGGCAACCATCAAACTGAGAAGAATTAAAAGCCACAATATTCTGATCTCCAAGAACGGAGGTGTGCGCACAGACCCTTATTGATAAGCCTCACGGATGCCTGAGTGAGTGAGAACTGGGACCAGAGACTCTGAGGGAGGGAATGCCAGCTCAAAGTGGAGCCAGGAAACAGAGTGCACCCAGAAACTTGGCGCGGGGCCCGCAGAGAGCCGTGTGTCCAGAGGCGGCTCAGCACCGTGCAGGGCCACGCACGGGGCAGCTGTGCAGGGTGGCATGGAACCGTGGAGGGCCACACGCGAACTGGCCGTTTGGGGCGGCGCAGAGCCTAGGGGAAGAGAAGGAGAGGCTGAAACGCTCATAGCGTGATCTCTGGAGAGTGGAGACCTCAGCCCACTGTGGAGAGACAATCTTTCCTTGTGTAGCCGCTGAGTGCGGGGAGGGAAATCCGTCCCCCTCAGCGGGCTTGTTCTCCTGTGGGCTCGGCAGCCCGCAGACTTCAGGTGAAGGTGGGGAAAAGCTGGCCCCTCAATTCCCCTACGCAGTCCCGGCCAGAAAGCCGCCTGCCTGCCTGAGATCATTTTAACGGTGGCAGAAGCATTAAAGTGTGTGGACTGGGATTTGGAAATCTGGCAGAACTTGGAAAACTGAAACAATTTGACCCGCTCATGGCACAGGGAGGTTGCACTCAAGAGAGTGGCTGGTGGTGCATGGTCTGGGGGCGGGGGGGGGGGGAGCATTCTTCTTTCTCCTCCCTGCCTCAGAGAGCAGCCCCTGAGACCCATCCTACCTACATCCAACCAGGCCCATCTGTGCTGGAGAGCTAGATTCTTCTTTTCTTACTATTTTTACTTTTTTCAATTTTTTCTTTTCTTATTGTTGTTATTATTTAATTTTTATAATTTTCCCCTTGCTTTCTCTTTTCTTTTTTCCTATTGCCTCCTTTCCTCCCTTTCCCCGGTGGAGTCTGGGAAAGACCAACATTTATGCACTGCTGTGATCAGATCAACTCTTACCATCCAGATATTTTTTCCCTTATCTCATTCTTATCTCTCCCCTCTGCTGGTTTTATGCTCTCAGGCTGTCCTTTATCTTTGGCTGTCTCTGTCCTGCTGGCTTTTTATTTTCTCCTTTCCTGTCCTCTCTTTTCTTTCCTGCTCCATTTTTTCCTTTTCCATTTGGTTTGCTTGTTTACTTGATCTGTCAGAGCCTTTGGGTGCTTGTGTTCCCTGTGTGTTTGTCTGTCTGTTTTCCTTTTCAGGGCTACCTCAAGAAAAAAGCCAAAGCACACATAGTGAAAAGTCCCAAACATCACTGAGTAGGGAAATATATTAATTAGAGGCATAACAAGAGAAACCGAGAGACACCATTAAAAGAAGATCTCCTGAAACTACAGGCCTTGGACAAAGAGCCTCTTTAATAGAGCAATACTAACAGGCGCACAGTACAGAACAAGCTTTTAAAACTGACAAGAGACAGAAAGCTAGCAAAAATTACAAAATGAAAGAACTCTCCTCGAAAGAAATTCCAGGAAGAAATCACAGCCACAGAACTGCTCAAAACAGACATAAGAAACATAACTGAACAAGAATTTAGAAAAATTGTCATAAAATTAATCGCTGGCTTGAAAAAAGCATCAGAGAAGCTATTGATACACAGACTAGGGACTTTCATAGAATTTTGAGAGCTGCATGAGAACCGGCTGCGCTGCATGCAAGACAGCCACGTTGTGTGCAAGTCGGCAGTGCAAGATGCCGGGCGCGAGCCGGCCTTCAGGGAGGTACAGAGCTGAGGGGAAGAAGAGAGTCTGAAGGGAGACCTTAGCCCACAGCACAGCAGAGGGACAAAATTTCCATTTGCAGCCGCTGGGCCCAGGGAGAGATATCCGACCCCCTCAGCGGGCTCGCAATCTAGTGGGCCCAGTGGCCCGCGGACCTCAGGTGGAGCCACAGAAGGTCTGGCTCTTCAGTCCCCCTGCACGGTCCCAACCGGAAAGCCGCCTGGCTGCCAGAGGTTACTTTAATGGTGGCGGAAATGTTAAAGGGATTTAAAGGCCTAGTGGACTTTAGAAAACCGAAACAACTTGACCTGCCCATGGCACGAGGAGGTTGGACTCAAGAGAGTGGCTGGCAACGCATGGTCTGAGAGGGACTTGAGGCGCTGCCATTCTTCTCCCTGCATCCACTAAGGCAGGGCCTCAGAGACCAGGCCCAGAGACCCGACATACTTACATCAAACCACACCCATTTGCGCCAGAGAGCTGGATTCTTCTCTTCATGCAATTTTTAAATTTTCTTTTCAATTTTTTCTATGCTAATTATTTTTAATTTTTAAGCTTCCATAATTTTTCCCTTCTTTTCTCTTTTCTATTTCCCTATTTCTTCCTTCTCTCCCTTTTCCCCCTGGAGTCTTGGAAAGACCAACATTTAACACTGCTGTGATTACATCAACCCTTACCATCCAGATATTTTTCGCTTATCTCATTCTTATCTTGATCCTCCGCAGGTTTTAGGCTCTCAGACTGTCCTTTATCTCTGGCTGTCTCTGCGCCTCTGGTTTGTTTGTTTGTTTGTTTGTTTGTTTTTGGGTTTTTTCCTTTCTCCTTTCCTATCCTCTCTTTTTGTTCTTGCTCCCTTTTTTTCCTTTCCCATTTGGTTTGCTTGTTTACCAGACCTGTCAGTACACTTGCGTGCTGGTGTTTCCTGTGTGTTTGTCTGTGTTACTTTTCAGGGGTATCTCAAAAAACAGGCCAAAGCACACATAGTGGAAAGTCTCAATTATCGCTGAGTAAGGAAATATATTAAATACAAGCACAAGAGAAACTGAGAGACACCATTAAAAGAACATCCTCTGAAACTACAGGCCCTGGACAGTCAAAGAGCCTCCTTTAATAGAGCCATACTAACAGGTGCACAGTGCAGAAACAGCTTTTAAAACTGAGAAGAGACAGAAAGCTAGCCAAAATGATGAAACGAAAGAACTCCCCTATAAAAAATTTCCAGGAAGAAATCACAGCAACAGAACTGCTCAAAACAGACACAAGAAACATAACTGAATAAGAATTTAGAAAGATTATCATAAAATTAATCGCTGGGCTTGAACAAAGCATAGAAGCTGTCAGAGAAGATATTGATGCAAAGAATAAGAACCTTCAAAATAGCTGTGACGAGTTAAAAAAGGCTGTAAATGAGGTGAATAATAAGATGGAGGCTGCCAATGCATGGATTGAAGAAGAGAGGAGAATAGGTGAATTAGAAGACACAGTTATAGCAAAGGAAGAAGCTGAGAAAAAGAGAGAGAAAGTGATACAAGAGAACAAAAGGAGAATCAGAGACCTGAGTGATACATTCAATTGGAACAATATCCGTATCATAGGAGTTCCTGAAGAGGAAGAAAGAGAAAAAGGTCCTGAAGGGGTGTTGGGCCAAATTATACACGAAAATTTCGCCAATCTAGGAAAAGAGAAAGACACTGAAATTCAAGAGGCATACCGAACTCCCTGAAGACCTAACGTAAACCAACCTTCAGCACGACATATCATAGTGAAACTGGCAAAATATAAAGACAAAGAGAGACTTCTGAAAGCAGCTAGGGACAAAATGGCCTTAACATACAAAGGGAAACCTATCAGAGTGGTTACAGACAGACCTATCTACTGAAACTTGGCAGGCCAGAAAGGAATGGCAGGAAATCTTCAATATGATGAACGGGAAGAATATGCAGCCAAGAATTCTTTATCCAGCGAGCCTGTCACTCAAAATAGAAGGAGAGATAAAGGTTTTCCCAAATAAACAAAAGTTGAGAGAATTCATCACCACTAAACCAGCCCTACAAGAAATCCTAAGAGGGACTCTATGAGGGAAATGTAGCAAGGAATATAAGGTACCAGAGACATCACTACAAACATGCAATCTACAGGGAACACAATGAATTGAAACCCATATTTTTCAATAATAACACTGAATGTAAATGGACTGAATGCTCCAATCAAATGACACAGGGTAGCAGAATGGATCAAAACCCAAAATCCATCGTTTGCTGTCTGCAAGAGACTCACCTTAGACCTGAAGACACCTCCAGATTGAAAGTAAGGGGATGGAGAAATATCTATCATGTGACTGAATGTCAAAAGAAAGCTGGAGTAGCCATTGTTATATCGGACAAACTGGACTTTAAAGTAAAGGCAGTAACAAAAGATGAAGAAGGACATTATTTAATAATTACAGGGTCTCTCCATCAGGAAGAGCTAACAATTATAAACATCTATGCACTGAATTTGGGAGCACTCAAATACATAAAACAACTAATCACAAACAGAAGCAATCTTATTGACAAGAATGTGCTAATTGCAGGGGACTTTAATACCCCGCTTCCAACAATGGACAGGCAACCAGACAAAAAAATCACTAAAGAAACAATGGACCTGAATGGCACACTTGAACAGATGGAATTAATAGATATATTTAGAACTCTGCATCCTGAAGCTAGGGAATTCTCTTTCTTCTCGAGTGCACATGGCATATTCTCCAACACTGATCACATACTGGGTCATAAAACAGCCCTCCATAAATACAAACGAATTGAGATCAAAGCATGCACACTTTCAGATCACAATGCTATGAAGCTTGAAATCAACCATAGGAAGAAGTCTGGAAAACCTCCAAAAATGTGGAACTTAAAAACTACCCTACTGAAGAATGACTGGGCGATCCAGGCAATTAGAGAGGAAATTAAAAATATATGGAAACAAATGAAAATGAAAATACAACAATCCAAACTCTCTGGGATTCAGCAAAGGCAGTCCTAAGAGGAAAGTTCATTGCAATCCAGGCCTATTTCAACAAACTAGAAAACGTGCAAACTCAAAACCCAACAGAGCACCTAAGGAAACTAGAAAGGGAAAAGCAAGAGCAACCCAAACCCAGCAAAAGAAGGGAAATAATGAAGATCATGGCAGAATTAAACAAGATAGAATCCACAACTACTATTGAACAGATCAATGAATCCAAGAGTTAGTTTTTTTGAAAAATAAGCAAATTTGATAAACCTCTAGCTAGTCTCCTCAGAAAGAAAAGGGAGAACACTCAAATAGACAAAATTATGAAGGAAAATGTATCTATTACAACTGATCCCTCAGAAAGACAAGCAACCATCAAAGATTACTATGAAAAATTATATGCCAACAAACTGGACAATCTAGAAGAAATGGACAAATTCCTAAATGCACATGCACTACCAAAATTCAAACGGGAGGAGATAGAAAATCTGAACAGACCCATAACCAGTGAAGAAATCGAATCAGTTATCAAAAAACTCCCAATGAATAAAAGCCCAGGACTGGGTGGATTCCCAGGGGAATCCTACCAGACATTTAAAGCAGAGTTAACACCCATCATTCTCAAATTATTCCAAAAAATAGAAATGGAAGGAAGATTTCCAGACTCATTCTACAAAGCACATATCACATTGATTCCTAAGCCAGACAGAGACCCAACAAAAAAAGAGAACTACAGGCCAATATCCTTAATGAATACAGATGCAAAAATACTCAACAAGATACTAGCAAATCGAATTCAACAGCACATAAAAAGAATTATCCATCATGATCAATTGGGATTCATTCCTGGTTACAGAGCTGGTTCAATATTCACAAACCCATCAATGTGATACATCACATTAACAAAACAAAAGAAAAAAACCGTATGATTCTGTCAATAGTTGCAGAAAAACCATTTGACAAAACACAACATCCCTTCTTTATAAAAACCCTTGAGAAAGTCGGGATAGAAGGAACTTACTTAAACATCATAAAAGCCATTTATGAAAAGCCCACAGCTAATGTTATTCTCAATGGGGAAAAACTGAGAGCTTTCCCCCTGAAATCAGGGACACGACAGGGATGTCCACTCTCACCACTGTTGTTTAACATAGTGCTGGAAGTCCTAGCATCAGCAATCAGACAACAAAGGGAAATAAAAGGCATCAGAATCGGCAAAGAAGTCAAACTTTCACTTTTCGTAGATGACATGATACTCTACATGGAAAACCTGACCGACTGCACCAGAAGCCTCTTAGAACTCATCCATGATTTCAGTAAAGTCGCAGGCTACAAAATCAATGTACAGAAATCAGTTGCATTTTTATACACCAATAATGAAGCAACAGAATGACAAAACAAGAAACTGATTCCATTCACAATTGCACAATTCCTAACCTTTGATTAGGAAGAATCCTAACCAAAGATGTAAAAGACCTTTATGATGAAAACTATAGAAAGCTTATGAAAGAAATTGAAGAAGAAACAAAGAAATGGAAAAATATTCCATGCTCATGGATCAGAGATTAAACATTATTAAAGTGTCATTATTACCCAAAGCAATCTACACATTCAATACAATTCCCATCAAAAATGCACCAGCATTCTTTGCAATGCTAGAACAAATTATCCTAAATTTCATATGGAACCACAAAATCCCCAAATAGCCAAAGTAATATTGAAGAAGAAAACCAAAACAGGAGGCATCACAATTCCATACTTTAGCCTTTACTACAATGCTGTCATCATCAAGACAGTATGGTATTGGCACAAAACAGACACATAGAGCAATGGAATAGAATAGAGAACTCAGAACTGGACCCACAAATGTTTGGCCAATTAATCTTTGACAAAGCAGAAAAGAGTATCCAATGGAAAAAAGACAGCTTCTTTAGCAGCTAGTGCTTGGAGAGCTGGACAGCAGCATGCAGAAGAATGAAACTAGACCACTTTCTTACACCATTCACAAAAATGAACTCAAAATGGATGAAGGACCTGAATGTGAGACAGGAAACATTCAAAACCCTAGAGGAGAAAGCAGGAAACAGCCTCTTTGACCTCAATTGCAGCAATTTCCTACTCAACACATCCCCAACGGCAAGGGAATCAAGAGCAAAAATGAACTATTGGGACCTCATCAATGACAATAAACTATTTTAAAAAAAGATAAATAGCTTCTGACTGCAAAGGAAACAATAAAAAAATCTAATAGGCAATCGACAGAATGGGAAAAGATAGTTGCAAATGGCATATCGGAATAAAGGCTAGTATCCAAAATCTACAAGGAACTCACCAAACCCCATACCAGAAAAATGAATAATCCAGTGAAGAAATGGTCAGAAGACTTGAACAGACACTTCTCCAAAGAGGACATCCAGATGGCCGACAGACACATGAAACAATGCTCAGCATCAGTCAGCATCAGGGAAATACAAATCAAAACCACACTGAGATACCACCTCACACCGGTCAGAGTGGCCAGAATGAACAAATCAAGAGACTATAGATGCTGGCGAGGATGTGGAGAAACGGGCACCCTCCTACTCTGCTGGTGGGAATGTAAACTGGTACAGCTGCTCTGGAAAACAGTGTGGAGGTTCCTCAAAAAATTAATAGAACTCCCCTATGTCCCAGCAATAGCATTGCTGGGGATTTACCCAAGGGATACAGAAGTGCTGAAGTGCTGATGCATAAGGTCATATGTACCCCAATATTCATAGCAGCACTGTCAACAATAGCCAAATCATGGAAAGAGCCGAAATATCCATCACCTGATGAATGGATCAAGAAGATGTGGTGTATATATATATACATACAATGGAGCATTGCATGGCAATGAGAAAGAATGAAATCTGGCCATTTGTAGCAAAATGGATGGACCTAGAGGGAGTCATGCTAAGCGAAATAAGTCAGGCAGAGAAGGACAGATACCATATGTTGTCATTCATAGGCCTAACAGGAGAAACCTAAGAGGAGACCATGGGAAGGGGAAAGGGGGCAGGGAAAGAGTTGGGGAGAGGGAGTTAGGCAAATCATGAGAGATCATTGAATGCTGAGAACAAACTGAGGGCTGAAGAGGGAGGGGGGAACGGGAAGGGGTTGGTTGTCATGGAGAGGCACTTGTGGGGAAGAGCACTTGGTGTTATATGGTAACCAACTTGGTAATAAACTATTAATAAAAAAATCTCTGTCCCTCTCCCTCTGCCCTCCCCACTGTTGCTCTCTCTCAATAAAAAATAAAAAATAAATAAAAGAATTTCTTTTCCCAATGCTCTGCAATTCCCATCTCTGTCATCAATCAAATGTCTATATATGTGTGGGCTTCTGGACTTTTTTTTTGGACTCTATTCTGTTCTATTGCTCTGTCTACCCTTTTGAAAAGACCAAACTATATTTATGTAGTTTTATGAGTCTTGCTACCTGATATTGTTAATCATCCAACTTTGTTCCTCTCTAGGATAGTCTTGGCTATTCTTCACTCTGTACTGCTTTATAAATTTTAGAGGCAGCCTGTCAATTTTCACAAAAAAAGAATGTGCACAGACTTGGAGTGGATGAATTACATCTATAACTCTATTTTCAGAGAACTGACATATTTACAATATTGATTCCTCCCGTCCATGAACTTAGAAAATTCCTCCATTTGTTTACATCTGCTTCAGCTTTTTTCTTTTCTTTTGTTTTCTTTTTTTTGGGGGGTGCAGAGGGAGAGGTAGGGAAAGAATTTTAAGCAAGACATGGGGCTTGATCTCACAACCATGAGATCATGACCTGAGCCAAAATGAAGAGTCAGACACTTAATCGAGTGAGCTACCCAGGCTCCTCTCAATGTTTTTTCAATAACACTTTGTAGTTTCCTGTGTAAAGGTCTTGTTAGATTAATTCATAGTTACTTTATGTTGTTGTAAATATATCTTTAAATCTTCATTTACAATTGCTTGTTGATAGTATATTGAAATAAAGTTGATATTTCCATATTGATGTTTTACACAGTGAATTTTCAAAATTCACTTACTAATTATAGCATTTGCCAGTAGATTCTTTTGTGTTTCTACATATACATTCATGCAATCAATAGATTTTTTATAAATATGTGTGTATATGTATATGTATTAATATGAATATCTGCTAGGAAACGGTAATAAAGGAATGCCTCACATATGACTACAAACTAATCTATCAGCTATGGCTTCCACTCAACATCTATGCTGTTCTTTCCTCCCTTTCTGGATCCCATTTGTCTGTATCTGCTGCCATAAAGCTACTCAGAAAAGTATCACCACTGACACCACATATAATCTGAAGTAGATTGTCTCTAGATGATTCTAAGATGCTTATCCTTGGAATATCAGAGCTGAGTCCCACAAAACGACAAAGGAAAGGGCCTCTCTACTCTGTGTTATACCATGCTGCCTGGGTTCTAAAGCCAAATTGGTTGTGCCCAGAGTTTCAGAGCCTTTCTTGAATACCCCATCTCCCACCTTTCTCTAACCACAAAAGGTCATTCAGTCCACAGGGCTGGGGACACATCCTGTATTATCATCTTTGTTCTCTATTTTCATCTTTTTAAGTTCTTCTCTCCAGAATAAAATCTACAATCTCTCTTAGTTTATGAATAGATTCAAATAGATGCTGGTATGTGGAGGGTGGAGGGTGGACAGGGACCTCATTGCATTAGATGTGGACAACATAAATCTCCCATTATAATTTCACAATAGTAAAATCTTTGTAGTCTCTTGATTTAATTGATATTTTCTTAGAATGGTGCATGTATTTGGTGAAGTTGTGGGTACAAATACACAGAAACTAGGATAATAGAGGGGGACTATTTGAAATGCGACTGTAAATAGACTAAAGAGACTGAGAATTTTTAGCATAATATCTCATAGGAGTTATGTTCAAATGCCAGACCAATAGAGCTGGCTTTCCTTCATCCCATCCTCCATTCACATAGATGTAAAAACCTTTCAATCTTTAATGAAAAAACTAGATGGAACAAATGACAACCCACTGAGTCAAACAAAATGTAGGAACTCAGAAGAGGAAAACAGAGAAGTTTAATGATAGGTGAAGCCTGTGGAGGAGTGAGGAAAGAGATAATGACTCCAAAGAGGGAAGGTGTTACCTAAGAGAAAAGTGACTACATTGGTAGCTGTAACAGTCAAGACAAAGATTCAACACACCTATAGTGGAGCAAGCCGAATAAGCTGCATAGTGTGGAAAAGCTACTTCCAGTTCTCCCATCAAGGTAATGCTCTCCTGAACATTCTTATGGATTTGGGGCATGTGACTGATTGGCTGAGAGTAAAATTTGTCATTTGGGAATGCATTTTATTGTGCTCCATTTGGGTATTCAAGGCACAGTAAGGAGGCTACACTCTCTAACCCTTCATGTATTTGGCTTTGAATGGCTTCCAGGAAAGCTGCTGTGTTGGCAACATTTTCATTAAATGCAGAAAGTAGAAATTTATTTTTGACTCTGATGCCCTTAGTAATCTTCAGCCCCAAATTATATTCTACATACATAGCTCTTTCCTTCCTCAAATGGTTAATGCCACCACAGAAAACTCTCACAACCATGGTAAGAGCATTCTTGAGAAGGTTTAACAAGTTGTTTCCATTGCCCTTGCACAGGGTATAGTAATATACCATTAATTAGTTCCCATTTATGCTATTCTTTAAGAAAGATCAAGATAAGTTATTTAACTTCTCCTAGGAGGTCTTTAGTTTCTCATTTAATCAACCATTTTATCTTGCATTTTATCCATTGTCCTTTACTCCAGGTCTGACATCAAATTGGAACATTGACAAGTTACATGACCACAGGGTTGATCCCCACCATAAACTTAGTCTCTGGAGGCAGCATCAAGCAGTTGACTGTTTTTCACTCAGGAAAGTTTCCTATACTTTGGCAGCTACAGATAACTCTGAACCCTTCACTGGGGGATAGTTTCAATAGATAATTGGTATGTGTTATGAAGGACAGTATCAACATCTTAATCTTGATCTCAGGTTTATAGAAAATATTGTATTGAAAAATAAGATTAAGTTTTATTAGTACTACTGTTGATAGCACTGAGCTTCATATTGGTAATCAGTAAATATGAAAAGGCACACCAGAAACATATTCTCTGTAAGGACCTATTTTACGGTCAAGAATTTTATTTTGCAAATAGGTATGGAGTATCGACTGTAGACAGACTTACACTTAAATAACAATAGCTGTGCATATTACATTTTCATAATTTTTCTGATAAACCACTGTGTTTATTTTAAAAAGATATTAAATACAGAGTTTGATGAGGCCAACAAATATTATGGCAGGAGCCTAAGCAGGTCATCAATGCCTGAAATACCTATGTATAGGCTTTTCCAATCAATACCTAAAGGGATAAAATGACCTGCCTACCCTCTGTCTGATCATTAAACTTTCTCATTTTTAATCTGACAACTCTAAGTTGGTTTGTGAATGGGTTTCACAAATCTATAGTGCCCAATGAAATCCAAGAAGATTCTTAATTTCCTATAATTGATGAACAGAGCCAGTTAATAAGAGTAAAACTCTTTTTAGAATTTGGGATCACCTTTAGTTGTGGCACAATATATCTTAAATGATCCAGAACTAGTAGAATTGGCATTTGTCAATTTGTACTTTCAGGCTTGGATCTTCTAGGTGGTCCCATACCAGAAACAGTCCTCATTCATGTTTCTCCAAGTTATTTGCTAATATGATTATGCCTTCTAAATAAAGTAACATCTCCAAGTAGTTCAAATGACCTGTCATTTTTCCCCATCAACTACTGGTACATAGCAGCCTGTCTCCCAAGATAATTTAGGACTGGTAAAACCCTACAGGACAGACGAAAGCTTTCTTTTCATTGTTCACTTCATCCATAGGGGTTTGATAATACTTGCACCCCCAGGCAAACAAACATTAACTCATTACAAACCTACGTAGTAGTTGCTATCACCCTCTCTTACAGATGAGGAAACTGAGGTATTGAAAGGTTAATTAACTAGCCTAAGCTCACACCCTAGTTAATGATGGAGATGAGATTTGAACCCAGACCCAGAGTCTGCATTTAAACAAAAATTTTTTAATTTCTAGAAAATGTTTATCTATTTTGAGAAAGGGGGGGTGCCTGGGTGGCTCACTCAGTCAGTTAAGCATTTAACTCTTGACTTCGGCTCAGCTCATGATCTCACAGATCATGGGTTCGTGCCCTACATTGGGCTGTGCGCTGGTGATGCAGAGCCTGTTTGGGATTCTCTCTCTCTCTCTCTCTCTCTCTCTCTCTCTCTGCCCCTCCCCACTTGCTCTCTATTTCTCTCTCAAAATAAATAAAATAAAATTAAACTTTAAAAAAAAAGAAAAGAGAGAGAGAGTGTAAACAGGGGAGGAGAAGAAAGATAGAGAGAGGTAGAGAGAGAATCTCAAGCAAGTTCCACACTCAGCACAGAGCCTGACACAGGGCACGATCTCACCATTTGTGAGATCCAAAAGTCTGAACGAAAATCAAGAGTCAGATACTTAACTGGCTGAGGCATCCAGGTGCTCCCAGAGTCTGAAATTTTATGTTTGAACCCATTCTTTAGTCCTCTCCCTCCCCCCAAGTTTTAGGTATATGGTGTCATAGTTTACATCTTTTTATTTTGTGAATCCCTTGAAATATTTTTATAGATGTACTTAATTTTACTACTTATAGGCTTTCTACTTTCCTTTCCACTCAGAGAGTCCTCTTTAACATTTCTTGTAGGGCTAATTTAGTGGTAATGAATTCCTTTAGCTTTTGTCTGGGAAATTCTTTATCTCTGCTTCTATTCTGAATGACAGCCTTGCTGGATAGAATATTCTTGGTTGCGGGTTTTTTTCTTTCAGCACTTTGAATATAGCATGTCAATATCTTCTGGTCTGCAAAGTTTTTGCTGAACAATCAACTGATGGCCTTATGGGATTTCTCTTGTATGCAACTGTTTTCTTGTCTCTTGATGCTTTTTAAAATTCTCTGTTTGGGGCGTCTGGGTGGTTCAGTCAGTTGAGCATCCAACTTCGGCTCGGGTCATGATCTCACAGTCTGTGAGTTCAAGGCCCACGTCAGGCTCTGTGCTGATGGCTCAGAGCCTGGAGCTTGCTTTGGATTCTGTGTCTCCCTGTCTCTCTGTTCCTCTTGTGCTCACACTCTGTCTCTCGCTCTCTCTGAAAAATAAAGATTAAAAAAATAAACTAATTAAATTAAATTAAAAATAATAAAAAATAAAATTCTCTGTTTATCACCAGTTGTTGCCATTTTAATTACTATATTAAAGGCACTCTGTGCCTCCTGGATGTGGATTTCTGTTTTCTTCCCCAGATTTAAGACGTTTTCAGCCACAATCTCTTCAGATAAAATTTCTGCCCCCTTTTCTCTCTCTTCCTTCTTGGATCCTTATAATGTGAATGTTGTTATACTTTATGGTGTGATTGAGCTCCCTTGGTCTATTTTCTTTTTTGTTCTTATATTTTCCTATCTCTTGTTCAGTTTGATTGCTTTCCATTACTCTGTCCTCCAGATCACTGATTTGGTCTTCTGTTTCCTCTGGTCTGCTATTTATTCCATGTATTGCCATTTTAATTTAGTGATTGAGCTCTTCATTGCTGATTAGTTCTTTTTTATGCTTACTATCTCTTTGTTGAGGGTTGCGCTGAGGTCCCACTGTTTTCTCAAGTCCAGTAAGTATCTTTATAACATTAGTTTAAATTCTCTGTCAGGCATAATACGTTTCTCCATTTTGTTTCAGTCTTTTTCTGTGGGTTTGTCCTATTCTTTTATTTGGGACATATTCCTCTGTCTCTTCATTTTGTAGAACTTTCTGTGTCTGTTTCTATGTTTTAGGAAGGTTGGCTACAACCCCTGCTCTTGAAAGTAGTGGCCTTACGAAGAAGCGGTCCTGTAGTGCCCTGCAGTGCAATGTCTCCTATTCACCAGACCCTGGCGCTTGCAGGAGTGTCTCCTATGTGTGTTGCATGCACCCTACTGTTGTGGCTGACCCATTTTTGTTTTCAGTCCAGTCATCTGCAATGACTCTCTTTGACTGTTGGGGGCAGGGTTTTGTATCTCTGTTGTTAGGGCATCAGTCTGGGGCCACCTTGGGCTGAGTTGAGTCAAACTAGACATTTGCCAGAGATGTAGTACCACTGAAATGCAGAGCACTTTCCTTGGGTTGTCCCCTGAGAAGCTTTCATTGATGGATGGGACCTATAGTCAGACCCAATGTTTGCCCTCAACCTACTGCTGGGGCCACAGTTGTACTGGTGTGTGTGGTTATCTTCCCCTCTCTCTGAGGCAAGAGTCACTTTGGAGTGGCGCTGGCTCCTGTCAGGGCGGCTTGCTCATTGCCAGGCTTGTGGCACCACTTTGGATGGGTTCTAGCCACGGGTGTATTGGAGAAGTCAGGTTTGCAGGACAAGCTGGGGGCAAGGTGCATGGTGTCAGCAAGGTCTACATTGGCCCACTGTGGGAAGGGATGTGCAGCTGCCTGAGAAACGTGCCAGTGTGGGCCACATTGGAGGGGACAGAGCCACAGAAATAAGCAGGGGTGGGGTGCCCTGTTAGCCAGCTAGATAGAGAGTGTTGCTTCAGGGGATGGAAATGGCACTCACCAACTCTTTTGTTCCTGGAGAAGTCTCTCAAAGATCTCAGTCCCTTCAGCACATGCTCTGAGATTAGTAAATAAATCTCCTTCCCATATACCCCAGGCATTTTTCAAACTGCTGCTTCTATGCTGTATCTTTGTGAGACTCATTGTTATGCTGTTTCTTTAAGGGTGGGACTTAGTTTCTTACCACGTTCCAGGTTCTCCCAGGGCCAACCCTACTGATTTTTAAAGTTCCAAATGTTAAGCCCCACTAATTATAAGAATTCACAAAGCCAGAACCCTCTGGTTTTCAAAGCCAAATGTTATGGACATTTGTCTTCCGTGTGCAGTCTGAGGTGCCTGGTATGATGGTGTGATCATCACCCCTCTCTCTGCCTACTACATTCTTCCCTCCTGTGGAGAGTTCCATGGGTACTTTTAGCTCCGAATTGTTTCTTTGCCCTTCCTACATTCTTTAATGTGGCCTCTTCTCTACATTTAGCTGTGGGGTGTCTGTTCTGCCAATCTTTGGGTCATTTTCTGGGTTATTTACACTGATGTTGGTGTTATTAGTTGTATCTATAGGACAAACTGAGCTTAGGATCCTTCTACTCCACCATCTTCCTCCTCACTGCTGAGTCTGCACTATAAATATCTACTTCCCAATGTTTCTAAATAGCTTCTTACATGAGAATAGATTCCTGTAACTTCATCTTATGATTATCACCTTGAGCACAGCCCACATCCCATTCAGAGGGAGAAAATTCTAGACTTAGAATTTCCTCCTCAATCTCTTCATTCTCTCTTTAGGAATTAATAGGTCCTTCTAATTATAATTCTGGATTTAAAATTATGTAAAGAGCCCAAATTTCCATTGACTGATGAATGGATAAAGAAGATGTGGCATATATATACAATGGAATATTACTCAGCCATAAAAAATTAAATCCTGCCATTTGGAAGGACATGGATGGAGCAAGACAGTATTATGCTAAGCAATATAAGTCAGTCAAAGAAAGACAAATACCAAATGATTTCACTCATATGTGGAGTTTAAGCAATAAAACAAATAATAGGGGAAAATTGAGAGGCAAATTAAGAAACAAATTCTTTACTATAGAGAACAAATTGATGGTTACCAGTGAAGGGGGTAGAGGGATAGGTTAAATAGGTGATGGGGATTAAGGAATGCATTTGTTGTGATGAGCACTAGGCTGGGTGTTGTATGGAAGTGTTGAATCATACACTAAATCATACACCTGAAACTAATATTACACTGTATGTTAACTATCTGGAGTTTAAATAAAAACTAAAAACTAAAAAAATAAAATAAAATAAATAAAATTCTAGATTTAATTTAGAAGACCAGAGAGTATTCACTTCCAGGATAGAAACATGGCGTGGGGCAATGGAACAATGCCAGAAGAAGGTCACGAAAACCATCACTACACTCAAGCCAAAATGGGAAAGGGTAATCCCCCACACATCAGTATAATAGCCATTGGCATATAGGCTTTGTCAAGTCTGCCACTACTGGCAATCTAGTTTACAAATTTGGTGTAATGGATTAAAAAGTCATTGATAAGTTTGTGAAGGCAGTAGCTGAAATGGGAAAAATAAGTCTTTGTCTTGGATAACCTGAAGGTTAAACATGAAATCAATGGCACCACTAATATCCTTCTGTGGAAATTTGAGACCATCAAACCCAAAGTGATCTTCATTGATGTTTCAGAACAAAAATGTTTTTTTAAACACACACACACACACACACACACACACACACACACACACACACACCTCAGCCTGATGGAACTGCCCAGTATGAAACAACTTGGATCTTGTTGGATCCAAGATCTTATGGATCTTACTAAGTCACTCTACAACCAAGAAATATTGAGGAAATTGTCAAAGAATCTAGTCTCTATTTTTCAAAAATTGGATACAAGTTAGACACTGTAGCATTTGTTCTAATTTCTGGTTAAAATGGGGGAAATGTGTTGGAGTCAAGCTCTAACATGACTTCATCAAATGAATGGAAATTCATATGTAAGGATAACATTCTGGTGGAAATACACTGCTTGAAGATTTATGCTGCATTTTAAATAAGGAAATACCTCAAACTGTCTAATTTAGCCTAGCCATGGACGTTTCGGTATAAGACTTATTAGTGACAACAGTACATTGCAAAAGTTTCAGATGGAAAGAAATGTTTTGTGTATCATTTGTTTTCTGGAAGTTTATGGTAGACTATGTCAGCTTCCTACTCAACAACCACTACTTCCATCTGTTGGTGGCAGAAGTATCATCAATTATATGTAAGTCAAAACACCAGATACCATTCTTCTAGCTTCCTTTGAAGATATGTAATAAGCATGTGATTCAATTTTGATGAGTTTGTTAGTAAATATTCACTCCTATAAAAATTGATGCTTTGAAGAAGACACCTTTCTTCTTCTTTGAAAGTGGTTATGTCTGCATGTCATGGGTAGAACTGCTGTAATGTTCTTGCAATCATGAAGGAAGATATCACTGATAAACTTGAGAATGGCAAAGCTTAAAGATGGAAAGCAACTGAATCCCTGACGAATCCATTGAAACACTGCACCAATCCAGGGACCATCTGTACTTTCTGTTATGTGAGATAATAAATGCACTTATTATTTAAGACACTTTAGATGGGTCATTATGTTATTTCCTGTTATGGGTTGAATTGTGTCTCGGTCCCCCCCCCCTTAAATTCATATATTGAAGTCCTAACCCCAAATTGTGACTGCATTTGGAGATAGGATCTTTAAAGGAGTAATTAAAGAGCTAATTAGATGGGCCCTAATCCAATATGATTGGTGTCCTTATAAGAAAAGGAGATTTTGACACACACATACACAGAGGGAAGAGTATGTGAAGACACAGGAGAAGCTGGCTATCTACAAGCCAAGGAAAGAGGCCTCAGAAGAAACCAACCTCACCAACACCTTGGCCTTGGACTTTGAGCCTCCTAGACTGTGAGAAAACAAATTTTCATTGTTTAAGCCACCTAGTTTGTGGTACTTTGATATGCCAGCCCTAGGAAACTAATACATTGTCCTCTAAAGCACCCTAACTTATAAATAGTTCTTAGTTAATAAGATCAACATTTAAAAAATGATGTTAATGATGTCAACATTTACATTAAGACAATAACTTAACATCACATGAAGAAATAAAGAACACTGGTAAAGGCAACTACTCAGGTAAATAGAAAAGCCATTATTACTGCACTTATAGTTTGTATATTCTCTGTCTTTTCCTGTTATTAAAAGACATATGCATAAATCAATATTTAGAAATTTACATTAATAGGCACAGCATAAGAAGATGCGATTTGTGGCAAAAATAATATAAAGGGATAAGGTAGAGACATATAGGATTGGAGTGTTTTTATACTATTGAAGCTAAGTTTGTACTATTAAAACTGGGTTGTTATAACTTCGGGATGTTTACTGGAATCTCTAAGATTACTAAGAACATAAGTAAAATGAATACAGCAAAGAAACAAGGGACTAACAATGGTACACTAGAAAACATAGACTACATATGAAAAAAGGGCAGTGAAAGAAGAATTAGGGAACAAAGAGTACATAAGACATACAGAAAACAATAGCTAGGTAACGGAAGTCCTTCCTTATCAGTAATTACTTTAAATGTAAATATATTAAATTATTCAATTAGAAAGAAAATATTTTGAGATTGGGAAGAAATACATGATCCATCTAAAATGCTCTTTAAAAGAGACTCATGAGATACAGAGACACAAAAATGATGGAAAAAGATATACCATACAGATAATAAACATACGAGAGCCAGGGTACCTATATCATCATCAAACAAAATAGCATTTAAGTAATAAAAGGTAGTAAGACACAAAGAAGGACATTATATTTTGATAGAAGTTTGTACAATTCAAGAAAACATAATAATTATAAACATATATGTACCTAAAAGCAGAGCCTCCCAAATATGAAGCAAACATTGATAGATTGAAAAAAGGAATAGACAATCTACAGTAATAGTTGGAGACTTTAGTACCCTACTTTCAATAGTGGATAGAACAATTAGACAGAATAAGAAAATAGAAGACTTGTACAACACTGTTAACCAATTAAATCTAACAAACATATACAAAACACTTTATTAATATAAAGACAGAATTTGCATTCTTATCAACTGCACATGAAACATTCTACATAATAGACCATATATCAGGCCACAGAAAATGTCTCAATAAAGTTAAAAAATTGAGATCACAGAAAGTATATTTTGTAATGATAATGGAATAAAGCCAGAAAATTAGAAAACTCATAAATATGCAGAAATTTAATAACACAGTCTTACAAACAATAAGTCAAAGAATAAATCACAAGAGAAATTAGGAAACAGCTTGAGGTGAGTAAACATGAAAACATAACGTAATAAACTTGTGGGATGCAGTGAAATTAGTACTTAGAAGAAAATTTATAACTGTAAATACCTACATCAAAAATTGAAGACAGAACTCAAAATAATGACCTAATTGTACATCTTAAGTAACCAGAAAAAGAAGAGTAAACTAAACCCAAAACTAGCAGAAAGAAGGAAATAATAAATATTAGAGCAGAGATTAATAAAGTTGAAGTTAGAAAGACAATAGAGAAAATATGGACAGGAGCTATATGCTGAAAACTACAACACCTTTATTCACCTTATCAAAATATATGTAAAAAATGTGTCATAGATCTTAATGTAAATTGTAAAACTATGATACTTTCAGAAGAAAATATGGTAGGATTTCATAACCTGGGGCTAAACAAAGAGTTCTTAGACATGATAACAAAAGTAAGATCCATATGAGAAAATATTGATATATTAAGGTTCATCAAAATTGAAACTTTTTCTGATAAAAAATGTAAAGAAAATTAAAAGACAAGCTAAAGTTTAGAAGAAAATATTTGCAAATCACACATGTGGCAAAGGAACCATACAGAGTTGTTAAAACTCAATAAAAAGTGATCAAGATTAGCATCAACACTGATAATTCCTGCTGATAGTATGTACCCTTGATGTGATGTGATGAAATGGTACTTTACCTCTCTGATCTTCCTCCCCAGATACCATTCCAGTTGTACAAAGAATATTAAAAAAAGAATCTGAGGGTTAATCTACAAAATACCTGACCAGTACACCACAAAACTCAGGTGTCATTGAAAACAAGGAATGTCTAAGAAATTGTCACAGCCAAGATGAATCTAAGTAGACATGATGACTAAATGTAAAGTGTATCCTGAATGGGATCCTGAAGAGCAAGAGGACATTAGGTAAAAAGTAAAGACATCTAAATGAAATGTGAATTTAATATATCAACACTGCTTCATTAATTGTAGCAAATGTATGAAACCAATGTAATATGTTAATAATAAAGAAAATTAGATGGGGTATTTGAAACCTATCTATACTATCTTTCCTTTTTTTCCTATAAATCTTAATCTAAAAAAAACACAACTGCAAGAAAACCAACAATCCAATTTTATAAATAAGCAAAAAAACTTGAACAAACACTTTACCAAATAAGACAAGTACATGAAAAGATGTTCAATACCATTAATTTACCTCTGGAGAATTTTTAAAAATTACTTTTTACCTTTATTATTTGTTGTTTCCCTCCTTCCTTCCTTGCTTCCATTTCTTTATTTCCTATCTTTATTCTTTCATTTCTTTTTTTTCTTTCCATCAAAATTATGTATGACATTTTAAAAATAAGTCTTTTTATTTTGGAATAGTTTTAGATTTAGAGAAAAGTTGCAAATATTGTACATATCTTCTGTTTCTCTTAATGCTATCATCTTATATTACCGTGGCGTATTTGTCAAAACTTAGAAACCAATATTGGTAAACTATTAACTAAGCTGCAGACTCTAATCATATTTTGCCATTTCCCCCCATTCATTCTACTTTTCATTTCCAGGACCCATTCCAGTACACCACACTGCATTTAGTTGTCATGCCTTCTTAGTCTGCTCTGGTCTGTGACACTTTCTTTCCTTGTTTTTCATGATCTTGACAGTTTTGAGGAGTACTGGTCAGGTATTTTGTAGAATATCTCTCAATTTGTATTTATCTGATATTTTACTTATGATTCCACTTAATGTTATGAGTTTTTGGGAAAAATTCCAGAGAAGTGATGTTCTTTTTGAATCATATCAGGAGTACATAAATCAACATGACTTACCATTGCTGATGATAACCTTGATCACTTGGTTAAAGATGTGTTTCCCAAGGTTTTCCACATTAAAATGTACCATTTTCACTTTCCAGTATATTAGTTTTATAATAAGATAATGAGTAACACATTTTTAAAGTAGAAAAATTATGTCAAAGATCAAATGGTTCCTTGTAGATTAGTGGGTTACCAACTTGTCCAGAGTCTTTTTCAGGAGCGTCAGACACTGAAAATGTTATTTCCCAGAGAATAGAGGAATGTGACTTACTGGAAATTTCTGTTTTATTTACTTTACTGACAAAATTAAATTTTACTCATATCCTTTCTATGCTTCCCCCAGGAATATAAGACTTGCTTTGTTGAAACTGTTTAAGCAGTAATGGAAAATGAAAGTTTCCACTTTGTTTTATAGCATTCTAAAAAGAGGTGATTTCACTTGATTCTTGGAAGTATCTTAAAGTAGTCTATGAGGATCCTAGACCACAGCTGAATGAAACTTTACACTTAGGCTATGGTATCATAGAATGTTTTTCTGTTATCTTCACAACTGAAAGGACATGAAAAGGCCTCATTCTGGTTGAAGTTTACATTTAAATAATTAATGTCTTTGTGGAGAAATTGCCCTGCTTCCCTAATGAAATATAGAAATGGGCCATTGTTCCTTGTGTATTACGAACCTTTCATTTCAATCATGAAGAGAAATGACCTTTTTTTTCTCAAATAACACTGTATAGTATTTAGAAGCATAAACTTGGTCTGGATCCATTATTTACTACCTGGGTAGGTCCCATAATGTTACTGTGACTTAGATTCCTCATCTGTAAAAATCAGAATTAAAAGATAGTCTCTATTTCATAGTATAAGGACAATTGCCTTCCTTTTGAATTGACCTTTTTATCATTATGAAATGTGCTTTACCTCAGTAATACTTCTTGCCTTAAAGACTACTTAATCCGGGGACACCTGGGTGGATCAGCGAGTTGAGCCTCCGACTCTTGATTTCAACTAAGGTCATAATCCCAGGGTTGTGGGACTGTGTTCCACATTGGGCTCTGCGCTGAGTGTGGGCCTTGCTTAAGATCCTCTCTCTCTCTCCCTCTGCTCCTCTCTCCCTCTCCCTCACTTGTATGTGATCTCTCTAAAATAGAAAACAGACTACTTAATCTGATGTAAATATAACCATGACAGCTTTGTTGTTGTTGCTAGTGTTTGTATGCTATATTTTCCATTCTTTTACTCTCAATATATCTGTATCTTTAGATGTACAATGTCTTATAAATACCATTTAGTTTATTTATATTAATGTAATTAGTGACCTATTTAAGCTGACCACCTTGCTATTATTTTCTGTTTGTCTTATTTGTCTATTACTTCTTTGTTCCTCTTATTCTGCCATACTTTGGATTAATCAAGTTTCTCATTATTATTATTATTCTATTTGAGTCCTGTATATTGAGCATTTTGTTACATCATTTTCTATTGTTTTTAGTCATTATTGTACAGCAGTATTTCTCAACCAGGAGTGATTTTGCTACCTAGGGGACATTTGGCAATGTCTACAGATATTTTTGGTTGTCACATATGGTTAGAGAGTGCTAATGGCATCCAGGGGTTGAGTGAGCCAGGGTTACTGTTAAACATCTTGCAGTATACAAGAGAATCTCCCCCAACAAACAGTTATCAAGTCTAAAATGTCAGTAGTGATAAGGTTGTGAAAGCCCATCTCAGATAGCTAGAGATTACATCATGCATCCTTAAGTTAGTACTTTACTACTTCATGAAAAATGTAAAATTTATACATCAGTAAAGCTCCATTTATCTGCTCCCATACTTTTAGCTATTAAGTTTCACTTCTACTTACAACATAATTTCACAAGGCACTGATATTATCATTATTTTTACCACATATATATCCCTATTGGTGTTCTTCATTCCTTCCTACAGTTTTGTTATTCAAAGTAGTACCATTTTATTCAGCCTGAAGGAATTAGTATTTCATACAGATCATTTCTGATGGGAATGAATTCTCACAGCTTTTATTTGTCCAAAAACATCTTTATTTCACCTTCATTTTTGAAGAATATTTCATTGAGCAGAGTGGCAGTTTTCTCTCATAGTATTTTAAATATGTGACTATACTATATCTTGGCATCCATGGATTGTGCTGTGTTGAAGGTATGTTGTTAGTCTTATTTTCACTTCTTTGAAGGCAATGTGTCTTTTTCCCTCAATGGCTGCTTTTAGGTTTTGCCCTATATCTTTCATTCAGAAGTATGATTTTGTTGTTTATTCAGCGTGGGCTTTACTGTGATTCTTGGATCTATAGTTGTCTTTTACCATTTTGTGGAAATTATCAGTCTCTTGTAATATTTTTTTCTGGATTATTCCTTTGCTCTTCTCATTCTGGTATCCTAATTTTACATATATGAGACTGACCAACAATTTCCCACATATTTCTCATGGGTTTTTTTTCTCCTTTCAATAATTTGTTCTGTTTCAGTTAGATAATTTCTATTGGACTGTCTTTGAGTTCACCATTCCTCTCTTATTCTGTGTTCAGCCTGCTAACAAACCCATTCAAGGAATTACTTTTTAAATTGAGGTGAAATACACAAACACAAAATTAATAATTTTGAAGCATATAGTTCAATGGCATTTAGGACACTTACAATGTTGTGCAACCACCACTTCTAGTTTCAAAACATTTTCCTCACCCCAACATTAAGCCCCATACCCGTTAATCATTACCCTCTATTCTCCTCTCCTCCTAGACCCTGGCAATCACCAGTTTGCTTTCTGTCTTTATGGATGTATCTATTCTGGATGTTTCATATAATGTATTCAAACAATATATGGTATTTTGTGATAGGCTTCTTTCATTTAGCATAATGTTTTTAGGTGCAGCCACATGAATCACCAATGGGTCTACTTCTGCTGTTTTTCCTATTGATTAAGAGTCACATTTTTCTGTTTCTTCATGTCTCATAATTTTTGTATGCTGAACATAGTGCATAAACTGACCATAATTATAATTTCAAAGTTTTTTTTTTCTCCAAGAGGGGGTATGGTTATTGTCAGAAAAATGAGTAAAGAGCTAATCATCTCAAACCAAATAAGAATTGAACTAAGTAATACTGGTAGTTCCAACTCAGTTCTAACTAAAAGTCTCAAGGGCCAGATTTAAAAGCAGATCCTTCCCCTTTCATAGCGAACTTTTTAGCTACCTAGACTCTTGTCTCCTATAAATTGTGAGACTGCAATGGACCTATTTCTAACTTCCCAGTCTAGCCTCTCAGCCTCCAATGGCATTCCAGCACTGAGTAAGAGTGTATAGAAAGAAACCAAGGTGAGAGCTGAATGTGGGTTTGAGGCTCCTCCAAATTCTAACTTGTCATGCCAACCCATGAGGCTGTAAAAGGTTCTGCTGTTTTTCCCCCTCAGCAGAGTGCCTCTGTTTATAACAAAAACAATCCTTACTTCATATCCAGACTTTCCTGATGTCCATAGAACGAAAGAGATTGCTAAATTCCACACATATACAAAGGACTCTTCCTTTGTTAGAATGAATATATATGTGTGTGTATATATATATATATATATATATATATATATATATATATATATCCTTTTTTCCTAGTTGTTACAATGGGAAGGAGGTCTGTACCTACATTCTATATCCTGCAGGGTTAAGCTCCATCAGGTGAAAAAGAGTTTATGAGGATTATATTAATTAATTTTACTACTTTATTCAGTTAATATGTTTTGCTCTCCTATGTGCTATGCATTATTCTATACTCTATATGTATTTTAATGTACTTAGCTTTAGCAGTTGTGTAAGTGTTTATACTATTTAGGGGGATAAACTGTTGGTAATGGAACCAGTTTTTGGATATGAAGTGTATCAAGAGTTCTCTTTTGTATATGCTTGGTTTGAGACTCCCATTAATCATCTAAGTATAGATATCATGTAAATAGATGTGCATACAAGTCTAAAATTCAAGAGAGAGAGCCAACCTGGAGTTATACATTTGGGGGCCATCAGCATATAGGTGGGATTCAAAGTCATGGGTCCAAATGATGTCATCTAAGAATGAGTGCCTATTAAGAAGTTTTGTAGTACTTATACCTGGGGGAATCCAATATTTAGATATGTGATAAGAGGAATAAAAATGAATCAGCGAGAGAAACAGTGAAAGAGTATCCAGTGAGGAAGGAAAGAAGAGTAAGGTATCACAGAAGCCAAGTAAAAATAACATTTTAAGTGGAAGGAGTGATCAATTGTGTTGCATCATTTTGAGAGGTAATGAACATGGGGACAAAAATATAACCATGATATTTGGCAACTGGTTACCTTAAGATCTATTTCACTAGAGTAGGGCCAAAAGCCTTGTTAAAGTAGATTAAGAAGAAAATTTGGAAAGAAAAGAATAAACAGCTTTGTGGGAATTTTACTCTTAAGTGGAGTGTAGAAATGGAATCATAACTGGGAGGGCATCAAGAGGTCTTTATTTTTAAAGGAGGGTTTATTTTTAAAGATTAAATTATATAATTTACTTATATAAGTTATTCAGTATGTCAATGGCAAGTAAATTGTTATATTTTTTATTATTATGTCATTGTGAGAATCCCTTGAATTTTTGTATACTAGTCTAGATAATCTTAGGACTTTTAGTATTCATGTTATGATCTTTTAAGTTTGGAACAAAAAGGAAAGTCAAATCCTGAGAATAAGAAACTCAGTATCTTGTGAGCATCCTTGTGGTGACAGACCACATTATTCACCATAGTTGCCCAAGTATTATATGAGCCATAGTTTTTGGTATGTAAGTTTCTCATTAGAATCACTGTAGTAAAGAGAAAAACTCTGAGAATTATCTAATGTGTCAAGTATATCCTTTCATTCAATAATTGTTTATTAAACAACTGTGTGCCAGACACTATTCTACATGCTTGAAGCACTGCAATTTAAAAATGAAACACATAAAATTGCTACTCTTTTGAAAGTTATATTCTAATGGGGTGAAATAGGTAAACAAGTATGCAAATAATTTGTAAGATAATTTCATATAATTTGTGATATGATGAATACACAAAGGATAAAGAGGTAGGAAGTGACTAGGGGTAAAGTGGGTAAAATTCTTTTTAAATAAGGTAACCAAAGAAACCTACTCTCAGGATGTGACATTTGGTCTGGTAAAGGAAGCAATCATGTGTAAATATGGGGAGGGAGCAATTTTCTAGGCAAAGGAACAAAGATCCCAAGGTAAGGAGAAGCTTTAATTGTTTGTAGAACAGAAAGAAGGCTGGCATGTCTGCTGTATAATGAGTAAGAGCAGAATTGTATGAAAAGAATTCAGAGAGGTTGTCAATAACCAGATATTGTACAGGGCTTTGTAGATAATGGTAAGGAATTTACTTTTTCAAAAACTGTGGAAAATACACAGAACATAAAATTTACCATTTTAAGATTTTTAAAGTACACAATACAGCAGCATTTAGTACATTCACAATGTTACACAATAATTACCTCTATCTAGTTCAAACATGTTTTCAATATGCTAAAAAGAAACTCTGTAACTATTAAGCAGGAACTCTTTATTCCGTCTTCTTCCCAACTTCTGGAAACCATTAATCGTTTTGTCACTATAGATTTGTCTATTCTGGATATTTCAAATAAATGGAATCATGCAATTTGTGGCTTTCTGTGTTTAGTTCATTTCACTCAGCATAATGTTTTCAAGGTTCATCCATTTTATAGCATGTATCAGGATTTGATTCCTTTTCATGGCTGAATAATATTCTACAGTGAAGCACATGGTAATTCTATGTTTGAACATTGACCAAACTATTTTTTTACAGTAGCTGCACTATTTTTTATTCCTTCCAGCCATGTATGAGGATTTCAATTCTCACATATTCTTGTTTTCTTTCTTTTCATTATTTCTCTTGGCTTATTTATTAATTACACTTACTTTCCTTTAATAATAATATTATTACTTTTATATCCATCCTAGTGAATGTGATTTAGCATCTCATTGTGTTTTTTTTTAAATTATTTAAATACAATTGACATACATTATATTATTTTTAGGTGTACAACACATAGATTTGACAATTCTATACATTATTCAGTGCTCACTACAGCAAGTGTATTCATGAGGCACCTGGGTGGCTCAATCAGTTAAGCGTCCAACTCTTGATATCAGCTCAGGGGTGGGATTGAGCTGCACATTTGGCTCTATACTGAGCATGGAGCCAACTTAAGATTCTCTTTCCCTCTCTTCCTCTTACACTCTCTCTCGAAATAAATAAATATTAAAAAAGAGTGCAGTTACTATCTGCCATCATACAACGTTATTAAAATATTATTGAGTATATTCCTTATGCTGTACTTTTCATCTCTGTGACTTATCTATGATTGAATGTTTGTACCTCTTACTCATTCTTATCCATCTCATTTATACCCCAACCCACCTCCCCTCTGACAAC
Source organism: Suricata suricatta (assembly GCF_006229205.1). Lineage (NCBI taxonomy): Eukaryota > Metazoa > Chordata > Mammalia > Carnivora > Herpestidae > Suricata > Suricata suricatta. The sequence goes on from NC_043717.1 coordinate 72,324,984, forward strand.
CACCAGTTTGTTCTCTGTATTTAAGTCTATTTATTTTTTGTTTGTTCATTTGTCTTGTTTTTTAGATTACACATAAGTAAAATCATATGGTATTTGTCTTTGTCTGACTTATTTCACTTAGAACAATACCTTGTAGATCCATCCATGTTGTTGCAACCCTCATGCACTGTTGGTGAGGGTGTGAATTGGTGCAACTGCTATGGAAAACAGTATGGAGGTTCCTCCACCAATTAAAAATAAAAATGCCATATGATCCAGTAATTATACTACTGGTCATTTACCCAAGGAGAACAAAAACCTAATTTTAAAAGACATGCACTCTTGTGTTTACTGCAGCACTATTTACAATAGTCATGATATGGAAGCAACCCACGTTTTCATCAATAAGTGTGTGTGTATGTATATATACATCACATCTTTGTCCATATATATACACAAATAGTGTCATATATTCATATATATCAAAATATATATGTGTCTTATCGTGCATCATATACATGTATATATAAGTATGTATATGTATATGATGCAAGATAAGAGTTCAAATTTATTACTTTGCAGGTAGATATTGAATTGTCTCAGCACAATTTGTTGAAAATCATACCATACTGAATGGTTTTGGCACCCTTGTAAAAAATCAATTGACTGTCGATGCATGCATTAATTTCCGGGATCTCAATTCTAATCCATTTATTTATATTCTATAACTGTTGGAAGGTTTGAAATTGGAAAATATGAGTCCTTCAAACTTATTACTCTTTCACAAGATTGTTTTGGCTATTCTGGATGCCTTACAATTCCATATAAATTTGAGCATCAGCTTTTACATTGCTTCAGCAAGGGCTGCTTGCATTTTGACACGGATTGCTACCTTAACCATATTATGTCTTCCACTCCATAAACACAGGATCTCTATTTATTTAGGTCTCTTATTTATTTTAGCAATGTTTTATATTTATACTGTACAAGTCTTACACCGTTTTGGGTAAATTTACTTCTAAGTATTTTATTCTCCTTGTGCTATACTAAATGGAATTGCTTTCTTAATTTCCTTGTTGGATTGTTTATTCCTAATATACAGAAATAAAATGGATTTTTCTGTGCATTGATATCGTATTCAGCAAATTTACTAAATTCATTTGATAGTTCTAAGAGTTATTTTATGTGTGGATTCTTTAGGGTTTTCTATATATAATTAACATACCCCATCTGTGAATAGAGATAGTTTTACTTCTTTGTCACTTGGGAAGCCTTTTTATTTCTTTTCCAATTGCTTTAGCTAAAACCTCAATTGCATTGTTAAGTAGAAGTGGCAGAAACAGGCATCTTTGTCTTGCTCCTGATCTTAGAGAAAAAGCTTTCAGTCTTTCATCATTGAGCACGATGGTAGCTATGGGTTTCTCATGATGCCTTCGATTATGTTGAGGAAGTTCCCTTCTACTCCTATTTGCTGAATATTTTCATCATGAAAGTGTATTGAATTTTGTCCAATGACTTTGTTATATCAATTGAGATAATCATGCAGTCATTCTTTCATTCTTTTATACTGATATATTACATTGATCTTATATGTTGAATAAGATTTTGCATTCCTGGGATTAATACCAGTTGGTTGTAGTGTATAATCCACCTAATATATGTTACTGGATTTGGTTTGCTAATATTTTGTTGAAGACTTTAGCATATACATTAATAAGAGATATTGGCCTGTAGTCTTCATCTCCTGTGATGTATTTTTTCTGTGGCAGGATAATACTAGCTTAAAAGAATGAGTTAGGAAGCCTTATCCTCTTCCATTTTTGGAGGGGTTGGAGAAGAATTGACTGGTGTTAATTTTTCTTAAATCCTTGGTAGAATACATCAGTGAAAGCTTATGATCCTGGGCTTTCTATGTTGGGAGGTTTTTATTTACTGATTCAGTCTTTTTTTAAATTTTTAAAAATGTTTTATTTATTTTTGATACAGAGAGAGAGAGCATGAGAGGGGGAGGGGCAGAGAGAGAAGGAGGCACGGAACACGAAGCAGGCTCCAGGTTCTGAGCTAGCTGTCAGCACAGAACCTGACGCCAGGCTCAGACCCACAAACGTGAGATCTGACCTGAGCGGAAGCCAGAGGCTTAACCGACTGAGCCACCCAGGCGCCCCTACTGATTCAGTCTTCTGGTATACATTTGTTCAAATGCTCTATTTCTTTTAAAATCAATTTTGATAGTTCGTGTGTTCCTAGGAATTTGTTCACTTCATCTAGGTTTTCTGATTTGTGGTTTACAATTACTCATAGTATTCTGTTTTAATCCTTTCCATTTCTGTAAGGTCAGTGGTAATGACTCCATTTTAATTTCTGATTTTATGGGGCATCTGAGTGGCTCAGTCAGTTTAGCATCTGACTCTTGATTTTGGTTCAAGTCATGATCTCATGGTTCGTGGGTTCAAGCCCTGTGTTGGGCTTTGTGCTATCATTGCAGATCCTGCTTGAGATTTTCTCTCTCTCCTTCTCTCTACTCCTCCCCCACTTGCATTCTCTCTCTCTTTCTCTCTCTCTGTCTCTCTCTCTGTGTCTCTCAAAATAAATAAATAAACTTAAAATGATTTCCTGATTTTAGCAATTTGAATCTTTTTTCTCTTACTCTACATAATGGCATGTCGATGTTGTTTATCTTTTCAAAGAACCATCTTTTAGTTTTGTTGATTCTATTGTTTTTCTATTTCCTATTTTATCTTAATTCTAATCTTTATATTACCTTACTTATGCTAGATTTGGGTTTAGTTTTCTCTTCTATTTCTAGTTCCTTAATGTGTAGAGTTGGATTATTGATTTTAGATCACTTTTTTAAATGTAGGTGTCCACAGATTATAAATATTCTTCTGAGCACTGCTTTTGATACATCTGAAAATTTTAGGTATGTTGTGTGTTTGTTTTCATTTGTCTGCATGTATTTCTAAGATTGTTTTTACCCATTGGTTGTTTGGGTCTAGTTAATTTTCACATATTTGTGGATTTTCCAGTTTTACACCTGTGATTGATTTGTAGTTCATTCCATTGTAATTGGAAAACATACTTGATATTATTTTAATGACTTTATTTATTTTTTGGGGGGAAATACATTCATTTTAATATTTATTATAAACAGCATACACATGAACTTCCATTGATACATGGTTAGTTAAAATTAAAAATAAACAGAGAAATTTTTTCCACGTGGAAGAAACCAGCTTTCTGTTTTTCATTTAATAACTTTATAATAACCTTTAATAACAAGACTATCAAAGTTTGTTTTTGTTTTACTTTTTCTAGCTATTACAATATCTGATGATATTAATATTTCTTTATTTTGGTGCAAGAGTAAATATCTTAATAAATTGGTGCTACTATCACTTGAACATTATAGGTTTATAGGTAAATTAGAAGTCACTTATACTATTAATATAAGTCATGAAAAAATCAGTTATAGAGTTTTTTTTAACAGCTCTGTATTTATCTATATTCATTGTATAGTTGGGAGAATAAGTAAGATTTCTAAAATACTTCAGTAATAGCTGAAGAAATGTCCCAAACTTATCAGGAGAGCATTCTCCTCTGAGTTTGGCACATTTACTCCATCAGCCATTCAGTTGGAAAAGCCCTACATTTTTTATTATACAGTCTCTAACACAATTATACAAGCAATGATATTAAGCTTCTTAGCATTGTATAAGCATTGTTTTCCATATTTGCTTCTATGTCTCATTGGCATAATTCTATAGATACACAACTTTTGTTCTTATTGCTATTTGTATTACTAAAAGTTTAAGGCTTGAATTTAGTCTTCTATGTATCATTCAACAAGCCTAAGTCTTTATTGAATCTCCTTTCTGTAAACCTGAGATCCCCAAACTCTAGACTGCATCAGATCACTACCAAAGCTTCTAATAACAGATTAGGGTACCTGTCCTCAAAGCTGCAGATTTGATAGGGACTCAAGAATTTGCATCTCTAAGAAGTTCCCATAACTTTAAATTTATTGAGACCTGTTTGTTTCCCAACATATGGTCTATCTTTGAAATTTTTCATGTATAGTTAAGAAGAATGTGTATTTTGCTGTTGTTGGATGGTGTGTTGTATAAATATGTTAGGTTTGTTCAACTCTTCCTTTTTTTTAACGATCTTGGTCTAGTTGTTACATATGTATTGAAGGTGGAATATTGAAATACCCAGCGATTATTGTAGAACTGTCCATATTTTCCTTTAATTCTGTCAATTTTTGTTTCATATACTTTGGAACTCTGTTGTTAGATGGTTATAATTTTAAATCTTGATTAATTTATCTTTTCATCAATATATAATGTCCATATCTTGTAACAATATTTTGACTTAAAGTCTATCTTGTCTGATACTAGTATAGCCATTCTCGCTCTCTTTTGTATATTATTAACATGTAATTTCTTTTTCTATCTTTTACACTTAACCTATTAGAGTCCTGGGGTCTAAAATGAGTCTCTTTTAGACAGCATATAGTTGAATCATGTTTTATTATCCATTCCTCAAACCTGACTTTTAATTGCAGGATTCAATCTATTTGCATTTAATTTCTGATAAGTAAGACTTATTGCTGCCATTTTGGTATTTGTTTTCTATATGTCATACCTTGTTGGTTTTCAGCACTCCAACAACCTAGTTTGAATTAATACCAAATTTGCCTCAATAGTATCCAAAACTCTGCTTCTATACATCTCCATTCCTCCACAAAACAAATTTATAAGGACTGTTTAAGCATTTGTATTTTAAATAATATAGGGGCAAAGGAGGAGTTACAGGGCAAAAATACAACAGTACTAGATTTACATTTACCTATGTAATTATTTTTACCAGTGTGATTTATTTCTTCATATAACTTTGTATTGCTGTCTAGTGTCTTTTCATTTCAGTCTGTAAGACTTCCTTTACACATTTATAAACAAGTGTATTAGCAACAAATTCCCTCAGCTTTTTTTTATCTAGAAATGTCTTCATTTCACCATCATTTTTGAAGGATTGTTTTGGTACATCTAGAATTCTTGATTGACAGTTTTCCTTTCAGCACTTTGAATTAGTCAACCCATACATAACTTTTGATCTACATGGATTCTGATAAGTAATCAGCTATTGATCTTATTTTTAAAAAGTGTACTTGATCAGCTGCTTCCCATGATATTTATAAGATTCTGTTTTTGAACAGTCCGATTATAATATGTCTCATTCTGGGTCTCTCTGAGTTCATTCTACCTAATGTCTGTTGAGCTTTCTGGATGTGTTGTTCCATAGTGTTTATCAAATGTGAGAAGTTCTCAGATGCCATTGATCTTCAAATATTCTTTCTGCCCCTTTCTCTCTGAACTTTGTAGGACCTCCATAATGCATATGTTGTCCACTTTGTGGTAGCCCACCAGTAATTTATGCTCTGTGCATTTTTCTCCATTCTTTCTTTCTGCCCTCAGACTGTACAATTTCAAACATTGCATCTTGAAGTTCAGAGACTCGTCTGCCTGTTCATATATGCGGTTTAATCCTTCTAGTGATTGGATTTTCAGTTCCTGAATTTCTATTTAGTTCCCTTTTGATTTCTTTCTATTTATTTATATTCTCTGTTTGATGAGACATTGTTCTACTTGTTTCCTTTGGTTCTTTTGGCTTGTTTCCCTTAGCACTTTGAACGTATTTAAGACACTTATCTTAAGTCTTTGTCATAAGTTTAATACCTGGGTTTTCTCAGGGGCAGTTTGTATTATTTTTTTTCCACATTTCCTTCTTTCTTTGAATGTCTTATAATAAAAACTGGATAGTTTTGAAGTATAACATGACAACCTTGCAGAGGAGATTCACCACCACCATGTTTGCTGATGATATTTATTGTGTGTTCTTTATTTAGTGATTTTTCTAAACTATTTTTATAATGACTGTGTTCTTTGCCATGTGTGTTCACTGGAGTTTCTGTTCTGTTACCTTAGTGATCTTAGTGATTTCTTTAAATGTTCAGAGTAAAAAAAAAAAAGCAAATAACAGAGTGTTTGTGAGGGTCAGAGTTAAGATGATGGAGCAGTAAGAGGATCCTATGCTTGCCTTGTCCCTTGAACACAGTTGGACAAATATCAAATTATTCTAAATACACAATAGATTGATCTTAATGCTGAGAGAACAAATTGCAGAATGAGAGAGAGAAAAAAATCCACATTGTGGAAGATAGGAGGTGTGGAGAAGTGATTCCAGAAGAAAAGAATCGTAGGTGCTGTGGAGGGGAGGGAGCCTTGACTCACAAAGAGGAGAGAGAAACAGGGAAAAGGCAGCATGCTGCGGATGGCAAAAGAGAAACCATTCCCCAAAACCACTGACTGGCAAAACTAGAGTGACTGATTATCACAAGTTTTATAAGCAGCAGAGCTCAAAGTCTGAAAGTTTAGAAATGTGTGCCATCACTGGGTGAAGCCTGGTGGGCATAGAAGTTCTCCTGTGGGAAGGGAGGCAGAGGGCCAGGAGTGGACAATGTAGTCTAAGGATTCCCTGGGTTGCACTTAGGCAGGTCCCCTTCTTGGAATGCATTTGGGAGAGATCACATGGCTACTCAGGGGACGAAAGAGCTGGCCAGAGCAAACATGGCACCCCATTCATAAGTACAAACCTTGGTGTCAGCTTTTTGCTGCACTTTGCCATAAACTACAACTCCAGGGGAGGCTGGAGCCACTTACACCAAGCCACCCCCCAAGCCCCGTGCCCTGCAGATGCATGTTTACTAGGGCAAGTTGGCCTAAGAACTGGCACATTAGGCCCCTTCCCCAGAAGACCAGCACAAACAACTTGTGTGCACCAAGTCTACTGATCATAGAGTGAAGTAAAACTTCAGGTCTAGTGCAATAGGATCAAGCTTACTGTAACAAGCAGACCAAAGCACATTTAGTTAAAATGGGACGCACTGGACAAGATCTAAACACTTTTTACTACAGTCAAGGAGAAACTCTACAGAGGAATGACCTGAGGGTAAGAGCAGCCAAAACATAATAACAGAGTCTACATCCTGAAGCATTTCTTGAAGCTCCAGGGCCTGGACAGTATACGACTTCTTAATGTAGCCATTATTCTCAGGAGCAGGAAGTATAACAAGCTTTCCTAACACAGAGAAAAATAGTGACCTAGACAAAATGCAAAGATAGAGGAATTCATCCCAAAAGAAAGAAAAAGATGAGGTCACGGCCAGGAATCTAATTAAAACAAATAAGTAAGGGGAGACTGGGTGGCTCAGTTGGTTAAGTGTCTGACTCTTGCTCTCATCTCAGGTCATGATCTCATGGTTTGTGAGAATTCTCTCTCTCCTTCTCTCTATCTTGCCCCTCCCTTGCTTGCATACTCTAGTGTTCTCTTACTAAATAAAATTTTTAAAACAGATACAAGTAATATGCCTGAACCAGAATTTAAAAGAACAATTATAAGGATACCAGCTGTGCTTGAGAAAAGCATAGAATACACCAAAGAATCCCTTACTGCAGACATAAAAGAACTAAAACCTATTCAGGCCAAAATATAAAATGCTATAGCCAAGATGCAAAACCAAACAGATTTAATGACAAAAAAAAATGGAAGAAGCAGAAATGGGTAAGTGATATAGAAGATAAAATTATGGAAAATAATGAACATGAAAAAAAGAAGGATAGAAAGTATTGGATTATGAATGTAGACATAGGAAACGCAACAACTCCATAAAGGATAATAACGTTTGTCTCAGAGGAGTCCCAGAAGAAGAAGGAAGGGGAAAAGGTGCAGAGGTTTTATTTGAGCAAATTATAGCTGAAAAATTTCCCTTACCTGGGGGAGGAAACAGCCATCCAAATCCAAGAGGCAGAGAGAATTCCCATAAAAGCTGGCTGAAACCAAGACATATTGCAGTAAAATTTGCAAAATATAGAAATAATAAAAGAATCCTGACAGCTGCAAGGGAAAAGAAATCCTTAAACTATAAGAGAAGGCAAATCAGGTTAGCAGATCTCTCCACAGAAACTTGGAAGGTCAGAAGGGAATGGCATTATATATTCAATGTGCTAAATAGGAAAAATATGGGGGCGCCTGAGTGGCTCAGTTGGTTAAGCGTCTGACTTCAGCTCAGGTCATGATCTCGCAGCTCATGAGTTTGAGGCCTGTGTCGTCTCTGTGCTAACAGCTCAGAGCCTGGAGCCTACTTCAGATTCTGTGTCTTCATCTCTCTCTCTCTCTCTCTCTCTCTCTCTCTCAAAAATAAACATTAAAAAAGAAATGGGGATATATGCAACCAAGAATACATTATCCAGCAAGGCTGTCATTCAGAATAGAAGGAGAGAAAAAGAGTTTCCCAAACAAAAACTAAAGAAATGCACGACCAATAAAACAGTCCTGCAAGAAATATTAAAGGGGAACCTTTGAATAGGAAAGAAACACCAAACCAAAAAAGACTAGAAAGGAACAGAGGCAATCTCCAGAAATGGCTACTTTACAAATATTGCAACGGCACTAAATTCTTATCTATTAATAATTACTCTGATTGTAAATGGAGTAAATACTCCAATCAAAAGGAACAGACTATCAAAATGGATAAAAATCAAGACCCATCTATATATGCCAAGCAACAGGAGACTCATTTTAAACCCAAAGACACCCCACTTACAACAACGGACAGATCATCTAAGCACAAAATCAACAAGGAAACAATGGGTTTGAATGACACACTGGACAAGATGGACTTAACAGATAGATTCAGAACATTCCATCCTTAAGAAGCAGAACACACATTCTTTTCAAGTGCACATAAAACATTCTCCAGAACAGATCACATAGAGGGTCACAAATGAGGCCTCAACCCATACAAAAAGATTGAGATCATACCATGCATATTTTCAGACCACAATGCTATGAAACGTGAACAAGAAAAAAATTTAGAAAGACCATAAATACATGGAGGTTAAAAAAAATCCTACTAAGGAATGAATGGGATAATGAGGAAATTAAAGAAGAAATTTAAAAAATATATGAAAGCAAATGAAAACATGATAGTCTAAAACCTTTGGGGTGCAGCAAAGTCAGTCCTATGAAGGAAGTATATTGAAATTCATACCTATCTCAAGAAGCAAAAAAGGTCCCAAATACAAATCCTAACTTTACACTTAAAGGAGCTAGAAAAGGAACAGCAAATCAAGCCCAAAGCCAGCAGAAGAAGGAAAATAATAAAGATTAGAGCAGAAAGCAATGATATAAAAACAAACAAAGAAACAAAAAACTAACAGATCAACAAAACTAAGTTGGTTTTTTGATTTTTTTTAATTTTTTTTAATGTTTTATTTATTTTTGAGAGAGAGAGAGAGAGAGAGAGAGAGAGCGCACAAGCATGACAGTATGAGTAGGGGAGGGTCAGAGAGAGAGGGAGACACAGAATCCAAGGACAGGCTCCAGGCTCTGAGCTAGCTCTCAGCACAGAGCCTGATGCAGGGCTCAAACCCATGAACCGTGAGATCATAACCTGAGCTGAACTTGGACGCTTAACTGACTGAGCCACCCAGTCACCCCTAAGAGTTGGTTCTTTGAAAGAACTAACATAATTGATAAACAACTAGCCAGACTTTACAAAAAGAAAACAGAAGGGCCCCAAATATATAAAATTAACCAGGAAATTAAAGACGAAATTTAAAAAAATACATGAAAGCAAATGAAAATGAAAACACAACAGTCTAAAACCTTTGGGATACAACAAAGGCAGTCATAAGAGGGAATTATAGAGCAATACAGACCTTCCTTATGAAGGAAGAAACGTCTTAAACATACAGCCTTACCTTACACCTAAAGGAGCTGAAAAAAAGAACAGATTATAAAGCTCCAAAACAGCAGATAAAGGGAAATAAAAAAGATTGGAGCAGAAATAAATGTTACATAAATCTAAAAAACTAAACGTAGAATAGATCAACAAAACTAAGAGCTGTTTCTTTGAAAGAGTTAACCAAACTGATAACCCCTAGCCAGAGGGGTTTCTTTTCCAAAAAGGAAAGAGAAAGGATCCAAATAAAATCATAAGTGAAAGAGGAGAAATCATAATCAACATCACAGAAATACAATTATAGGAGAGTATTAGGAGCAATTACATGCTAAAAATGTGGGCAATCTGAAAGAGATGGATACATTCCTAGAAATGTAAAACTGCAAAAACTGAAACATGAAGAAATAGAAAATTTGAACAGACCCAAAAGCAGCAAGGAAATTGAATCAGTAAGCAAAAATGTCCTGGGGCGAGGGGTCAACATGGTGGAGCTGCATGTAAGTTTTCTGCTTTCCTCATGCCTGAAATTGCAGCTAGATCAACACCAAACAACCTGCACACTTAGAAGATTGATCTGAGGATTAACACAACAATCTGCATAACCTGAGCCACAGAACATGGCAGGTACATGGCATGGGGAGGTGAGCTGGGGGAGAAAGAAGCCACGGAGGGTAGGAATCTGTTTTTGTTTGAGGAGAGAGGACAGAGACGGGGGGGGGGGGGGGGGGGGGGGGGGGGGGGGGGGGGGGGGGGGGGGGGGGGGGGGGGGGGGGGGGGGGGGGGGGGAGAGTATAGGAAAAGCATTCCCTGAAAGCAGCAGGAGAGAAAGATTGGTAACACCCATTAGGGACTGAACAGAAAGGGAGAGATGAGAAAGAAGAAGGTTTAAATACCATTAGGACTCTATAAACAGAGGAGCACAGAGTTAGAAACTCCACAGCTCCACACCAGGCAGAGCCCTGGTAGGAAGGACAAAGCTCCAGGAGCATACAGCAAGGTCAGAGGGTTCCTCGGGCCACATGGGGAGAGGCAGTTCCCCTGTTGAGAGGACATTTTGGTAGAGGCTTGAATGGCCTTCCTACAGGCAAAGGTCCCCGCAGACCCCAGAGAACAGCCATGTTTGCTGGTATTAGAATAAGGAGGTTAGGGGTTGGTGAAGCCTGGCACCAGATGTGTGCTGTGATTTACCATAACCCCTGAAATGCTGCTGTTACACAATCCTGTGAATTTTTTCTTGGGTGGGCTGGCACCTTGCCACAGTCTTTAGGCATCTTCGGCAGCATTGTTGTGCGAAAGTTCCTGGAGGCAGGCTGGCACCTGATCACTGTTCTGTGAGATCTTCCCCCAGAGGTTCAAAGTGGCTCAAAGCTGCAGGGCCCGCAGAAATGAAGGGTTTGGGACATATCCTCATGTGAGATAAAATTTGGGAGGGAGGTGCCACCTGGCAGGCTGACGGCTTAATCACAGACAGTGTAGAAGCAGGGAGTAGACAGAAGCTAGAGACAAAGGAGGGTTGCTTGATTGCCAGTTGGCGAGAGCACAGAGTTCTGATGCTAGAGACTGGGTAGCCATGTTTCACCACTTCCCCGCATATGCATACAGGCGCCACAACAATCCACCCCAGTAAGCTAAGCAGCACCATCTAGTGGAGAACAGAGCCATTACACCAAGCCATGTCCAAGGGCGCCAACTGCTCCAATTGCACACTAGAGGAACACCACAAGTGCTCCATTTACAGACTAGGAAGTGTTTCATAGTTTGACATCTAGCAGAAACTGGGTGTAACTTCAATCATATTTTATTCTGTTTGCTGGTCAATCTATTCAATTTTTTTCTTTTTCTTTTATTTTTGAATACAGAAAGAGAAAAATTTTTTTATTTTCCGTTTTTTATAAAACAGATTTTTCTTAATTTTTTCTACTATATATCTTATTCTTTTATAAATTCATTTTATTCTATTTTACTTTAATCATTTTATTCTATTTAATTGTATTCATTTTTTTAAATTTCAAACTTTTTCCTAATTTTTCCTTTTTTTCCCTTTTCTTTCCCTTATTTCGCTATCCTATCAAGCTTCTTCAAACAACCAGAGCCAAAAGACACCTAGGATCTGGAATCCTGTATTTGTTTGTTGTTGTTGTTGTTGTTGTTTTAAATTTTTAAAATTTTTATTTTATTAATTCGTTTTCTTCCACCAAAATTACAAAATGAAGGAATTCACCCCAAAAGAAAGAACAGGAAGAAATGTCAGCCAAGGACTTAATCAACACAGATACAAGCAAGATTTCTGAACCAGAATTTAGAATCATAACAATAAGAATACTAGCTGGAGTTGAAGAAACATAGAATACATTTCTGCAGAGATAAAAGAAGTAAAATCTAATGAAGATGAAATTAAAAATGCTTTAACTGTGATGCAATCTCAAATGGATACCATGGTAGCAAGGATGGATGAGCTCACAGAAGCAGAGAAGTGAATCAGCTATATAGAGGACAAACTTATGGAGGATAATGCAGCAGAAAAAAAAGAGGGAAACTAAGGCAAAAGAGCAAGATATAAGAATTAGAGAACTCAGTAACTCATAAAGGAATAACATCTGAATCATAGGAGTCCAAGAAGATGAAGAGAGAGAAAAATGGATAGAAGGTTTATGTGAGCATATTATAGTAGAGAACTTTCCTAACCTGACGAAAGACACAGACATCAAAATCCAGGAAGCACAGAGAACTCTCATTAGATTCAACAAAAAGCAACCATCAACAAGGCATATCATAGTCAAATTCACAAAGTACATAGACAAGAATCATGAAAGCATCAAGGGAAAAAAAGTCCTTAACCAAGGAAAGACAGGTAAAGTTCCCAGCAGACTTATCCACAGAAACATGGCAGGCCAGAAAGGAATTGCAGGATATATTCATTGTGCTGAATTGGAAAAATATGCAGCCAAGAATTTTTTATCCAGCAAGGCTGTCATTCAAAATAGATGGTGAGTTAAAGAGTTTCCCTGACAAACAAAAACTAAAGGAATTTGTAATCACTAGCCCTGCAAAAAATTTTAAGGGGGACTCTCTGAGGAGATAAAACATGAAACAAAACAAAAAAGACCAAAAGAAACAAAGTTAGAAATGCCAGAGAACACCACCAGAAATTTCAACTCTATAGGCAACACAATGGCAATAAATTCATATCTTCAGTACTCACTCTAAATGTCAATGGACTAAAAGTTCTAATCAAAAGACATAGGGCAACAGAATGAATAGAAAAACAAGATCCATTTATATGCTGTTTACCAGAGACCCATTTTAGGCCTAAAGATACCTTCAGATTGAAAGTAAGGGGATGGAACCATCTATCATGCTAATGGTCACCAAAAGAAAGGTGGAGTAGCCATACTCATATCGCAATCTAGATTTTAAAATAAAGACTGTAACAAAGATTAAGAAGGGCATTATAGCATAATTAAGGGGTCTATCTACCAAGAAGACCTGACAACTGTAAACACATGTCCCCCAAGTGGTAGCACCCAAATATATAAATCAATTAATCACAAACATAAAGAAACTTATTCACAATAATATCATAATAGTAGGTGACTTCAACACCCCACTTACAGCAATAGGCAGAACATCTAAACAGAAAATCAACAAGGAAATAATGGCTTTGAATGACATAGTGGACTGGAAGGACTTAACAGATATATTCAGAATATTTAATCCTAAAGCAGTAGAACACATTCTTCTTGAGTACTCATGGAACATTCTCCAGAATAGATCACATACTGGGACACAAATTAGCCCTCAGCAAGTACAAAAGATCAAGATCATACCATGCATATTTTCAGACCACAACACTATGAAACTTAAAATCAACCACAAGAAAAAATTTGGAAAGACAACAAATACGTGGAGACTAAAGAACAGCCTACTAAAGAATGAATGGGCTAACCAAGAAGTTAAAGAGGAAATTAAAAAGTACATGGAAGCCAACAAAAACAACACCACAGCCCAAAACCCCTGGGACGCAGCAAAGCTGGTCATAAGAGGGACGTATATAGCAATCCAAGGCTTCGTACAGCAAATAAAACCAACCCTAAAATCAGCAGAAGATATGAAATTATAACAATTAGAGCAGAAATCAATGCTTTCAAAATAATAATAATAAAAAAACAGAAGAGATCAATAAAACTGGGAATTGGTTCCTCAAAATAGTTAACAAAATTGATAAATGCTAAGCCAGTTTGATCAAAAAGAAAGAGGAAAGGACCCAAATCAATAAAATCAAGGATGAAAGAAGAGAGATCACAACCAATACTACAGAAATATAAACAATAATCAAAGAATGTTATGAACAATTATCTGCCAATAAATTGGGCAATCTGGAAGATATGGACAGATTCCTAGAAACACATATACTACCAAAGCTGAAAAAAGAAGAAATAGAAAATTTGAACAGTCCTATAACCAGTAAAGAAGTCAAATTATTAAAAAAAAAAACAAAAAAAACAAAAAAAAAACCTCCCGAAAACCAAGAGTGGGACCAGATGGCTTTCCAGGGGAATTCTACCAAACATTTAAAGAAGAGCTAACACCTATACTTTTGAAGTTGTTCCAAAAAATAGAAATGGAAAGAAAACTTCCCAACTCATTCTAAAAGGTTAGCATTACCTTGATTCCAAAACCAAAGACCCCACTGAAAAAGAAAACTACAGACCAATTTCCCTGATGAACATGGATGTAAAAACTTCAGCAAGGTACTAACCAACTGGATCCAACAATACATGAAAAGAAGTATTCACCATGACCAAGTGGGATTTATGCCTGGGATGCAGGGCTGGTTCAATAGCTACAAAAAAAAAAATCAATGTGATACATCACATCAATAATGAAATGAGTTGAATCCTAAGAGCCCGGGGCTATTAGTATAGTCTGTGAAGAAATATAAATGGTCGTACTTGTCCAGCTTAATCATTCTTAAGAAGTTGTAGACTAAGAAGATGAGGAAAGTTGGGACATTTTACTGGAGCAAGAATGAGGGAGTGAGAGAGGGCACATTTTTAACAGGAGTCTTATGAATTCAGCACCTGCAGAGAAGTCATTCTGTTCCTTTTGGTTTAAATTCTCATTCACTAGTAGCTGCTAGGGTAGAAATTGGAAGGCAAGGCCAAAATGTATCAGTTAATCCATTTTTGTAAGTTTATTGAGGTAATAGAGAAAAGTAGAAAGAACAAGAAACACATGATCCTCTCAACAGATGCAGAGAAAGCATTTGACAAAATACAGCATCCTTTGATAAAAACCCTCAAGAAAGTAGGGGTAGAAGGAACATACCTCAATATCATAAAAGCCATATATGAAAGATCCACTGCTAATATCATCCTCAGGAAAAACTGACAGCTTACCCCCTGAGGTCAGGAACATGACAGGGATGTCAACTCTCGCCACTGTTTTTCAACATAGTATCGGAAGTCTTAGCCTCTGCAATCACACAACACAAAAGAATAAAAGGCATCTAAATTGGCAAGGAGGAAGTCAAACTTTCACTCTTCACAGATGACATGATACTCTATATGGAAAACTCAAAAAATTCCACCAAAAAACTGTAAGACCTGATCTATGAATTCAGCAAAGTCACAGGATTTAAAATCAATGCACAGAAATTGGCTACATGTTTATAGACCAATAATGAAACAACAGAAAGAGAAATCAAGGAATTTATTCCATTTACAATTGCACCAAAAGCCATAAAATACCTAGAAATAAAATTAACCAAAGAGGTGAAAAATCTATACACTAAAAACTATAGAAAGCTTATGAAAGCAATTGAAGAAGACACACACAAAAAAAGGAAAAATATTCCATGCTCACAGATTGGAAGAAAAAATATTATTAATATGTTGCTACTACCCAAAGAAATCTACACATTCATTGCAATCCCTAATGAAACAATCCTAAAATCTGTATTGAACCAGACAAGACCATGAATAGCCAAAGCAATCCTGAAAAAGAAAACCAAAGCTGTAGGCATCACAATCTGGGCTTCAAGATGTATTACGAAGCTGTAATCATCAACACAGTTTGGTACTGGCAAAAACAGATACTCGGATCAATGGAACAGAATAGAGAATCCAGAAATGGACCCACAAATGTATGGCCAATGAATCTTTGACAAAGCAGGAAAGAATATCCAATGGAACAAAGACAGTTTCTTCAGCAGATGGTGCTGGGAAAACTGGACAGTGACATACAAAAAGAAATGAATCTGGACCACTTTCTTATACCATACACAAAAATAAACCCAACATGGACGAAAGACATAAAAATAAGACGGGAATCAATCAAAATCCCAGAGGAGAAAGCAAAGAAAAATCTCTTTGGTCTTAGCCACAGCAACTTCTTACTCAACCATCTCCAGAGGCAAAAAAAAATAAAAGCAAAAATGAACTATTGGGATCTCATCAACAAAAAAGACTTCTGTACTGTAAAGGAAACAATCAGCAAAACTACAAGGCAACCAAGAGCATGGGAGAAGATATTTGCAAATGACATATCCGATAAAGGATTAATATCCAAAATCTGTGAAGAACTTATCAAACTCAACACCCAAAAAACAAATAATCCAGTGAGGAAATGGACAAAAGACATGAATAGACACTTCTCCAAAGAAGACAACCAGATGGCTAACATGAAAAGATGCTCAAAATCATTCATCATCAGGGAAATACAAATCAAAACCTCAATGAGATACCACCTCACACCTGTCAGAATAGCTGAAATTAACAACTCAGGCAACAACAGACATTGGTGAAGATGTGGAGAAAGAGGATCTCTTTTGCACTGCTGGAATGCAAACTGGTGCAGCCACTTTGGAAAAACAGTATGGAGGCTCCTCAAAAAGTTAAAAACAGAACTACTCTATAACTCAGCAATTGCACTACTAGGCATTTATTTATCCAAGGGATACAGGTGTGCTGTTTTGAAGGAGTACATGCACCCCAATGTTTATAGCAGCACTATCAAAAATAGCCAAAGTATGGAAAAAGCCCAAATGTCTATCGACAGATGAATGGATAAAGAAGATGTGGTACACACACACACACACTGAAATATTACTTGGCAATCAAAATGAATGAAATCTTGCCATTTGCACCAACGTGAATGGAACTAGAGGGTATTATGCTAAACAAAATTAGTTGGTCAGAGAAGGACAAGTATCATATGACTTTATTCATAGGTGGAATTTAAGATACAAAACAGATGAACATAAGGGAAGGGAAGCAAAAATAATATAAAAGCAGAGAGAGAAACAAAACATAAGGGACTCTTAAATGTAGAGAACAACCTGACGGTTGCTGGAGGGGTTGTGAGTGGGGGGATGGGCTAAATAGGCAAGCGACATTAGGAAGACACTTGTTGGGATGAGCACTGGGTGTTATACATAGGGGATGAATCACTGGGTTCTACTCCTGAAATCATTATTGCACTATATGCTAACTAACTTGGATGCAAATAAAAAAAAAAAAGAATTACTCCTAAAAATAAATGTCCCAACAAACAGGAGTCCAGGGCCAGATGACTTCCCAGGGGAATTCCAGCAAACATTTATTTTTAAATTTTTATCTTATTTATTTGAGGAGGGGGGGCATGAGCATGAAGAGGGGCGGGGGAGGGAGAGAGAGAATGGGGCAAAAGGTGCCCAATGTGGCGCTCCATTCCACGACCTCTGCATCATGACCTCAGCTGAAATCAAGAGTTCCATGCTTAACCTAGTTGCCCTTCTACCAAACATTTAAAGAAGAATTAATACCTATTCTTCTGAAACTGTTCCAAAAAATAGAAATTTAAGGAAAACTTCCAAACTCATTCTATGAAGCCAGCATTACCTTGATTCCAAAACCAAAGACACCACTAAGAAGGAGAATTACACACCAATATCCCTGATGAACATGGATGAAAAAGTTCTCAACAAGATACTAGCAATTTGAATCACCCATACATTAAAAGAATTATTCACCATGATCACGTGGGATTTTTTCCTGGGCTGTAGAGGTAGTCAATATCTGCAAATCAATCACCGTGATACACCACACTAATAAAAGAAAGAATAAGAACATATGTTTTTCTCAATAGATGCAGAGAAAGCATTTGACAAAATACAGCATCCTTTCTTGCTAAAAACCCTTAAGAAAGTAGGAATTGAAGGAACATACTTCAATACACAAATGCCACATATGAAAGACCCACAGATAATATCATTCTCAATGGGGAAAAACTGAGAGCTTTTCCCATAAAAATAGAAACACGACAGGGACAACCACTCTCATCAGTGTTGCTCAGCATAGTACTGGAAGTCCTAGTTTTAGCAATCAGGCAAGAAAAAGAAATAAAATTCATCCAAATCAACAAGGAAGAAATCAAACTTTCAATTTTTGCACATAACATGATACTCTATTTGGAGAACCCAAAAGATGTCACCAAAAATTTCTATAACTGATACATGAATTCAGCAAAGTGACAGGATAAAAAAAATCAATGTACAGAAATCTGTTGCATTTCTGTACACAAGTAATGAAGCAGTAGAAAGAGAAATTAAGGAATCAATCCCATTTACAACTGCACCAAAAACCATAGGATATCTAGGAATAAACTTAACCAAAGAGGTAAAAAGTCTGTGCTCTGAAAACTATAGAACACTTAAGAAAGAAATTGAAGAATACACAAATAAATGGAAAAAACATTCCATGCTCACAGATTGGAAGAACAAATACCGTTATGTCTACACTACTTATAACAATCTACACATTCAGTACAACGAGTATCAAAACAACACCAGCATTTTTCACAGAGCTCGAACAAGTAGTTCCAAAATGTGTAAGGAACCAGAAAAGACCCTGAATAACCAAAGCAGTGTTGAAAAAGAAAGCAAAACTGGAGGCATCACAGTTCTGGACTTGAAGCTATATTATAAAGCTGTAGTCATCAAGACAGTATTGTACTGGCATAAAAACAGACACATAAAACAGTGGAACAAAATAGATTACCCAGAAATGGACCCATAACTATATGGCAAACTCATCTTGACAAAGCAGGTAGGAACACCAATGACAAACAGTCGTTTCAACAAATGGTGTTGGGAAAACTGGTCAGCAACATGCAGAAGAATGGAACTGGACCACTTTCTTACACCATACACAAAAATACATGCAAAATGGATGATAGGTCTAAATGGGAGACAGGAAACCACCAAAATCCTAGAGGAAAACAGAGGCAGCAAACTCTTTGACCTGGGCCACAGCAACTTCCTACTGGACATGACTCCAGAGGCAAGGCAAATGAAAGCAAACGTGAACTACTGGTACTTCATCAAGATAAAGAGTTTCTGCACAGTGAAGGAAACAACCAACAATACCAAAAGGCAACTGATGGAATGGGAGATGATATTTCTAAATGACACATCAGATAAAGGGTTAGTATCCAAAATCTATAAATGACTTATCAAACTCAACACCAAAAAAACAAATAATCCAGTTAAGAAATGTGCAGAAGATATGAACAGGCATTTGTCCAAAGAAGACATACAGATGGCCAACAAATACATGAAAAGAGGCTCATCAACATCATCAGGGAAGTGCAAATAAAAACTACAATGAGATATTGCCTCATCCCTTTCAGAATGGCTAAAATCAACAACATAAGAAACGACAGGTATTGATGAGGACGTGAAGAAAGGGGAGCCCTCTTCCACTGCTGTTGGGAATGCAAACTGGTGCTGCCACTCTGGAAAACAGTATGGAAGTTCCTCAAAAAGTTTAAAATAGAAGTACCCTATGATTCATGAATGGTACTACTGGATATTTACCCAAAGAATGCAAAAACACTAATTCAAAGGGATATGTTCACCTCTGTTTATAGCAGCATTATCTATAGTAGCTAAATTATGGAAGCAGCCCAAATGTCCATCGACTGATGAATGGATAAAGAAGATGTGTATAACATCTTTTTTTGGGTGTTGAGTTTGAAAAGTTCTTTACAGATTCTGGATACTAACCCTTTATCTCATATGTCTTGCCTCAGGAAAAGCAGCTTTTTAATACTTTCAAAAATTGCCATCCAAAATAAAAACAATGTGATACCACCTCCTGTCTATTAATTTGGCTACCATTTTTAAAAAATATAAGTAAAGAAAACTGTTGGCAAGACAGTGGAGAAACTGAAACTCTAAGTATATTGTTGGTAGAAATGTAAAATGGTACAGACACTGTGGAAAAGTTTTTTGGTTCTAAAAAAATTAAAAATGAATTATCATATGATCCAGAAATTCCTCATCATGATATATTCCCCCCTACAATTTAAAGTATTACCTTTAGAGATATTTGTACACTCGTGTTCACAACAGCATTATTCACAATACCTAAAAAGTGGAAGCAATGCAAGTGTCTATTGATGGTCAATGGAAAAACATAATGTGGTATATACGTACAATGTAATATTATTCAGCCTTTTAAAATGGAAGGGGATCCTGACATATGCCAGAACATGAATAAAGTTTGAGGACATACACTAAGTGAAATGAGTCAATAACAAAAATATTGTATCAGAATAGTCAAATTCAGAGATAGAAAGTAGAACAGTGATTGCCGGGGGTTGGATGGAGGGAGGAATGGGGGATTATTGTTTACAGACTTTCAATTTTGCAAGATGAGAAGACTTATGGATATGGGTGGGTGGCGATGGCCCCACAACATGAATGTATTTAATACCACTGAACTGTATGCTTAAAAATGGTTAGGATGGCAATTTTTAGGTGTATTTTGCCACAATAAAATATTGGGGGAAAAATGCTGCCCAGGAGGCCACTCCAGTCCTGACTGAGATCATTTGGATGAGGCGGGTAAAACAAAACGAATTCTTGACTTAGTTCCTTAGGGGTCCACCAGGCAGGTCAAAATGCAAAACCACAACTCTCTGAGAAGGTCTGCATTGCTTCCTTTGGCAACTGTAAGCTGGCCATGCCTTGGCTGTCACTGAGCTGTTGATTAGAGGATGGTAGGAAGGCAAGTAAAAATGTCATAACACTCTTTTACTGAACCTCAGGAGCCTCTTCATAAGCACTCCCCTGGTTGTTGTAAGCTTTTTATTAGATTTCAGAGTTCCAAAGAAAGTTGCTTCTAAAAATTTTTTCTAGCTTAAGTGTTGCATTAGTGAAAGGATTGATCCCTGGCTTTTTCTGCTCTTGCATTTTAAGTGACATCACTCTCAGGAATTTGCTTTTCTCTCCTCCTAATATAGAAAGTTATTAAAGAATTTTAAGCCGGGGCGCCTGGGTGACTCAGTTGGTTAAGCATCCATCTTCGGCTCAGGTCATGATCTCATGGTTCGTGGGTTCGAGCCCCATGTAGGGCTCTGTGCTGACAGCTAGCTCAGAGCCTGGAGCCTGCTTCCAGTTCTGTGTCTCCCTCTCTCTCTCTGACCCTCCCATGCTCATGCTGTCTCTCTCTCTCTCTCCCTCAAAAATAAATAAAACTTAAAAAAAAGAATTTTAAGCCAATTAGTTACAGAATTACAATTTATATTATTAAATTTTTCCTCACAATGCTCTTTGGAGAATAGATTGTAAAGAGGCAAGTGTGAAAGAAAGGACACCAGTTAGGAGGCTTCTGTAGTAGTCCATCCAATTATGGGTTGGTCTAGGATGGATTAGGGATAGTAGTAAAGTTTCTAAAAAATGGGTGATTCTTGATATATTTTTTGGACACCACCTCTAGGTAATCTTCAGGATTGATTAAAGATATATGTGGAAAGTGAGAGGAAAAAAAGGAATGAAATACATACTTAGAACTTGGAGAGTAGTGTTATTTACTGATGAGAGAAAGTCTAGAAGAATGATGTGCTGTGAAGATAAATATTCAAGTCTTCTGTTTCGGACATGTTACATTTGAGATGGCTTTAGACATTCAACTGGCCTTGTCAGGGAGTCATTTGGGTATAAGGATCTGGAGCTTAATAGAAAGATCTGAGTTGGAAACAGATTTGGTAGTCATAAGTCTATAGGTGGTAATATAAAGTCGTGAAACTAGATATAACGGTAAAGGAGAGAGTAAAGTCAAAAAAGAGCACGGTAGGGAAGGAGCCTGGGGCACTATAACATTTAGACAAGCAGAGAAGGAGTAATAAGGAGACAGAATATATCAGTGAAGTAGGAAGTAAACCAGGATTGTGGTGTTATAGAAGCCAAGAGAATATTTCAAGGAAGAGAAAGTGGTAAACTTCATTGAAGGCAGCTGAGAAGTTGAGATATATGGGGACAGAGAAATTACCATTGATTTGGCAAGATGGGGTAGGGGATGTTACCAAAGACCTTGTCAAGACCAGTGCCTTATTGAAGGAGATTTAGTAAAAAATGGAAACAGTGGACACATGACTAAAGAAAATGTCAAGAAATTCTGCTATAAACAACAATAGAGAAATGGAACAATAGCATGATGAGAATGTGAAGTCATGGAAATTTTTTTTTAAATAAGTGGGATGTACTAGAGTATCTTGATAGAAATGATAGATTGGTGATGCAGAAAGAGAGTATGATTATGTGTCATGTGCTTGAGAAATCAGGGGCTAGAATCTAAAGCACAAACGAAGCAGATGGCCTTTTGATAGGAGCTAGGATACTTCATCCATTGTCATGATAATCTAATATTTATTGAGCTCTTACTATATACCAGGTACTATTCAAAACACCTTACATATATTCATTTAATACAACACTGTGAGGTAGATACTTTCATTGCCCTCATTTATTTTAAAAATGAAAAAACAATGCGAAGTTTAAATTACTTACTCATGTTCACACAGCTAGTAAATGGTAGAGTTGGGATCTGAACACTGGGAGTATGACATTAGATCCCACACCCTTAACCACTATTCTATACAGTACATAGAGAAAGCTAGAGTATACTGTAGACATAAATTAAGTAGATGGTAGATTTGGTTATAAATAAAAAGATGAAGAAGTTCTCTCCTAATTGCTTTTATTTTCTCAATGAAATATGGAGCAAGGTCCATATCAATATCTATAGATCTTTCTCATTCCTTGTAATGCCAACATGAGGGGCGCCTGGGTGGCTCAGTCAGTTAAGCGTCCGACTTCGGCTCAGGTCACGATCTCATGGCTTGTGGGTTCGAGCCCCGCATCAGGCTCTGTGCTGACAGCTCAGAGCCTGGAGCCTGTCTTTGGATTCTGTGTCTCCCTCTCTCTCTGACCCCATGCTGTCTCTCTCCCTTTCTAAAATAAATAAAAACAGTAAAAAAATATTTTTAATGCCAACATGATAATTCATCATATAATTGTACCACAATATGGTTATTTAATCAGTTCCCTCTTGATGAACTTTGTTTCCAGGTTTTTGCTATTACAATGCTGAAATGCATATTCCTGTGCGTATATCCTTGAGCATATATAAAAATATTTCTGTATAATGGATTTCTAGAAGTAGATTTTCTAGATCTTCACAATTAATATTTATTTTTGAAAGAGCGAGTGAATGTGCACACACAAGCCAGGAAAGGACAGAGAGAGGGAGACAGAGAATCCCAAAGAGGCTCCACGCTGTCTGCACTATCAGTACAGAGCCTGACGCAGGGACTGAACTCGCAAACCATGAAATCATGACCTGAGCCAAAGCAAAGAGTTGGCACTTAACAGAGGCCACCTAGGAGGCCCTCACAATTATTTTTAATAGACATGGCCAAATTGTCCTCCCAAAAGGTTACACTTATTTATACTCTCATTTAAAATGTATGGAAGTGTCTATTTTCCATATCCTTGAAAACATTTGCTGTTATCAATCTTTATAGTATTTGACAGAAAATACCTAGTACTCAGGTCTTGGTTTCTAAATACTATTTTTCCAGTCAAATGAACTAGGGCTCCATGTAGAAATGGTTGATAGGGGAAAAATAAAAGATGAGTTTGGAACAATTTGTGGTGCTAGAAAAGAAGTAAGTAGTAAAAAAAAATGGAGACATGTCAAAATGACAAAGAAGCTCTCAATGGCCAAAGTTGAAACAATTTGAACAAATAATGATGGTATTAAATTTTTAAGCCAGAAAAAAAATAAACATCCATTAGCCCATGCTGATTTATATAAATGAATCAGTAAATAAATGGAGGAGATGGGTTATCCTCCTTATAGAATTTCAATTAATACATATAGAAGGAAAGAAAGAAATAAAAATCACTATTAGGTGAACACCACAGTAGTAACTGTCCCCATCAAGAACAAATGATGGATGCTTAAATTAGTGGGCACAGGAAACAGGATATTTGAATGGTCTCAATGTATCTTCCTATAAGGTATTTATTAATTATAAAGAGGAAAATATTAACTATACAGCGCAGCTCAGCAACCACCACCTTAACCAAGCGATCAAGGTTAGTATCACCAGTATTAAGACATAATAGCATCAGATATATTCTGATATGATACACTAGAAAGGGCACATCACTTCTGTTGTATTCTTACCAAAAGCACATAACCTCAGTCTAATCACAGGAAATCATCAGACAAACCCCAATTACGGATATTTTACAATAAATAGTAAATGCAATGTTGGATACTGGATTTGAACCTGGGTCATAAAAACACATTAGTGAGACAAGTGGACAAAAGAGTCTGTGAGTTAGTCAATAGTATTGTGTCAATATTATTTTCTTGGTTTTTGAGAACTGTACTGTGATTAGAATAAAGTGTTAACACTAGGGGAGGCTGGGTGAAGGATATATGGTAACTCATGCTATTTTTGTGACTTTTCTGTAAATCTAAAAAGTTTTATTTTAAAAAATGGAGCTCATTGTCCTATTGGTATTACTACTCTGAATATTTTTCTTAGTTTATTACTCATTTATATTTCAGGTTCTATCAATTTTCTTGTTCACTCATTTTTTATTGAATTACTGACTTTTGTACATTAAGAAAATTACATGCATTGTATTAAGGAAGTTAGCTCCTTGTGCATGACAAATTATTTTCTAGTTTGCCTTTTGATTTTTTTATGGTGGGCTGTGTGTATATGTATAGATGTTTTTAACTGGTGATTTTTGCTGACCTGTGTGCAGAAAATAAGGAATAGTAGCCAAGTGGCTTTGGGTCTTCCATGTAATCAAAAGACCCCAGAATAGGAACAATACTTTATGAAAATGACTTTAAGAAACTTTTTCTTCTCTCCATTAAAAATTGCATTTATTTAAAAATTTACATATAGTAAAATTTATCCTGTTATATAATTTGAGTTTTGACAAATGCATACACTCAAGTAACTATAATCAAGATACTGAAACCTTCTATTACTAAAACAAATTCCTTGTGCTACCATTTTGTAATCATTCGGTCAGTTTTAACCCCTGACATTCACTGATTTGTTCTCTGTCCTTATAGTTTTGCTTTTGCTAGAATATTATACAAATGGAATCAAAGAGTAAGTAGTTTTTTGAGTTTGGCTTCTTTTACTTAGCAAAATGCATTTGCGATTCATCCAAGTTGTTGCATGTATGACAGTTCATCATAGTTTTTATTGCTGAGTAGGATTCCATTGTACGGATATACGACAGTTTGTATATGCACCAGTTGAGGGACATCCTCCATTTTTATTTTCCTCTATTGTTAGTCATTTGCAGGTCTAGTAAAGGGCAGAGGTGAGACTTTTCCACTCAACAGGAATAAGTTTCTTCTGAAAAGTCCAGCTTAGAAGTATGTCCCTGGGTAACATGTGCAAGAGGTTATACCAGGATAACTTACTTCTTCCCCTTAAACTATATTTAAAATTGAAGAGATAATCCTAAGTGAGCAGTATGTCAAAGGAATAGGAGTTTGTCCTGAGTACAGTTAGATGATACTCTCAGAGCAGGCTTGACAATATTCTGGAAGCCAAGACATTTGTAGAGTATTAAGAATTTTTTAATTAAAAAAAATGAAAAAAAGTAAAAATCACCCCAAATCATACCACTTTAAAAATTTTGTAAAGCAAAAATCCCATTTCAGCCTATCTAATCCCACTTCTAAAAGTTTTACAGTTTGGTATGTGTATTTCCCAGCTTTTTCCTAAATTTATTCAGAAATACCTATGTACACATGTATCATACATATACAAATGCTTTTGTTTATAAAAATGCATCCACATGATACCATTTCTTGCTTTTTAAATTAGTACAAAATTCTATACACCAAACAGATCAGAATGTATTCATAGATATACCCCATTATTTTAATAGATATATACTATTCCCCTAAATGAATGTATCACAATTTATTTATTCATTTTCCTATTGATGAACAGCCGGGTATTATCCAATTTCTTTTTTTTTTTTTTGGTGACTTTGAGATAGAATTCACATACATACAATCCATTATTTATAGTATATTCATAGAGTTGTACAATTATTACCACAATCAACTTCAGAACATTTTAACCAACCTCATACAATTCAGCTATCACCCCCAGCCCTGAGCAGCCATTAATCTACTTTGTCTCTATATATTTAAAAATTCTGGATACTTCATATAAATGGAATCATATAATTATATAGTCTTTTGTGACTGGCTTCTTTCATTTAGCATGTTTTCAGGGTTATTCCATGTTTATAGCATATATTAGAAGTGTTCCTCATACTTTTTGGAAGAGTATGTAAAGAATTTGTATTAATTCTTCTTTAGTGTTTGCTAGACTTTATCTGAGAAGCCATTTGAGCCTAGGGATTTCCTTGTGGGTATTTTTTAATGTTATTAATTAACCTCTTTACTTGTTACAGACATTTTCAGATTTTGTTTCCCATTGGTATCAGTTGTTTGTGTTCCTAGGAATTTTTCCATTTAATTTATCTAATTTGTTGGTATGTAATTGTTCATAGTGTTCCTTGATAACACGTTTTATTTCTAGAAGGTTGGTAGTAATGTTCTCTCCTTCACTTCTGATTCTAGTAATTTGAGTACTTTTTAACTTGGTCATGCTAGCAAAGATTTTGTCACTTTTGTTGATCTTTTTCTAGAACCAATCATTAGTTTCATTGACTTTCTCTAATGTCTTTCTATTCTCTGTCACTCATTTATCTAATCTTTTTATTTCCTTCCTTCTGCTTGCTCTAAGTTTAGTCTGCTCCTCTTTCCCCAGTGTCTCAAGTTATAAAGTATGTTATTGATATGTGATCATTTTTTCTTGTTAAATATCGGTATTTGTGTTTATAAATTTCTCTCCAAGCATTGCTCTTGGTGCATCCCACATTTTGGGATGATGGGTCTTCATTTTCATTAATCTCAAAGGATTTCTTAATTTTTGTGATTTTTTAGTTAACCCATTGGTCATTTAAAAGTGTGTCTAATTCATGTTTCTGAGTTCCCCGTCTTTCTGTTATTGGTTTCTAACCCAATCCCATGTAGTCAGAAAACATACTTTGCATGATTTTAGTCCATTTAAATTTACCGAGGTTTGTTTTATGGTCTACAGTATGATCTATCCTGAAGATATTTATATGCCCTTGAGAAGAATGGGCATTCTGTTCTTGCTGGATGAAGTGTTTTATAGATCACTTTAAGGTCTAGTTCATTATGGCATTGTCCAAGTCTTCTATTTCCTTGTTTATTATCTAATTGTTCTATTATTCTGTTTTATTTCCTTATTGTCTAATTGCTCTATTACTCAAAATGGGGCACTGAATATCCCAACTCTTCTTGTACACTTGTATATTTCTCCTTTCGTTTAGTTTAGTTTTTGATTCATGTATTTTGGTGCTCCATTATTAGGTGCATATATAATTTTTCTCTTTCTGATGGGTCTACGCTTTTATCATTATCACAAAGATGTCACTCTTTGTGTCTGACACTTTTTGTTTTAAAGCCTATTTTCTCTGATATTAGTATATCCACTTCAGCTTTCTTATAGTTGCCATTTGTCTGATAATTCTTTATGTTTAACCTTCAATCTATTTGTATCCCTAAATCTGAAGTGTAACCCCAACAAATAGCATACAGATGAATCTTGTATGTTTTTCCCAGTCTGAAAATCTCTGCTTTTAATTGGACTGTTTAATCTATTTATATTTATTGCTATTATTAACATATGTGGACCTAAGACTGCCATTTTACTGTTTATTTTTTATATGTCTCTGGGGTTTGTCTTTGTTTCTCTATTCATCCTTTGGCATTGAATGTTTTCTAATTTAAGTTTCTTTAATAATACTTTCAGTTATTTCCGTAGTGGTTGCTCTAGGGCTTACCATACAAATCTTTTTTCCCCAGATTTTTATTATTTTTAAATAATAGTTTATTGTCAAATTGGTTTCCATATAACACCCAGTGCTCTTCCCCACAAGTGCCCTCCTCCATGACCATCACTCCCTTCCGCCCTCCCCCTCCCCCTTCATCCCTCGGTTCGTTTTCAGTTTTCAATAGTCTCTCATGATTTGTGTCCCTCTCTGTCCCCAACTCTCTTTCCCTCTTCCCCTCCCTATGGACCTGTGTTAGGTTTCTCCTGTTAGACCTATGAGTGCAAACATAATTACCATACAAATCATAACTCAGTTGGCTTCAGATATATACAAACTAAATTCCAATGAGATATAAACACCTTATTCCTACATGAATCTATTCCTTTGCCCACTTTTGGTGTTATTATTGTTATATATATTATTTCTACATGTTATAAATCCAACAACAAACTGTTAAAATTATTACTTGATGAAATTTTATATCTTTTTAGAAGCTCAGAGAAGGAAGAAGAGCAAATATATATTTGTCACTTTTTTTATATTAACTTCCTTATTTCCTATTTCTTATTTTCTTCACTTGTTCCTGCAGATTGGCATTACCATCTGGAGTCATTTCTATAGTCCAATACAGCTTTGCTTCCACCTACCTCCTATGTTCTGTCATTAGCAAATATATTGCACTTTTAGTTATAAACCCAACAATACAACTATATACATATTGCTTTATACAATTGTTTTTCAAATAAAATTAAGAGAAGAAAAATGCATTTAGACTCTCTTTTCTAATTCTGTAATTACCTTTACCTGTGCTATTTTTCTGTATGTATAGATTTAAATTATTATCCAAAGTCACTGCTTTCTGCCTGAAGAACTTACTTTACTATCACCTATAAGTCAGGTCTGCCAGCAACAACAGTTTTTGATGATGTAGGAAGGCTTATATTTTATCTTCATTTTCAAAAACAGCTTCAGTGGATATACGATTCTATATCAACAGGTGTTTTCTTTGAGCACTTCGAATATGTTATCCCACTGTCACCTCCATTGTTTCTGACGAGAAGTTAGCTGTTAATCTGATTGGGGTTCTCTTCTAAGTGATGCTTCATTTTTCTCATGTTACTTTCAAGGGTTCCTCTTTGTCTTTGAGTTTTAGCATTTTTGTTATGATGTGTCTGTAGATTTCTTCTTTATCCTACTTGAAGTTTGTTGAAATTCTTGGATGTATAGGTGATGTTTCTCATCAAATTTTGGACATTTACAGCCATTATTTATTGGAATATGTTTTCTGCTTTTTTTCTTTCTCTTCTCTTTTTCTTGTTCTCTCATTAAAAGTATGTTGGGGTGCTTAATGGTCCTACACTCTGTTCAATTTTCTTCCATTTTTTTACTCCTGTTCTTCATCCAAAATAATATCATCTCATTTAATCCTTACAACCCAATGAGGTAAGTAGTAGTATTATCCTCATTTTATAAATGAGAAAACTGAGGCTCAGATTAAGTGACTTGCCAAGGTCATGAAGTGGTAAGTGTGGCTGTGAAGTTTAAACACAAGTCCGATTCCAAAGTTTGTACTATTTCCTCTATATCATATTTCCTTTCTATTCTCCAGCAAGTACGAACAACTGAGGGATTTGGGAATGACTCTCTTCTGGAGGAGAACACTTTCTTCCCACCCTCCTTTAGTATTGTTTGTTAGTATGTTCCTCTTCTGAAAGTCATATACCTAATATATAACATGATTAGATATTGATCCAATGTTTATTGCTTTGAACTCAATGTTGTTCAATGGTAGCTAGCTTAATGACTATGAGAACATCAGTATTTTGATCTAAATGCTTTCATTAGAAAAATATATAGCTTTTTGAAGACACTGATAAGTTCATGGGGAAGCATTCATTAAATATATGGACTAATTTATGAAACTACCTATTGTCACTGCTGATAGTTCTTATTCGACAGCATTTGTTGATGTTTAGGCCTGGGGTCTTCGTCAGATATTTACTAGGTGGATATAAATTAGGATAAATGAGTTCTAGTAAATAAATATTTCAACATTTAGTTAGTTGTTTAATTCTGCATATAGGAAGAACCTTGGAAAGAATGTTATCTTTAGGGACAAATATTTAAGATCCCCAATAAATTATAAGGCTTTTTAAAATCCTTGGAAATAATCCTTTGTAATTTATCCTGAGAAAATGATACTCTTTGTACCCTACATTTCATACTTGCCATATGTCTGTCCTATATAGTCTTTGATTATAAAAAAATGTTTCCTAGCAATTCATTCTGAAACAGAGAGGGATTATCTTAGATTTTTCTCTCCTTCAGTTAGTTTCTCTTCTTCAAATCCAAATAAATTGCTATCTATACACAAATTCCAGAGCCAAGATTCTGATAAGGAAGACCTCCTGGGACTCACCATCTATATATCTTTTAGCTACCACTGATTTCTGTAGTGTTATCTGTCGCAGATGATATGAGAGAAGCAGCCTGGAGATCTGACCGTTGCTTTTTATTCTTTCCAAATTCTATCACCAATATTTTCCCACGTAGTTTATATCCATTTACTAGATGCAATGCTTGCTGTGCTATCTCCTTATCTAAAAGAGAAAAAAAGCATCGATTTACATAGGGTTTAATAATTCAATTATATTCCATGTCTAGTTTATGTTGTTTTGCCTTGGAGTTAAATATAGACTATATGGCTATATAGTTCTTTAATTTTATTATCTCTTCCATAATCTCAAATTTGTATAAGTCAGCAACATTAAACTAATGGCTAAGAATAATGACAATAAAAACTTAAAATCATGGTTGAGTGGCTCCTCATTCAAAGATAAGGGTAAGGAAACAAGAATATAGACAGTGTGCCAAAGAAGGCTAAGCAATAACCAATAATATACAAACCTCTATCTTAGGTATTATATGTATTGTGATAATGAAACCACTTTCAAAATGTATGACATGAATAAAAGATGTTATCATGATACTGAGGACACTTTATTGCTTTTTTTCTTCTGATGGGAGTATAGGAGCCCTCATTATAATAAATAAGTTTAAGAATTCTTGTACACATATGGATGCTTGAGTTATAAGTATACAGTATATAGCAGGAGTTTTCAACTTTCAATTGTTTTCAACAGTCTCAGAACCTATGTACAGAAAATTTAGAAGTAGAATTATTGCCCAGAATCTGTGCAATCATAAGTAGACAAGCAATGTCATTAGACTAAACTAATTTATGTCTCACATATGTATATACTACAAATTTTCACATGTTATACTCCTGTTACTAGTAAGACAACTGTACACTTTAAAGTACTGAGTTTATAAAACCGTTTCATTATATATATTTTTTCAATTAATGGATCATATTAGCTTGTAGCTCGGGGTCAATGAAAAATATTTTAAGTTTAAAAAGGGTCCTCACACAAAAGGACTGGAAACCACTAGTGTAGAGGATCCACAAACCTTAACAAAAATGGTATAAGGATGTATGAAAACAGCAGAGGGAAGTCTGGTACGGCTTAGGCATAAAAGCACTTGCCTATACATAGGTTACTAGGCTGTATGTAATAATGGTAGTTTAGGGATAATGGAGTTTGTTCCTACCCAGCTCCCACCAGAAGAGATAGTCTGGTCTGTTATAGAAAATGAAATTCCTATATTATGGTTCTCTTTTAATTAGGATACTGAAATCATGTATTAAGATGGAAACAATGCTTAAAAGTACTTATCATCATCCCCTAGTTAATTATGAATTACTAATAAATTAGCATGTTAACATATAATCTCTTAGTCCCAAAGGAATAGGGGATAAGGCAAGTAACAAGTATTCTACCAGAATACCAATATATTATTAAGTAATATAATCTGAACTAGAAATACCATCATCAGCAAAAGGAAGGTCAATTTTGACAGAGTGAGAAATAAGTGCCATGATTGTAGAAAACCGAGGACAATGGGGTAAGGCAGTCATGCACTGTCAACAGAGGAGAAGAAGCATAGAAGGGAGGGTGGAGGAACACTAAAAATATATTTTCCTTACTTCTCTTTTCTTCTTCCCATGTCCTTGTTCAAGCACATGCTTCTCATGTGATATAAAGAAATCAAAGGGCTATATCTAAAATAGAGAGGGTATAAATAGTCTCTAATGAACTGATGCTATAATTAATTATCCAGATAAAGCTACTTACTGGGAAAGGTGATAAAAGCCTGCCCCTTCATTCGTCCACTCATCATTCGGAATTGAATTGGTGGTCCTTTTTTCTCCTGGAACCGAGCGAACAGTGAGACAAGGTCTCTTTCGGTCACCCGAGGGCTAAGGTTCTTCAGGTATAACACCTAATGTAAACCGAGGATCAACAGAAATAGCACATGAGGGAGGTAAGGCAACTATTTCACTGTAGTAAGAATTAGTTTCAGATACAGATGGCAGATTAATACATGGATCTAATTTTACTCTCTCCAGAAAACTCTCTAAAACTATAGGGACTTTAAAAACACACACACACACAAACCCGTAAGATCAGAAAGAACAAGGAAAGGAAGCCATAGCAGCAGGACTCTGGAAGCTAGAAAATAATTGGATAAGTGTACTCAAGAAAGCAGAATCTTAAACCAGCAGTGGGGAAAGCCAGGAACTAACCCAAACTACACCTAAGATCCTCAGTCTAGGAACTGATAGCTTCAGGCACCTCTGAAAATGAAGGTAAAGAGATGGGTTAGGATAAGTGGGGCAGGCTGAAAGTCATTTAAAAACCAACTAGATCTTGAAAGATCCTCCCCTAAAATTAGCTACTGGAGAAAGGCCAATCTCTATCCTGGTGATTACTGGTAGCTCATTTTTTAAAATGTTTTATATTATTTATTTCTGAGACAGAGAGAAACAGTGTGAGCAGAGGAGAGTCAGAGAGAGAGGGAGATACAGAATCCGAAGCAGGCTCCAGGCTCTGAGCTAGGTGTGAGCACAGAGCCTGACACGGGACTCGAACCCACGAACCGTGAGATCATGACCTGAGCCGAAGCCGGACACTTAACCAACTGAGCCACCCAGGCGCCCCTGATAGCTCATTTTCTAAATATGGGGAATGTCAGGCACGGATGTGGGTGTAAATACTGTATCTGAACACAAGAATATTAAGAAAAATATTGTACACTAAATATGATTAGCCCCAAGAGAAAAGATTTAAAAAAATACTGATTTGGGATGGGAAATTTCTCCAACAAATGGACCAGCCAGATGACTTTAAAGTGAAGCTAAAAGTCAGCAAGGGCCACTCAGGTGCTCAGAGCTTCCAATAAATATGGGCACAGATTACCAGGATCTGGTATCTACCATATCTGAGGAAAGCCTCTCATGTGAAAGAACAGAACAAACAAACAGAAATGAAAGCAAATGAAAAAGAAAACAGACCATGCAAGGAGAAGAAAACTTCAAAAAACTATCACCAACACCCTCAGAGAAGTGAGGCAATATTCAATTAGGAGGAATAGGATGCTATAAAAAAAATTCAAGAAAACAAAAGAAAGAGCCCTTGAATGCAGTTAAATTTAAGTTCTTATTGGCTTAAGATAGATTGTTCTCTTTTAAGGAAGCCCCACTATAACCCTAATGAAAATACCTAATGAAAAAAATGGGAAAAATACATTAGTAAAAAAAAAAATCAGTGAAACGAAAAGGAAGACATCAAGAGAGGAAAAGAGGGACAAAAAAGCTATAAGACAGAAAACAATAAATGATGATAGTAAATCCTTATCAACAATTACACATAAGTATGTTTTAATTCCCTAATCAAAGACACAGAGTGGTTGAATGAATTAAAAAAAAAAAAGATCCAACTATAAGCATCTACAAGAGACTCACTTTATATTTAAGGCCATATATAAGCTAAAAATGAAAGGTCAGAGAAAGATATTCTATGCAAATGATAACCAAAAAAAAAAAAAGCAGGGGTGGCCATGTGTATATCAGATAAAATAGACTTTAAGTCAAAATTGTTACAAGAGACAATAATGGGCATTATATAATGAAGGACAAAAGGGTTAATTTACCTAGAAGCAATAACTATAAATAAATATGCATCCAACATGAGAGCACCTAAATATATGAAGCAAACAGTAAGAGAACTGAAAGAAGAAATAGAAATACAATAATACTAGGAGACTTCACTGTACTTCCAACAGCAGAAGGAAAACAAGAAAATTCACAAATACATGGAAATTAAACGTCATACTTTGAAGCAACCAATGGGTCAAAGAAGAAATCAGAAGGGAAATTATAAAATATCTTGAGACAAATGAAAACGAAACCACAACATAACAACATTTATGGGGTGCAGCAAGAGCAGTACTAAGAGGGAATTTTATAGTGGTAAATGCCTACATTAAAAAAGATCTCATGGGGCACCTGGGTGGCTCAGTCAGTTAATCATCAGACTCTTGATTCTGGCTCAGGTCATGATCTCATGGTTGTGAGACTGAGCCTTGGGTCAGGCCCCATGCTTAAGATTCTCTCTCCTTCTCCCTCTGTCCTTCCCTTGCTCACACTCACGTGCTTGCTTACTCTCTCTCTGTCTCTCAAAAACAATCTTAGAGATGTCTGGCTGACTTAGTCAGTGGAGCATGTGACTCTTGATCTTTGGGTCTTGAGTTCCAGCCTCACCTTGGGCAGTGGAGCTCACTTTAAAAATATAATAAAGAGGTACCTGGGTGGCTTGTAGGTTAAGTATTTGGCTCTTGATTTCAGCTTAGGCCATGCAGTTTATGAGTTTGAGCCCCACATCATGCTCTGTGCTGACAGCGTGGAGCCTGCATGGGGATTCTTTTTCTCCCTCTCTTTCTGCCCCTCCCCTTGCTCATGTGCTCTCTCTCAAAATAAATGAATAAACTTTATAAAAAATAAATAAAATAATAAAATAAAATAAGATTTCAGACCTACAACTTAATTCTACAACTTTAGGAACTAGGAAAAGAAGCAAACTAAGCCCAAAGTTAGTAGAAGGAAAGAACTAAAAACTAAGGCAGAAATAAACAAAAGAGATTTAAAAAATTAGAAAAAATCAAGAAACTAAGCTGGCTTTTTAAAAAGAGCAACAAAATTGACTTCCTTTAGCTAGACTGAGGAAAAATGAGGAAAGATGCAAATAAAATCAACAATAAAAGAGGAGATGTTATAACTGATGCCACAGAAAAAGAAAGGATTACATGAGACTACTATGAACAACTATATGCCAACAAATTGGATAACCTATAAGAAAAGGATAAATTCTTAGAAACATAAAACCTACCAAGACTAAATCATGAATAAAACATCTAAAGAGATCTATAACTAGTAATGAGATTGAACCAGTCATCAAAAACCTCCCAGCATAGAAAAGCCCAGGACCAGATGGCTTCATGGGTGAATTCTACCAGACACTTAAAGAAGAATTAATGTCAATCTTACTAAATGTTTACACTAACCATGAACTGTCTGAAAATGAAATTTAAAAAATCCCATTTATAATAGTATCAAAAAGAATAAAATACCTAGAAATAAACTTAACCATGGGGCCTAAAGACTTCTACACAGATAACTACATAACATTGATGAAAGAAACTAAATAAGACACAAATAAATGGAAAGATATCCCATATTCAAGGATTGGGTTGGAAGTATTAATATTGATAAAATGTTCATGCTACCCAAAGTGATTTACACATTCAATGTAATCCTTACCAAAATCCCAATGTCAATTTTTATGGAAATAAAAAAATCCTCAAATGCATATGGAACCATAAAAGATCCAAGTAGATAAAATAACCTTGAGGTAGAAGAACAAAGCAGGAGGCATCATATTTCCTAATTTCAAGCTACAGTAATCAAAATAGTATGGTACTGGCATAAATAACAAACATATTGACCAATAAAACAGAATAGGGAGCCCAGAAATAAACCACATATTTATGGTAAACTGATCTTTGATAAGGGGGCCAAGAATATACAATGGTAAAAAGACAGTCTCATCAATAAATGGTGTTGAGAAAACTGGATATCCACAGCAAAAGAATTAAAGTAGATACTTAACTCACACCACACACAAAAATCAATTCAAAATGGATGAAATATTTTAAAATAAGATCTGAACCTCCAAAACCTCCCAGAAGAAACCATAGAGAAAAAAGCTTCATTGCACTGATCTTGGCAATGACTTCCTGGATATGACATCAAAAGTACAAGCAACACAAAAGCAAAAATAAACAAGTGTGATTATAACTAAAAACCTGTCCAGCAGAAAAAGAAAAAAAATCAGTGAAGTGAAAAAGGCACAGAATAGAATAAAATATTCACAAATCATATATCTGATATCTGGTAAAGGATTAATATCTAAAACATATAAGGGACTCCTGAAATGCAGTAGCAAAACAAACAAACAAACAAACAAACCCAAAAAACAAAAACAAAAACAAAACCCCTAAAAATAACCCAATTTTAAAAATGGGCAAAAGACCTCAACAGTCATTTCTTCAAAAATGACATACAAATGGCTATCAGGTATATAAAAAATGGTTAATCTCACTAACCATCAGGAAAATGCAAATCAAAACCAATGAAATATCACTTCACATCTGTCAGGATGGCTATTAATAACAACAAAAAGTCAGTGTTGGTGAGGATATAGAGAAATTCTAAGTCTTGTTTGCTATTGGTGGGAATGTAAATCAGTGCAACCACTATGGAAAACAGTATGGAGGTTCCTCAAAAACTTAAAAGTAGGACTAACATACAATCCAGCAATCCCACCTCTGGGTATATACCCAAAAGAACTGGAATTGGGATTTGGAAGAAATATTTGCATTCCCTTGTGCAGTGCAGCATTATTTATAATAGCAAAGACATGGAAACAACCTGTCCACTGACAGATGAACGGATAAAGAAAATGGATGTATACATACAATGGAATAGTATTTGGCCTTTAAAAAAATCTTTTCATTTGCTACAACATAAACTTGGAAGACAGTATGCTAAGTGAAATAAACCAAATACGGAAGAAGAAATACTACATGATCTCATTTATATCAGGCATCCAACACAGCCAAACTTATAAAAGCAGAGTAGAATCATGCTTGCCAGGAGGCTGGGAGGAGGGGTAACTGGGGAGATGTTCATCAAAGTGTACACAGTTTCACTTATGCAAGATGAGAAAGTGCTATAGATCTACTGTACCGCATAGTGCATACAGTTATCATTACTGTATTAGATACTTAAAATTTATTAAGAGGGTATGTTAAATGTTAAATGTTATGATCAAAAAAAGGGGGGAGGAAATTTCTAGAGGTGATGGTCAAGTTTAGGGCATTGGCTATTGTGATGGTTTCATGGGTGTACATTTATTTTCAAACTCATCAAGAATTTGGGCATTAAATATATACACCTTTACTGGATACATGATGAGTCACTAAATTCTACTCCTGAAAACAATATTATACTATATTTTAACTAACTAGAATGTAAATAGAAAATTGGTACAAAAAATGCAAAATAAACATGTACAGCTTTTTAAAATGTCAATCATGCTTCAATTTAAAGAAATGCAACCAAGAAAAAAAAAAGACTTGTATACTGAAGACCACAAAACATTGCTGGAAGGAATTAAAGAAGACACAAATGCAAAAATGTCCCATGTTCATGGACTGGAAGACAATATTGTTAAAAGTTACATACTACCTAAAGTGATCTACAGATTTAATACAATTCCTATAAAAATCCCAAAACTAATTTTATGGGAATAGAAAAAATAATCCTAAAATCCATATAGAACCATGTGGGACCCCAAAAAGCCACAGCAATCTTGAAAGGTAAGAACCAAACTGGAGGCCTCACACTTCTTAATTTTGAAACATATTACAAGTTTACATTAACCAAAAGAGTAAACTAGCATAAAAACAGTTATATAGATCAATGGAACAGAACAGAACCCAGAAATAAACCCACACATATACAGTCAACTGATCAACAGAGGGGCAAGAATACACAATGGGGAAAAGACAGTTCCTTCAACAAGTGATGGTGGGAAAAGTTGGTACTCACATGCAAAATAACAAAACTGGACTGTTATTTAATACCACATACAAAAGTCAACTCAAAGTTTTTAATACTTAAATATAAGACCTGAAAATCTAAAACCCCCAGGAGAAAACATAGGGGAAAAGCTTCATGGCATTGCCTTGGCAATGATTTCTTGAATATTGTATCAGAAGCACAGGCAACAAAACCAAAAATAAAGTGGGACTACATTGACTAAAACACTTCTGTACAGCAAAGGAAACAATCAACAAAGTGAAAAGGCAACCAACAGAATGGAAGAAAGTATTTAGAAACCAAATAT
The DNA here is from genome assembly GCF_006229205.1 of Suricata suricatta. Lineage (NCBI taxonomy): Eukaryota > Metazoa > Chordata > Mammalia > Carnivora > Herpestidae > Suricata > Suricata suricatta. The sequence goes on from NC_043717.1 coordinate 72,363,385, forward strand.
CTTATTAGAAGTTAATATCTAAAATATATAAGTAACTCTTACAACTCAACAGCAAAAAGACAAATAACCCAATTAAAAAAAAATGGGCAAGGGGCGCCTGGATGGGTCAGTCAGCTGAGCAACTGCCTCCTGATTTTAGCTCAGGTCATAATCTCACGGGTTCATGAGACTGAGCCCTACACTGGATTCGGGGATGACAGTATAAAGCCTGCTTGGGATTCCTTTTTCACCCTCTATCTCTGCCCCTCCCCTGCTCACTCTATCTCTCTCAAAAATAAATAAACATTAAAGAATAAACAATTTTAAAAATGGGCAAAAGACCTAAATAGACATTTGTTCAAAGAACACATATAGGAGATAAACTGACAAGGATATACACAAATTGGAATTCCTGTACACTATTGGGAGAATGTAAAATGGTACAGCTATTATGAATGGTATTGGAGGTCCTACAAAGAATTAAAAATAGAACTACCATATGGTCCAGCAATCCCACTCCCAGATACTTATCCAAAAGAATTAAAATCACAATATCAAAGAGATATCTGAACACATGTGTTGATTGAAACATTGTTTACAATAGCCAAGAGGTGGCAATGTCCATCGTGGATGAATGGATAAAGAAGATGTGGTATAGACATACAATGGAATATTATTCAGCCAGAAAAAGAAAGTCTGGTCATATGCTACACCATGGATGAATCTTGAGTGCATTAAGCTAAATGAAATAAGTCAGTCACAGAAGGACAAATACTACATGATTTCACTTATATATGGTATCTACTGACTGAAGCAAAAAGTAGAGTGGTGGTTGTCAGGGGCTGAAGGGAGAGGGAAATGGGGAGTTGCTGTTCAATACTTATGAAGTTCAGTCATATAGGATGAAAAAGTTCTAGAGATGTGCTGGACAACATTGTGCCTACAGTTAATTAGTAAAACACTGTAACGTATACTTAATATACTGTTAAGAGGGTAGATCTAAAGTTACATGTGTTTTACAACAATAAAAAAAGATGGAAGAAAAAAATCTGTATACGTGGGCTAGAATAAATTATATTGTTTATAGTTTAATGGCACTTGAGAAGAATTCAGACAGAAGCAGCACAAGCAAAGAGCTAGAAAACAGAGCCAACTTAAATGAGTTAACCACTAAAACATAAAGTATATTAAACATTATAATAAGCAAGAGTCTCTTTCTGTGTCAAAGACTTTAGAAGCTGGATATTTGTGTATTTAGCATTTAACTACACTTGTATCTAAAAAGCAAAGGCACAGATTCACTGACTTATGATTCACTTAGGTAATTTCTAGAGTTTTGGCTCTGAAATATTTATCATAAAAGCGTCATCAAATCAAATAACCATAGAAAGGAGTCTGTGAAACATACTGCAGGTCTCTCACACTCAGATGGTTTTCTGTGATATGAGCATTTTTAAAAAATCAAGAAGACTTCTGGTAGACGTGGCTTGCTCACTTCTTGCTTGGATGCTTCTTCTCTGCTCCAAACACACACACACACACAGGTATGTATGTATGTACACATCACTAACACATATATATTCATACACACACACACACACACACACACACACACACAGGTACACATAAAGATACAGCTAGGCTCAAAAACAAGATAAATATTTCTGGAAAACAGAAAAACAGATATTCCAAGCAATGATACAGGATGAAACTTCCTGGCATCCTTCTCCAGTACACAGTAGTGTTTTGCATATTTTGAACTTTATGTAAATAGTATAAAACTGTACACATTTTTATGCAGGTATCTGTTTTAAATTTTTAAAAAGTATAGACTATTTTTTTAGAACAGTTTTAGATTTACAAAAAAACTGAGAAAGTAGTACAAAGAGTTCCTGTACACCCACACCCAGTCTGCGCTATAATTAACATCTTACATGACTATGGTGCATTTGTTAAAATGAATGAATGAATACAGATACCTTATTTATTACCCAAAGGCCACAGCTTGTTTAGATTTCCTTAGTTTTCCCTAACATCTTTTTTCTGCTTCAGGATTCCATACAGGATACCACAGTACATTTAGTTCACATGTGTCTTTAGGCTCCTCTTGCTTGTGGCAGTTTCTCAGACTTTCCTTGTTTTTAAGGATCTTGACAGTTTTGAGGAATCCTGGTCAGGTAGTTTGTAGGATGGCCCACTACTAGAATTTGTGTGTGTGTGTGTGTGTGTGTGTGTGTGTGTGTGTGTTACGGTTAGATTGGGGTTATGGATTTTGAGAAGGAAGACCAGAGAGCAAAGTACAATTTTGATCATATCAAGTATGCATACTATCATGTGATTAATGACTGTTGATGTTGACCTTGATGTTAGGTTTCTACACTGGAATATTAGTCTTTTTTTCCTACCTTTCCATACTGTACTCTTTGGAAAGAAGTCACTCAATAGCTCAAAACTAAGGAGTGTTGGGGCACCTGGGTGGCTCAGTCAGTTAAGCCTCCGACTTCGGCTCAGGTCATAATCTCATGTTGGTGGGTTCGAGCCCCGCGTCAGACTCTGTGCTGACAGCCCAAAGCCTGGAGCCTGCTTCTGATTCTGTCTCCCTCTCTGCCCTTCCCCGCTCATGCTGTCTCTCTCTGTCTCAAAAATAAATAAAATATTTAAAAAATGTAAGAAAAACTAAGGAGTGGAAAGTTATGCTCCCCCAGTTTGAGTTGGAGCATCTATGTATATTATTTAGAATTCTTCTGTGTGGGATATTTGTCTTATCTCCCCCCAGTTATTTGATTTACTCAATCATTTTCTTTATTATCAGTATGCAGTCATAGCTATTTATCCTATACTTGAGGTTATAATCCAATATTAATTTACCTAGTTTGTTACACAAGTTGTTCCAGCTTTGATCACTGGAAACTCTCATCTGGCTCTTTTGCTCCTTTGACATATTCACACCAATGTTTTTATGTTGTTGTTTTCAACACTTTCTTACTTTCTGTCACTACAAAATGCTCAAGGCTCATCTAGTATATTTCTTGCCCCACTACTAGAATCAGTCATCTCTCTAAGGAGTCCTTGTTCCTTTTACTAGAGAATGGTATTACAAGCTAAGATTTGGGTGCTGAACAAGCTTGTTGCTACTGGAGTAGAACTTCAATTAGGCCCTCTCAACTGACAGAGAAAAAATTATGTTTATACTAACCTGTGTATATATACATATCTATTTTATATATAACCATCTATATCTATACTAAGCTAAACGTGATTTCATATTGCGGTCTCCAACTCTAAACCATTATATGGATCGTTCTAGCTTCTTTGCTTGTCCGTGAATTCTACCAGCCAGAAACCTGGCTCCCACCACCTGCCATCCATTTACTTAATTGCTCCATTTCATTATACATGTGTATCAGTATCAGGATTGTTAACCAGTGCCCTCATGAGACACAACCTTATTATTAACTAGGGTACAGTGATTATGTACACTTCTATTATTAGTCTTTTAGACTCCACATATTTCCAAATATACTGAAGCCAGCACCTTTCACCCGCATACCTTCACTGAGGTTGCTTCATATATTTGTAACACAGATTGTCGTGTCATAGTCTTCATTATTTCCTGGGGTTCCCCAACCTCTCAAATGATTTTTTGATATTTGTATACAGCAAGGGTCACTCTTCATGCTGTACAGTTTTATGGACTTTGACAAATGCACATCTTGCATCCACTGTTACATTATCACATAGAATAACTTTACTGCCTTAAAATGCTCTGTGTTTCCCCTATTCCTCTCTTCTTCAACCCCTTGAACTCCTGGAAACTATTGGTCATTTACTATCTCTACATTTTTGTGTTTTCTGGAATGTCACATAATTGGAATCATACAATATATACTCTTTTCATACAGGCTTTCACTTATTAACATATTTAGAGTTCCTCTGTGCCTTTCTGTGGCTCGTCAGCTAATTTCTCTTTATTGATGAATTATATTCCACTGTATAGATGCAGCACAGGTGAATGTATCCATTTATCTACAGAAGGACATTCTAATTGCTTTCAGTTTGGGGCAATTATAAGTAAAACTGATAAACATTCACATGCTGGTTTTTGTATAAATATAGGTTTTCAAATCAATTGGGTAAATAATTAAGTGTAATTACTGGATTATACAGTAAAACAATGTTTAGCTTTGTGAGACTGCTGAACTGACTTCAAAGAAGTTGCAACATTTTCTATTCTCACCACCAATTAATAAGAGTTCCTGTTGCTCATCATCCTCTATAGCATTATACTGGCAGTTTTATTGTGAATTTTAGCCATTCTAATAGATGTGTAATGGGATCTCACTATTGTTTTATTTTGTAATTCCCCGATGACAATGATGAGCTGCTTTTCATATGCTAATCTGACGTGTATATAACTTCTTTGGTGAGGGGACTGTTGTTTTATTTTGCCCATTTTTTAATTGGGTTGTTTGTTTCACTACTGTTGAGTTCCATGTCTTTGTGAAAAAGACAGAGTGTCTCAAAGACATGTCTTTGTGTATTTTGGATGAAAGTCCTTTATTAGACATGTTTTACAAATATTTTCTTCTAGTCTTTGGCTTGGCTTTTGATTTTCTTAAAAGGAACTTTCACATAGTGGAAGTTTATACATTTAATAAAGTCTGATTTATCATTTTTTTATAAATTATGCTTTGGGTGTTGTGTCTACAGATGCATCACCAAACACAAGGTCATTTAGATTTTCTCCTATTTTCTTCTACAAGTGTTATAGTACTGTGTTTTACATTTAGATCTATGACCTATTTTGAGTTCATTTTTTTTGAAGAATGTAAGATCTGTGTTCAGATTCTTATTTTGCATGTGGATAACCAGTTAGTTGTTTTACCCCAATTTGTTGAAAAGACTATCCTTTCTTCATTAAACTGCCTTTGCTCAACCTTGTCAAAGATTAGTTCATTACATTTATCTGAGTCTATTTCTGGAGTCTCTGTTCAGCTTAATTGATCTATGTCTTTTTTTTTCACCAACATTGCCCTTCTTGATTATAGTAAATCTCAAACATGGGTAGTACCAGTCCTCCAACTTTGTTCTTCTTCAGTATTACATTGGATATTCTGGGTCTTTTGTCTTTCCACATAAACTTATAATAAGTTGGTCTATATCCACAAAATAGCTTGCCAGGATTTTGTTGGAATTGTGTGGAATCTATATATCAATTTGGGTAGAACTGAATTCTTAACAATGTTAAGTCTTCCAATCCATGAACAGAGAATATCTCTATTTATTTATGATCCTCTTTAATTTTTCATCAGTTAGTTTTCTGTATATAGATTCCGTACACATTTTGTTAGATTTATACTTAAGTATTTTACTTTTTGTGGTGCTTTCATAAACATCATTGAGTTTTAAATTTTAATTTCAATTGTTCAATTCTCGGTGTACAGAAAATTGGCTTTTGTATATAAACCTTGTATCCACCAACCTTGCTATATTGCACTTATTAGTTCCCATAGTTATTTCACATTGTTGCTATTGATTCTTCAGGATTTTCTACATAGACATACATGTCACCTGTGAAAAAAGACAATTTTTTCCCTTCTCAATCTGTACTTTTTCTCTTCCTACTGCACTAGTTAGCATTTCTAGTACAATACTGAAAAGAAGTAGGGAGAGGGTACATCCTTGCCTTATTCCTGATTAAGTGGAAAGCACCCAGTTTCCCATCATTAAGTACAGTGTTAGCTGTAGGGTTATTCTTAATCAGGTTGAGGGTGTTTCCTTCTATTCCTAGTTTTCTGAGAGTTTTTGTCACGAATGAGTTTTGCATTTTGTTAAATGCCTTTTCTACTTCAACTGAAATATTATATACTTTTTCTTCTTTAGTTTGTTGATGTGGTGGATTATTATATTAATTGATTTTCAAATGTCAAATCAGCCATAGATACTTAGAATAAATATTACTTGATCATGAAATATAATTGCTTTGATACATTGTTGGATTTCATTTCCTAGTATTTTGATTTTTAATAAAAATATTTTTATTTTCCTAAAATTTAAGATTTTTGCATCTGCACTCATGAGAGATATTGGTCTGTAGTTTTACTTTATTTAATGATTTTATCTGGTTTGGGTATTAAGCTAAGGCTGGTTTCATAAAATGAATTAGAAAGGTTCTATTTTGTGGAAAAGATAATAGAGAATGGGTATCATTTTATATGATTCCATTTTCACCCCTCTCAGCTTATCAATTATACTTTGTTTTATAATTTTTTAGTGGTTGCCTTAGCGTTTAAAATACTCATTTACAACTAATCTAAGCCCACTCTTAAATAACATTATACCACTTCACAGGCAGTGCAGATAACTTGTTATTGTTAAATACACCAAATACTAATTTCTCCCTCCTATTCCTTATAATATTAATGCCTTATAACATTCATTTAATAATGTGCTATAATTACCTAATACATTACGTTGAATAGTAAAGTAACACATTACTTTGAATTGATACTTTTAGATCACTTAAAAATAAGAAAGAAAATAAAGATTTCATTTTACCTTCATGTATTCCTTCTCCTATGCTCTTCTTTTCTTTATAGAAATCTGATTTTCTGGCTTATATCATTTTCGTTCTCTCTGGAAAAACTTAAAAAAATTTTTTCTCATAAGGTGGATTTACTGCTGACAAATTCCCTCAGTTTTTGTTTCAGCAAGTCTTTACATTTTGTTAACTTTAGAAGGACTGTTTTCCTGGAACAGATTTCTAGGTGAGTGTTTCTTTTTTCTTTCAATACTTTAAATATTTCAGTCCTCTCTTCTTGCTTGTATGGTTTCAGATGAGATCCGATGTAATTCTTATTGTTCCTCTAGAGGTAAAGTGTTTCCTCTGCATGTTTTCAAGATTTTCCCTTTGTGTCAGTTTTCTGTGTTTGAACATAACATGCTTAGGTATATTCTGGAGTTATTTGTCCTGCTTGATATTGTCTTCCCAGATCTCGAATCTATGGTCAAGTGTCTATCATTAATTTTGGAAACTTCTCAGCCATTCCTACTTCAACTATTTCTTTTGCTCCTTTTCTTTATTCTCCTTCTGGTATTCCAATTCCATGCATGTTATACCTTTTGAAATTGTTCCATAGCTCCTGGATATTATTCTCAATTTTTTCCAGTCCCTTTTTTCTTTGCATTTCAGTTTAGAAAGTTTTTATTTACATGTTTTCAAGCATATGGAGTCTTTCTGTGGTCACTTCTAGTCTACTGATGAGCCTATCAAATGCATTTCTTTTTAGTGTTTCTAATTTCTTGCATCTTCTTCTGATTCTGAGTTTCTATCTGCTTACATTACCCATCTGTTCTTGCATATTGTATATTTTCTCTACAGATTCTTCGGCATACTAATCATAGCCGTTTTAAATTCCACATATCTAATAATTCCCCAACTTGTATATCTGAGTTTGGTTCTGATATTTGCTTTGTCTCTTAAGACTGTGGCTTTTCTTTTAGCATGTCTCGGCATTTTGTTGTTGTTGAAAGCTGGACATGATGTATAAGTTAAGAGGGACTAAGGTAAATAGGCCATTAGTATGAGGTTTTATGTTAATCTGGCCAGGAGTTGATTGTATTTAGTGTTTACTCTAGTTGTAGGTGTCGGAGGTTTCAATTTCTCCTAAAGTTCTTGTTTTTTCTCCCCTATTTTCTTTGGGTTTCCCTAATACCTAGTTAAATGGAGTCTGAGCCTTGCAAGTCTTTCAGCTGTAGTCCACAGTTACTATATTGAAGCCATATCGATCTGGTGGTAAAGTCTGAGCCAAGGGGAAATATTCTGTACTCTCATAATTAAGTCTCAGGTCTTTTAGATTGCCTGTGTCCCCAGACTGTAACCTTCACAAGTGTTTCATAGTTTTTTTTCTCTCTCTTTTAGATGAGACAGGAAGGTTAGAGGCCTCCAGAGTTGGATAATTTCCCTTCCCTGCAGGCTGGAGAAGGCTTTGGTAAAGTTGTTTCACTTGCTGGCTATCCTTTGTTAGATAGAAGCTCCGGATAGATTTCAAAATGATTATTTTTCCCTTCCCCATACCAGGAATAGGATATTGTTTCTTGGCCCATCCCCTTGAGCACTTAATGGAGTTCCTGGAGGTAAAAATCATGAAAATATGAGGGACTTCGTAGACTGAGGCCCCTAGAGTTTGTCACTCAAACAATGTACACTCTGCTTCCAGCAATTTGTCAAAGTTACTGCTTAAGTATCCCTACCAGTTTATGGCTTCAGTGCTTTCTGCTCCTGAAAAGTAGATCTGAGCTGTGAGTCTCTGTAATTGCCTGTCTTTCCAGACTCTGGGTTACAGTTTGCTCTGTGACTTTAATTCCTCTGATGGGTCCAAGAAAAGTCATTGGTGTTTTGTTTGTTCAGCTGTTTTTCTTTTTATAAGACATGAGCGATGATTTCCAAGCATTTTACATGTTGGAGCTACAACCAGAAGTCTGCTAGTAGCTTTTTTCGTTCAACATTATGTTTGTTGAGTTTCATATATATATTGATACGTACAGTTCTATTTTATTCATTTTTTATACTTTATATACTATTTTATAAGTATACCATGCTTTATCCATTCTCCTACTGATGAACAAGTATGCTGTTTGTAAACAAGGCTACAGTGAGTATCTTTATAATATCTAATGTGCACGTGTAAGACTTCCTCTAAGATAGATACCTAGGCAGGGGATTGCTGACTTATAGTATATGAGCATCTTCCATTTTACTAGGTATCGCCACAGTGTTCATAAAGTGATTGCCTTTGTTCACGTTCACCCAGCAGGATATCAGTGCTCTTACTGTTCCACATGTTCACCAGTACCTGGCACTGTCAGGCCTTTAAATGTATACCAACTTCCTGGGTACTGAATGGTTTCTCACTGCATTTCTTTGATTGCTTGCTATAAGATTTTGTAATTAATTGGTTATTCATGTTTTCTCCTCTGTGAATTGCCTGTTCATATCTTTTGGCCATTTTCAGTGGGTTCTCTGTGTACTTTTTGTTGGTTTTGTAGGGAAGGATTTCTTTTTTTAATTTTTTTATTTTTTGCTTTTAGAATATTATAATTATTCATTCATTATATTCTTAGGACATATTTCCAGAAATAAAGCTGTTACAGAGCAGTCTTTGAAATTTTTAAAAAGCTATAAAAAACATTAAATTGCTCCCAGAAAGACTGAAGTCATTTATATTCCCATTAGCATTTTGAGAATATCTGAATCAGAACAACAAATCTGTCATCAACATTTTTGTTTGAAAAGTTAACAAATGTATCCCATTATAGTTTTTTTTTGACTCAAAAGGTACAAACCATCAAATAAAATACTGATGATCTGATTACACTAAAATGAAAGACTTCTGCTTAACAAAAGACATCAGAAATAATGTTTAAAAAATAAGCCCCCCACTAGAAGAATATATTGGCTAGATAAGCAATGTGTGTTTGCATCCAGCATTTAAAAATAATTTCTGTAAATAATATGAAAAACTAAGCAATCAAATAATGGGCAAAGAAATGGAAGAGGCAATACACAGAAGGTTACTGAAAGGCTAATAAATGTATGGCTACAAGTGTAACTTCACTGGAAATCAGAAACATGCAAATTAAGTCAATGAGATACCTTTAGACTGGCAAAATGAAAAGTCTAACACTAAAGAGTCTTGGAAAAATATGAAAGAGATTTCTGAAACACTGCTCATGGAATTGAATATATACTCTATATCACAGTAATCCCACTCCTAGGAATGTAATCTAGAACAGTGATTCTTAAAATGTCACTCTCAGGCCAGCAGCATCAGTACCTCATGGGAGCTTGCTGGAAATGCAAATCCTCAGGCCCTACGCCAGGTCTACCGAGTAGGAAATTCTGAAGGTGGAGCCCAGCAATCTGTGTTTTGACAAGCCTTCTAGGTGATTCTGGTGCATACTAACATTTAAGAACCACTGCAAGAGAGCAATATTTTTCCAACTTTTTTGACTGAGATCTATAGGATGAAATGCATTTTACATTCTGGTGCACATCTCTCTCTCTCTCTCTCTCACACACACACACACACAGATCCAAACCAAAAGTTTCCAGAAACAGTCAACACCCTTACTCTACAGAATGTACTTTGATATTTTCTATTCTATTTTGTTTCATTAGAAAAATTGCTTATTGTGACCTACTAACTGTAACCTCAAGTTTGAAAAATTGTCCTAGAGAAACTCTTGTACATATGCAACAGGAGATATGTACAGTGTTTGTTGCAGAATGGTCTGTAATAGCAAAAAGAAAAAGAAAAAATATCTTCAGGAGAATGGATAAATTAATGATAGCGTATTTCTACAATGTAATACTCCATAGTTCCTTATATTATTAAAATAAGTTTCAAAAACATTATGTATATTGAGTCAAAAAAGCAAGTTGTAGAAGAATATGTTGAGTATGTATCATCTATATAGTTTTAAAATATGTAAAGCTATACGTTGTTTATGAATATATAAAGTGTAGTAAAAACAGAAAAACATGCATCAGGATGATAAGTAGCAAATTCAGGATAGTAGTTACCTATGGAGAGGAGATAAGGAAATGGGATTGGTGAGGGACATCTGGAAATCTTCAGGTGTGTCTTTAAGGCTCTATTTTTCTAATTAAGCAAATAGGGAAACTATGAAGAACTGGTTAAGATGGCTGGCTAGGTATACGGGTATTTGCTATACTATTCTCTAACTTCTTGTGTATTGGTAATATTTTATAATAAAAAACATCACCCTTATAATAAATCAAGCTGCCCTTGAACCAACAGCAATAATATATTAGAAATGCAGTCATTCAGAGGAAACTGCTTAAATATCCCTCATCTACAATGTCTTTTTTTTTTTTTTAATTCAGGGGCAGCCAGAAGCTAACACTATTTTTGGGGGGTTGTTTTTAAATTAAACACAGCCAAGTATATGCTCCAGGGGCTTGTGTTGCCTCTTTGGGTGACATAACAAAGTTTTCCATTCTGGATGTAACATACACCAATAATGAGAAATAATGATGTGACCAATAGAACAAGGATTGTTTATAATTCTTATATATTTGTCAAGTTATCAAGCCTTAGAGGCCCTGCACTTTCACTCTCCTGCTTAGCTATCAGCAATTTAAAATCATATGTCATATGAAAGCCAGGTGGAGCATTCTAAAGAAAAAACTCATGTTTAAACAGTAAACCCTACTCACAACCAGGTGACCAATTATTTATTGACTAATTTCAGAGGCAGCATGGCTACCTGATATGGTGGTCTTATTGATACTACTTGATTTATTACTAGCCTAGAAAACTGGAGGTTACTTTTCCTTCAGTTCAAGACTTCTGGTGGGTATGGACTAGAGTCTCATCAAAATTTCTTTAAAATTCTAAGGGTAGCTTAGGACCTCAGGAAACCACAAAGAACATCATGGGAAATACACTACTTATATAGTATGAAGAGAATTAATAGTCAAAGTCAAGGAAAAACACAATCACTATGCCTATGTCACGATTCCTTGGTATAATCAAAACTAATTTAAAAGTATTAATTTAGGTAGAGGTAAAGAAAACTTAAAACAACCCATGTTTTTTTTCTTGGTTTGGCCTATACCTTGTTTGGCTCCCCTGGATTATATGAAGAAAACATAGGAATTTTTCGGATCTCTTCCTCTGACAAACGATTTCTCTGGATCTCATCTTCTGGGACAAATTCTATTGGCTGCGTCAGCTTCTTACGCCCAGTCCAACACTGCTCAGGTGAATTATCAATACCTTTTGCCACATGGAGACTGGGACCTTTACCCTGTGCTGCCTGTTTTCCCTTGTCCTGGAGTAATGACGGGTTCTCAGCTGTGCCACTATCTCCCACTGATGTAGCTGAGACCAGTGAGTGGGAAGCAAAGGGTTCACCTCTCATAAGTCGAAACTCTTCAAGACGTTTGTTCATTATCATCTCTTGGTAAAAACTTTCCAGGTTGTTCATGGGATCACCTTTGTTCTTCTTTTGGGGTTCATCTAGATCAAGACAAAGAGACAGGGAAGTTCTACAAGGCCTACCAAGAAAACCTTTGACAAATAAATAAAAATTAAATCTTGGATCTCAGATCTAGAAACTCTGTTGGGGCAAGTGTTTACAACCTTTGACAGATGACAGTAGTATATACCTAGTTTAATGCAATGTATCTCAAGCAAGGCTGGAACTATGGTGAAGCAAGTGAGGCGCCTCAGGTGCAAAACCTTAGGAGGTGCTCACTCTGCGTCATGCAAGTACATGCACCTAACTGATAAGGACATAAACATGTAACAAGTATGGCATTATCCCACTCCACAGAATTAATAGTAATTCCTTAGTATCATCTACAATTGAGTTCATGTTCAAATGGCTCTGATTCTCTCAAAGGTATCTGTTTATACTTGGCCGTTCAATGCAGAATCTAAACCAGGCTTTGGCAGTTATAGCTCTTAAGTCTGTACTATTTTAAAACAGTGCCCCTTCATTTACACCCCTCCAACTCGTTTTTTCCACAACCCATTGAATTATTGGAGGAAGCACATCATTTGTCCAGAGAACAAATGAAATTTGACTTACTGTTCCTCATTTTATTGTTTCACTTGTTCCTTAATCTCCTCTATTTCTTACAAACTGGTAGTTTGTAAAAATCTAGAAATCTAGAGCTACACTAAGATAATAGTCATTGGCTATGTAAATCTATTTAAATTAATGTTTTAGATGTCAGCTCCCCAGTTAAACTAGTCACATTTCAAATGCTCGACAGACATACGTACCTAGTGATACCATAATGGGCAGAATAGATAGAAACCATTTACATCACTGCATTAACATAGTGCTGAACTAAAGATTTAATTGGATTTAGGCTCAATATTTTAGGCAATGATCTTCCATAGATAGATGTGTACTTCCTATTATGTCATGTCATAAGGTACTTAATGCTAAGTGGTCCCACTTTAACAATGCTAAAGGTGATCAGCAGATTCAGGCGGTGTTAATATGATCCCTCCACTGTGAAGTTTTCCCATTCACCTAATGGGATTTGCATCCATGGATGACTATTGCCCAGATCTATTAATTTATTAAGAGTTGCAAAATGGAACTCCCCTAGTTATATTATTTATTTTGTGTTTATTAAGTCTATTATTTCTGTTGTACTTATTATCTAGAATTCTATAATGAAGTTACCATCAATTATTTGGTTCCCCCATATATAGTTTATACAGGAAAGGCAAGACAAATGCTTGATATTTTTTCTCCAGTATTTACCAACTATGAAGAATAATGAGTTAGTAGTTTAGAAATGTCCAATGGTAACCAATAATTATTTTAAGTATAATTTGAGATCACTTTCATATGTTTGATGTGTTTCAATTAATTAATGGTCAAATTATCCAACTGTGGTCTTTATTCTTTTTAGTGATCAAATGATCTCACTTGGAACCAGTCCAGTAAGTCCCTTCAAACTGGCTCCTGCGTTGCTTTCCAATTTTTTTGGCACAACAAAGTATCACAAATTCGTTCTGAATACTCCCTGACTCAAACCTAGATTATCTCTCCAAGGACCCTGGTTCCTTTTAATGGGAAACAGTATTTAGAAACCACAATGTGTTGGTGTGTTCACAGCTGTTGAGTTGTTGCTTCTAGGACTTTTCACTGGACAAAGCTAGTAAATTCTTCTAAAAGAAAAATAAATCATGAGCTCATACTGGTAGGTCCAATTTAAATTTACGATCCAAGGTTTTACTCATACTTCTTGGTTTTTATAGAATTTTTAAATGTCAATAACAATACTAATATAACTATCAATAATAAAACTACTGAATACAGTTTTATACATCTTTGCAGTTACTTTAGTTCTTAAAATATATCCCATTAGGAATGTACAAATGTTGTTTTAAAGTCACTTTACATAACGTTTCTCTGTATGGTTATGCTACCAACTTTATTTATAGTTAGGTTCATTTACTTCAGGTTATTTATACACTCTAGGAATTGATTTTCTCCCTTTTTTATTAGTTTTTTAAATTAGGCAGAACATTATACGAGTTAAAGTGAAAACTGTGTAATACAGCACCTTCATCCCATTCCTTTCCTTGGCCATAAATAATAATTTTTATTAGGTTTTGACATTATGATTCCATTGTTTCATTTTTATTACATAAAACTTTTTTAATGTTTATTTATTTTTGAGAGACAGAGAGACAGAGCGTGAGTAGGAGAGGATCAGAGAAAGAGGGAGACATAGAATTCAAGGAGGCTCCAGGCTCTGAGCTGTCAGCACAGAGCCTGACTTGGGGCTCAAACCCATGAAAAGTGAGATCATGACCTGAGCTGAAGTTGGATGCTTAACCAACTGAGGCACCCAGGCACCCCCATTGTTTCTTTTTTAAATGTTTATTTATTTATATTTTTGAGAAAGAAAGTGAGAGAGCATGTATGCAAGTTGGGGAGGGACAGAGAGAGAATCTGAAGCAGGCTCTGTGATAGCACAGAGCCCTACATGGGGCTTAATCTCCTGAACCAAGAGATCATGACCCAAGCTGAAATCATGAGTTGGACACTCAGATGCTCAACCAACTGAGTACCCCAGGAGCTCAGGTTTTTTTTTTTAATATTTTTTTTTCTCCATAATATTTTATTGTCAAATTGTTTTCCATACAACACCCAGTGCTCTTCCCCTTAAGTGCCCTCCACCATCACCACCACCTCAGTTTTTTTTTAAATATAAGCAAATAGGTGCACATACAACACATATATGTGTATCTATAATTCTTTAGTTACACCTCTCTTCTACATAAAAGGTAACTTACTATAAACACTGTTCTACAACTTTCTTTCTTGCATTTAATGATATATCCTGGAAATAACTATATTAGTGTGTAGAGCTCTTCTCCTTCCTCTTGGTAACTGCACAGTACCCTACTGTGTGGATGTACTAGTTTATTCAACTACTTCCCCACTGATGCACATTAGTGTTGTATCCTGTCTTTTTTGCTTGTATGAATAATCTCCTGACAAACAGCCTTGTGCGTACAGGATTTTTTATTTTTCCAGTATATCTTTGAAATAGATTATAAGAGGTGGCATTGCTGAGACAAAGGAATGTGTATGTACATTTCCCAGGCAATCCATATTGCTAAATTCCACTCTATAGTTGTACTATTCTCCCTTTCCACCAGCAAGGTATAAGAATATTTAGAAGAGGATTTCTTAAGACCCCAAAGCACTAACCATTAAGGAAAATATTAGCACATTCAACTACATTATAACTTAAAACTCCTGTTCGTTAAAAATATCATAAAGAGAGAAAAGTCACAGAATAGTAAGAAGTGTTTGCTGTACAAATAACTGGTAAATAACTATTAAGAAAAGGGGCAAATGATTGAAAAAATGCCTCACAAAAGGAGACATACATGACTAATAATTATATGCAAAAGTGCTTAATGATATTAGAATTCAGGGAAATACTAATTAAGAAGTTAATGAGATATTAACAGAAAACTGCCATGTTGGCAAAAAACTAAAAAGAATACCAATATCACAGGTCAGTGAAACTGTAGAGCAAACAGAACCCTCATACACTGCTGGTAGGAATGCGCACCCATAGCGCAAATCATTATAACATTATCTACTAATGTTGAATACATGCTCATGATATGCCCAATCATTTCCATTCTTACATATATATATATATACCCTAAAAAATTTTAGGCATATATGTTTATATCAGTGCTATTTATAATAGCCTAAAACTAGCAAAAATATAAATGTGCATCTAAGAACCAATTATAAAATTGTAGTCAATTTTATAATGAATACTGTATTCTAATGAAAGTGAAGAAATTTCAGCTACATACAACCAAGTGGATATTCTAATGTATATATTCAAAAATATGTATTCAGTGACTATTATGATTCAGGTAGGTTCTTGGGATATATCTATATAAAATAAAGATCCCTATCTCTATGG
Source organism: Suricata suricatta (assembly GCF_006229205.1). NCBI lineage: Eukaryota > Metazoa > Chordata > Mammalia > Carnivora > Herpestidae > Suricata > Suricata suricatta. The sequence continues at coordinate 72,379,379 of NC_043717.1, forward strand.
AGCTCAGTGAATTATATAGAATGTTAGAAGGTTATGTGTGCTGTGAAAAAAATACAGCAGCATAATGGGTGACTGGAAGTGCAAGGGGGTGGTAGTAGTGGCAGTTGCAATTTTAATGTTGGTCTTGGTAAGTCTCATTGAGAATGTGACATTTGAGAGATATGACTTAAAGAAAGTGAGGGAATCTATCATGTTAATACTAGAGTGAGGGCTCCAAAGTTGGAATATATCTCAAAAAATTTTGAAAAGTCTGAAATCATAAAAACTATCAGTCTGACCACAATGTAATCACATTAGACATCAACTGCTAGAAGAAATCTGAGAAAACACACATAGAAATTAAACCAACACAATTCTAAATAGCTCATAAGTCAAAGAACTTACAAAGGAAAATTTAAAAATATTTTGAACTAAATGAAAAGGAAAACACCATCTATCTAAATTTATAGATGCAGCTAAAACAATGCTGAAAGAGAAATCTGTAGCTTTAAACACCTGTATCAGAAAAGAAGAATGTTTTCAAGCCTATAATCTGGGCTTCCAAACTTAGGAAACTAGAAAAAGAAGAAAGCAAGGAAACAGAAGAAAATAATAAAGATCAGGAAGTAAATCAGTACAATAGAAAACAGAAAAAGAGAACATCAATGAAACCAAAGGCCGATTCTTTGAAAAGTTTAAAAAAAATAGCAAACACTTAGCTAGACCAACCAAGAAAATAAGAGAGAAGACAAAAATGACTAACATCAAGAATTAAAGATGAGGCATCATTATTGACCCTATAGAAATGGGAACAAGTATAAGTGAATACCTTAAATAACTTTTGGTCAACAAATTAGAAAGCTTAGGTGAATGGACAAACTCATAGAAAGATACAAATAACTAAGCAGACACAAAAATAAATAGAATAGCTGAATAAGCCCATAATAAGTAAATTGGTTGAATTAGAAACCAACAATCTACCCACAAAGAAAAGGCCAGGTCCAGATGTCTTCATTTGAGCTCTACCAAATATTTAAAGAAATAATATCAATCATGCACAAACACTCTCAGAAAACAGAGGAGGGAATCTTTTCCAACTTATTCTATGATTACAGTACTATACTGAAACCAAAGTTAAACAAATATCTCACAAGCAAAAGAAACCACAGATAAATATCCCTCATGAACAGACACAAAATCCTTAACAAAATATCAGCAAGCCTAATCCAGCAACATATAGAAATGATTATATACATATAAGTGGAATTTATACCAGAAATGAAAGGTTGGATTAGCATCTAAAAAAGCAATGAATATATCCTATTAATAAATATAAACATGAAGCCACATGATCACTATAGCAGGTGCAGCAAAAGCATTAAACAAAATCCAACAACCATTCATGATTTAAGAAAAACCTTAATTAAGTATGAATAGAAGGGTACATCCTCAGCCGGCATATGTTAGGCTGAATGACACCCCAAAAATGTCCACATCCTAATTCCTGGAATCTATGAAAATGTTACATGGCAAAAGAGCCTCTACAGATGTGAATAAGTTACAGATCTTGAGTTACGAGAGTATCCTGGATTATGCAGGTGGGGCCCAATATATTCACAAGTATTTTAATGTTTATTTAATTTTGAGACAGAGACAGAGTGTGAACAAGGGAGGGGAAGAGAGAGAGGGAGACACAGAATCCGAAACAGACTCCAGGCTTTGAGCTGTCAGCACAAAACCCGATGCAGGACTCAAACCCACAAACCGTGAGATCATGACCTGAGTCAAAGAAAGACACTTAACTGAATGAGCTACCCAGGTGCCCCACAAGGGTCCTTATAAAGAAAGAGACAGAGGGTCAGAGACAGAATAGTAGATGTAGTAACGGAAATAGAATTTGAAGTAATGTAATAAAAGGGCCATGAGCCAAGGAATTACAGGTGTGTCTAGATGCTGGAAAAGGCTTCCCTAGAGAACTCCAGAAGGAAGGCAGCCCTATGGACAACTTGATTTTACAACTTGTGACCTCTAGAACTATATAAGAAGAAATTAGTTATATTAAGCCTTAAGTTTATAATAGTTATAGCACCCACAAGAAGTAATGTATTATAATGCTAAAGATCATGTACAAAAAACCTAGAGCTAAGATCATAGTTAACGGTTAAAAACTGAATGTTTTCCCCTAAGACTGAGAACAAGGCAAGGATGCTTATTCTCACCACTTCCATTCAACACTGTACTGAAGGTTCTAGACAATGCAAGGAGGCAAAAACAAAAACAAAAACAAAAAGACATCCAGATTGGAGACAAAGAAGTAAAACTGTCTTATTCATAGGTAACATAATTGTCTATGCAGAAATTCCAAGGTATTCAAAATAAAACTACTAGAATAGGTAAAAGAATATAACAAGATCAAGAATGCAAGATAGATATACAATAATCAATTGTGTTACTATTAGATATATGTATATAACAATCAGAAAATAAAATAATTTTCAGAATTGTTTTCTGTTCACAAGAACATCAAAATGAAAAATATTTAAGAATACAAATAAAATATTTGTAAACTATAAAACATTGCTGAAATAAATTATAGAAGAGCTAAATAAAGGAAGAGACATTCCATGCTCATGGATTAGATTAATATTGTTAAAATGGCCACTTTTCCCCAAATTGAATTACAGACTCAACACAATCCTTATGAAATATCAGCAACTTTTTTTTTTTAAAGAAAACTTGACAAGCTTCTAAAACTTACATGGAAATACAAAGGACCTAGGATAACAAGAGCAATTTTGAAAAACAGGAACAAAGTTGGAGGAGTTATACTAACTGATTTCAAATCTTAGTATACAGGTAAAGATATTCAGAGTATAAGGATAGGTATATACATCAATGGAATCAAAACAAGAGTCCTGAAATAAACTCTTACATTGATGGCCAATTTATTTTCCACAAAGGTGCCAAGACAATTCAATGGGAGAAATAATAATCTTTACAATAAATAGTGCTGGGACAATGGATATGCACATTTAAAAATAGGAACTTAGGATGTTTATCTCACATACAAAAATTAACTCAAAGTGGATAATGGTTCTAATTTTAAGAGCTAAAACAATATATATTCTAGAAGAAAACATAGAAGAATATCTTTCTGACCTTGGGTACAGCAAAGATTTCTTAGATATGATACCAAAAAGTCCAAGTCATAAAGGAACAAATTGATAAATGAACTTCATTAAAATTAAAAACTTTGGTGTTTCAAAAGACACCATTAAGAAAATAGAAAGACAAGCTACAGACTAGAAGAAAATATTTGCAAGTCATATAACTTATAAAGTACTTGAATTCAGAATACATAAGAACCCTTGCCACTCAATACTACAAAAACAGATACCTCATCAAAAAATGGGTAAAAGATTTTTGCAGACACTTTACCAAAGAATGGCTAACAAACACATGACAAATATTCATGATTATTATTATTATAGAAATTCAAATTAAAACCAGAGGGAGATATTAGTACATACTTCCTAGTATGGCTGTGAAAATAAGAGGGAATAACAAGTGTTAGAAAGGATGTAAAGAGGTAAGAACATACATCACTGATGAGAAAGTAAAATGATGCAACATATGGAAAACAGTTTGGCAGTTCCTCAAACAGTTATACATAGAGTTATCATATGATCTCAAAACTCCATTCACTCGAGAAATGAAAACATAGCCACACAAAAACCTGGACATGAATGTTCATAGTATTATTTATAGTAGCCAAAAAATGGAACCACCCAAATGCCATCAAGTGGTGAAAGGATAAACAAAATGTGGTATAACCATACAATGGGAAAGTATTTAGTAATAAAAAGGAATGAATTGCTGATACAGGCTACAACATGAACAAACTTTGAGAACATGCTCTCTGAAAGAAGCCAAATTCCAAACTCACATATTGTTAAGATTCCATTTAAATGAAACACCTATAGATACAACAAATTTAAAGAGACAGAGGCTTGGGGTAGGCATGGTTTACTGCAAATATACTCAAGGAATTTTGCAGATTGATGAAAATGTCTTAAAATTGGATTGTGCTGATGACTGTGTCATTCAATAAACTTAATAAAAATCACTTGATTAAACATTTACAACAGGTGAATTTTATTACATGTAAATTACATACCTCAATAAAGGTGTTTAAAAATTAAGGAAAAAAAAACACTACTTAGTCTCACAAAATGTTAAAATAGAAATTAGGTAAAATAAAAGACATTAAAGAATAATTAAATGAATGGAAAGATATACCATATTCACACTTGAAGATCTGAAGATTCACAGTGCAAATATGTCAACTGTCCACAAATCATTTAAATACTTAATGGAATCATGGGGCACCTGCATGGCTCAGTTGGTTAAGCATCTGACTTTGGCTCAGGTTATGCTCTCACGGTTTGTGAATTCGAGCCTCGCATCAGGCTCTATGCTGACAGCTCAGAGCCTGGAGTCTCTTTCTGATTCTGTGTCTCCCTCTCTCGCTGCCCCTGCCCCACTCGTGCTGTCTCTCTTTCATGAATAAATACACTAAAAAAATTTTTAAAGGCGCCTGGATGGCTCAGGTTGAGTGTCAGACTTCAGTTCACGTCATGATCTCACAGTTCGTGGGTTCGAGCCCCATGTTGGGCTCTGTGCTGACAGCTAGCTCAGAGCCTGGAGTCTGCTTCGGATTCAGTGTCTCCTTCTTTCTCTGACCCTGCCCTGCTGGCACTCTGTTTCTCTCTGCCTCTCAAAAATAAATAAATATTTTAAAAAATATGTAAAAAGAATTTTTTACATATAAATAAAGAAAATAAATACTCGATGGAATCTCAATTGAAATCACATAAGAGAATGCGTGTGTGTGTGTGTGTGTGTGCGTGTGTGTGTGTGTGTGTGTGTGTGTGTATGTAACTTGACAAGCTGATTCTAAAATTTCCATGGACCCTCCTACACTGTTGGGGGCAATGTAAACTGGTGCAGCCGCTCTGGAAAACAGTGTGGAGGTTCCTCAAAAAACTATCCATAGAACTCCCTTATGATCCAGCAATAGCATTGCTGGGGATTTACCCAAGAGAGACAGAAATGCTGATGCATAGGAGCACATGTACCCCAATATTCGTAGCAGCAATGTCAACAATAGCCAAAACATGGAAAGAACCTAAATGCCCATCATCTGATGAGTGGATCAAGAAGATGTGGTATATATACACAATGGAGTATTACATGGCAATGAGAGGGAATGACATATGGCCATTTGTAAGAAAGTGGATGGACCTTGAGGGTGTCATGCTAAGTGAAATAAGTCAGGCAGAGAAGGACAGATACCATAAGTTTGCACTCATAGGTCTAACAGGAC